>NC_134402.1:306871690-307200190 GCF_038048845.1 Mixophyes fleayi | reverse complement strand
CAGGGTGTAGTCATAGGCTAATTAGAGCAGGGACAGAGAATACCATATTGTTCTTGCAATTGCTCTAACCAAAATCGCTAGTGCAGAGAGGAGGATAGAGGTTTATTATTTTTTCTTCATATTTGGCACTCCCCAGCGCTTTTGGGGTGTCCCCCATAATTGTGCATTAATATTTCTGGCTGTCAAAAGTCATATCTGTCAGCAGTATCTACTCAATAATTTGTAGCACACCTCAGTGTTTTTGGGGTGTCCCCCATAATTGTGCATTAATATTTCTGGCTGTCAAAAGTCATATCTGTCAGCAGTATCTACTCAATAATTTTTAGCACTCCTCAGTGTTTTTGGGGTGTCCTCCCTAATTGTGCATTAATATTTCTGGCTGTCAAAAGTCATATCTGTCAGCAGTATCTACTCAATAATTTTTAGCACTCCTCAGTGTTTTTGGGGTGGCCTCCCTAATTGTGCATTAATATTTCTGGCTGTCAAAAGTCATATCTGTCAGCAGTATCTACTCAATAATTTTTAGCACTCCTCAGTGTTTTTGGGGTGTCCTCCCTAATTGTGCATTAATATTTCTGGCTGTCAAAAGTCATATCTGTCAGCAGTATCTACTCAATAATTTTTAGCACTCCTCAGTGTTTTTGGGGTGTCCTCCCTAATTGTGCATTAATATTTCTGGCTGTCAAAAGTCATATCTGTCAGCAGTATCTACTAAATAATTTTTAGCACTCCTCAGTGTTTTTGGGGTGTCCTCCCTAATTGTGCATTAATATTTCTGGCTGTCAAAAGTCATATCTGTCAGCAGTATCTACTCAATAATTTTTAGCACTCCTCAGTGTTTTTGGGGTGTCCTCCCTAATTGTGCATTAATATTTCTGGCTGTCAAAAGTCATATCTGTCAGCAGTATCTACTAAATAATTTTTAGCACTCCTCAGTGCTTTTGGGGTGTCCTCCCTAATTGTGCATTAATATTTCTGGCTGTCAAAAGTCATAACTGTCAGCAGAAGCTACTAAATAATTTTTAGCACTCCCCAGTGGTTTGCGCTCAGAATGGATTCAAAGCAGTCCACATATGATCTAAATGAGCAACCAGGTTCTGTCACCAGTCCTGATGTTAGTGTTCCCAGTACGTCATCTGGCCAAGGCGATGTCAAACAACAGAGTGTTTTCAAATTAGTGCAAAAAACAAAAACCAAAAAAAAATTTACTGTATTGAAGCGAAAAAGAAGTGTAACTGAGCAAAAGTTAAGTGACGATAAAAAAAAAATTGCAAGCATGCCATTCTACACACGCAGTGGCAAAGAGAGAATGAGGCTTTCACCTTTGGCTATTAGTGGCAGATCCCAAAAAGTTACCCAGCCTACAATTGGTGCACAACTACTGTTACGCGTCAAAGCCGAGCTGCAAGATAACAGTGAGGCATTACAGGAGAATATTTGCTCTGATTCACAAATGACAACAATCCCTGTGGAGAGTCCATCCAACAGTGGGATGTCTAATCGTGAGCATTCTGCTGATGTGTGCCTTAATAGCCCGAGTGTAGCCGGTGATACCCAAATTGAGGATGCCACTTTGGAATTAGAAGAGGATGAGGGGGAGATTTGTGTAGGCGACGAGGGCGCTAATGATGATGTTGATGATTATGATGCAGACAGATACCAAATTGCCTTTCTCAATTTCTATTTATATTCTAGATTATATAACGGCTGATTAGTTTTCTATTTTACTCCTAGTGGAGAGAGGATCTGATGCAGACAGATACCAAACTGCCTTTGTCCATTTCAATTTATATTGTACAGTATATAACGGCTGAATTTATTAGTATTTTATACAAGTGGAGGGGGGCCTAGAGAGACAGAAACCAAACTGGCTTTCTCCATGTCAATTAATATTGTACAGTCTATAACGGCTGGATTTTTTTGTATTTTATACAAGTGGAGGGGGGCCTAGAGAGACAGAAACCAAACTGTCTTTCTCCATGTCAATTAATATTGTACAGTCTATAATGGCTGAATTTTTTAGTATTTTATACAAGTGGAGGGGGGCCTAGAGAGACAGAAACCAAACTGGCTTTCTCCATGTCAATTAATATTGTACAGTCTATAATGGCTGAATTTTTTGGTATTTTATACAAGTGGAGGGGGGCCTTGAGAGACAGAAACCAAACTGGCTTTTTCCATTTCTTTACATATTTAACTATAAGTGTAGGGTGTAATATACATTCAAAGACGATGGCTGCATTGCCAATATGCATAGATGGAGAGGAAGACAATCTGTTTTGTGTGTAGAATAGGCCTACCAACGAAGAATTAAACTGTTTTTTTGGATGATTTATTACCTCAACAATTAGATTACTTGTCTCTAAAACAGTTGGAGCACTAAATTGGGTTAATTTAGGCCCAAAAACATGGATTTTCCAAAAAAATAGCAAAACAAAACCAAACAAAACCAAAACCAAAACCAAAACACGCAATGGCAGTTTTGCAAAACCAAAACCAAAACCAAAACACAACGGTAATCCAGATCCAAAACCGAATCCAAAACCAAAACACGGGGGTCAGTGACCATCTCTAATTAAAAGTGATATATGACACTCTCCACAGATATGTAGTGCTCGTACCGAATATTCAGTAAATCTGGGCCAAGATTAGCAGTCACTCTGATGGTACTGGATAAAATAGGAATCCTCTCAGAGGATTGTGTACAAAGAAAACATTACACACAGCATTACACCACCACCAGTCTTTTGACAATTGACATGATGCTAAATTCTGATTGTACCATCTGCATGTCACAGCAGAAATCAACATTCGTCAGATCAAACGTTTTTCCAACTAGTTTTAGTGAGCCTGTGCCCACTGTAGCTATTCTGCTGCTGTAGTCCATCTACTCTACCTCAAGAATCTAAGTGCTGTGCGTTCAGAGATGCTGTTTCGCATGCCACTGATGTAACGCATGGTTATTTGAGTTGCTGTCTCGTTCATGTCAGACTTGAACCAGTCTGACCATTCTACTCTGACCGCTCTCGTTAACAATTTTCACCCACAGAATCGCTGCTCACTGGTTGTTTTTTGTTTTGTGCAACATTCTTTGTAAACTAGAGCAGTGAGCAACATGAATGAGGCGAAGGCCTTCAAGGGGGCCGCACGGAGGTAGGAGGGTGAGCACCGTGCATTCCCTCCTCCAGGTATGCCACGTGACCATGATGCAGAAGTTGGCTGTCCCGTACTTATTAGATTGGGAGCAGACGGCTGGAGAGCTCGGTGAAGGCTCGGCCAGTCGCTGGTGGCCCAACTGTTCTAGAGACGGTTGTGCGTGAAAAACCCAGGAGAACAGTAACTTCAGGGATACTCGCACCATCCCGTCTGGCACGAACAATCATTGCACGGTCATAGATACTTAGGTTACATTTCTTTCCTATTCTGGTGTTTTGGCGGAACAACGACTAAACCTCTTGACCATGTCTGTATGCTTTTATGCATTGATTTGCTGCCACATGATTGGCTGGTGCTTGCATTAACAAGCAGGTGTACAGTAATAAAATTGCCACTGATTATATTATATATAATTAGAAGTGTCTTTGGTGTCCAATATTACACAATACAGTGGTTTGTTAGTAGTACTTTTACCCTAGTAAAAACGAACACAGGTAAAGTTCAGTCTGTAACAATGTGTATGTGGGCAGATTTTGTTTCTTAATAGTTTATAGACTGTCCATTCATAACAATCACAATGTCACTTTTAATGCAGATTATTATTACCACAGTATCTGAAAAAACATTCAGTTGTAGAAAGCGAGGGTAATGTTGTTAAGTACTATCTGCTTAGTTGCCAACATTGTAATATAATTTCCAGGGATACTTTGCAGCTATGGAGGTGAATCTAAACAAACCATGCACTGCAAGGCGTCAATGAAGTTTTGGGCACTATGCTATGTTTACTAAGCTAATGTATTTTTGTGTATTTTAAAATATCAGTTTCAGAGAATTAAAACAAATACAGATAATTGCTTGCATCCAGTGTGCAGAATATAGGGGATAAGGAACCTTTCTACCGTAAACCAGTTCCATGACCAAAGGCCTGGGACCTCCGCCCAAGTGCTCTCATACAGGTCATATCTCTCAAAAGTGACTTCTCTGTAATAATTTGCTCTAAGGGGTGTGTTATTCCATTAATTCACTACTTTTCCTATAGAATCCTGAGTGATGATATCAGAAGATTTACACAGATATTATTTGCAAGAGTTTATACATAGTAGCTTCTCTTGTGTATTATATATGGAATACTGCACCCCTTAAAGCTGTATTGTGAGATGCTGTGACAGAAACCTTGTACATGGGGGACTGGGTTGGATTACAGGGTTGATGCTAGATCTTCTGTAGTCATTGTAACATCTGGAATTATTATGTAAATCCCACAGCCATGTTTCTAGTGGAAAGCCTTCCCAATAGAGTGTATATTATATAAAGCAGTAAAGATGGGGGGGGCAACTCCATATTGATGTCCATGATTTTGGATTGAGACGTTCAGCAAACACAGATGGAAGTAATGTTCAGGTGTCCACATACTTCTGGCCATGTAGTGTATATTGAAGGTTTGCAGTCCACCTCTAAATGACTATGACCTGAATTGACCGGAACTTCCCCCCTCTGGCCACTAGCCAACAATAAGCGGTCACCGTGGAGAAATACTGGTGATTAGCTGAGTGGCGGTTCAGGTTACCGAATACTTTTGGCCATGTCATGCATTAAGTGATGATCTTACATATATTTAAAGGATAGTGATGACAATTATGTCACATAACTAATTTTCCATGATGGAATGTATTGCCAAATATGGAAAGGTAAAAGGTACATTTCAGTGTTTTATATACGCTATGATCAACTGTTTTTTTTTTCAAGTTACCTTGAAGAACTCTGCTAAACAGTTTAATGACTACCAGAAGAAGTTTGGGGGAAAGATGGAATTTTTCACAATGGGCAGCTTTGCATCTAGTTTGTTAAAAATGCCCAATATAGTATGTCCTTGTTTGATCTGAATTGCTGCAGAAAATACACCAGTTAATTGAAAACACCTACAATAAGCACATGCAATGTAAATTATAACAATCATCATCATCATCATCATTTATTTATATAGCGCCAACATATTCCGTAGCGCTTTACAATTGGGGACAAACGTAATAAACTAATAAACAAACTGGGTAAAACAGACAAAGAGGTGAGAAGGCCCTGCTCGCAAGCTTACAATCTATGGGACAATGGGAGATTGACACATGAGGTTAAGTATACATTTTGCATCTTGGCCCAGCCAGACTGCAAAGGTAGGGTGACTCATAAGCTAAATGATCCTGTCACACAACAATGTTATTCCGGGGGTAGTTGTCTTGTGTGAAATTGTGTAACAGGCTAAAGGTAGTGAGGTTAAGATGGTGGTTGAGGAATATTATAAGCTTGTCTGAATAGGTAGGTTTTCAGAGAACGCTTGAAAGTTTGTAGAACAGAGGAGAGTCTTATTGTGCGAGGGAGAGAGTTCCATAGAGTGGGTGCAGCCCGAAAAAAGTCCTGTAACCGGGAATGGGAGGATGTAATGAGGGTGGATGAGAGACGCAGATCTTTTGCAGAACGGAGTTGCCGAGTTGGGAGATATTTTGAGAGAAGAGAGGAGATGTATGTTGGTGCAGCTTTGTTGATGGCCTTGTAGGTTAGTAAAAGTATTTTATATTGGATTCGGTAGAAGACAGGCAGCCAGTGTAGAGACATACAGAGTGATTCAACAGAGGAATAGCTATTTGCAAGGAAAATCAGTCTTGCCGAAGCATGTAAAATAGATTTTAGGGGTTTGAGTCTGTTTTTGGGAAGACCAGTAAGGAGGGAATTGCAATAGTCAATGCGGGAGATGATTAGTGCATGAATTAAGGTTTTAGCAGTGTCTTGTGTGAGATATGTGCGGATTCTGGAAATGTTCTTTAGATGTATGTAACATGATTTAGATATAGAGTCAATGTGGGAACAAAGGATAGGCGTGAATCAAGGATTACACCTAGGCAGCGAGCTTGTGGGGTGGGATTTATGGTCATGTTATCAACAGAGATAGAAATGTCAGGTATGCTCTTGTTGGCGGGTGGGAATATTATTAACTCTGTTTTAGAAAGATTAAGTTTGAGTTGACGAGAGGCCATCCAAGATGAAATGGCAGAAAGACAGTCAGTTACACGGGACAACACAGATGTCGAGATATCAGGAGAGGATAGATAGATTTGGGTATCATCCGCATAGAGATGATACTGAAAGCCAAAGGAACTTATTAGATTTCCAAGAGAAGCGGTATAGATAGAGAACAGCAGAGGACCTAGCACCGAGCCTTGTGGTACTCCAACTGATAGGGGAAGCGGAGCAGAGGTGGCTCCAGAGAAATTAACAGTGAAAGAGCGATTAGAAAGGTAAGATGAGAACCAGGATAGAACTGTGTCTTGAAGACCTAGGGATTGCAGTGTTTGTATGAGAAGAGAGTGGTCAACGGTGTCAAATGCAGCCGAGAGATCAAGGAGAATTAGGAGAGAGTAATGGCGTTCAGTCTTAGCAGTGATCAGATCATTAACAACCTTGGTCAGCGCAGTCTCTGTGGAGTGTTGAGAACGAAAGCCAGACTGAAGAGGATCCAACAGGTTGTTTGCGGAAAGAAAGCGTGTGAGGCGAGTGTAGGCAAGTCTCTCTAGAAGCTTGGAGGGGCAAGGGAGCTGAGAGATGGGACGGTAATTTGAGAGAGAGTTTGGGTCGGAGTTTTGTTTTTTTAGAATAGGAGTAATCACTGCATGCTTGTATAGTGATGGAAAGATGCCAGTAGAGAGTGAGAGATTACAGATTTGAGTTAGAGGTGAAATGAGCACAGAAGACAGGGATCTACCAATTTGCGAGGGAATAGGATCAAGAGGACAGGAGGTAGAGTAGGAAGATAAGAAGAGCGTAGAAATTTCCTCTTCATTTGTGGGGTCAAATGAAGAAAGGGTGTCAGAGGGTAGTGGGAAGGAAATGAGCTGATGGCTTGTTGAGGAAGAGGATACCATTTCTAGTCTGATCTTGTCAATCTTGTCCTTGAAGTAGGAAGCAAGATCCTGAGCACTGATAGTAGATGGAGGGTTCGGGGTGGGAGGATTGAGAAGATGATTAAATGTATTGAAAAGGCGTTTGGGGTTAGAAGCCTGAGCATAGATAAGAGATTGAAAGTATGTTTGTTTTGCAGTGTCCAGAGCATTTCGATAGGAGTGGTAGACAGAAGTATATGTGAAGAAGTCATTAGAGCTTCGAGATTTACGCCAGTGACGTTCTGCTTTACGGGACAGTTTTTGAAGATTTCGTGTTGCTTTGGTGTGCCACGGTTGACATCGAAGTCGACGTGTAGTATGAAGTGTCGCTGGAGCCACTTGATCAAGGGCCGTTGCTAAGGTTAGGTGAAAATGAGGTACTGCCATCTCAGGGGATGAGAATGTAGAGATAGGGGAGAGAAGGTGTTGGAGAGAGGTGGAAAATTGTTGAAGATTAATAGAATTAAGATTTCTACGAGTATGAGGAGGCTTGGTTGAGTCAGACAGTAGAGAGGTTAGAGCAGTGGGGGTGAGAGTGTAGCTGATAAGGTGATGATCCGAGAGGGGGAAGGGTGTATTAATAAAATTAGAAACTGAGCATAGTCTAGAGAAAACAAGATCAAGGCAGTGGCCATCCTTATGAGTAGATGATTCAATCCACTGGGAGAGGTCAAGTGAGGATGTTAGAGAGAGTAGTTTGGAAGCAGCTTTGGAAGGTGGGTTATCAATGGGGATGTTGAAGTCACCCATGATGATGGTGGGGATGTCTGAAGATAAGAAGTGAGGGAGCCATGCAGAGAAATCCTCAATAAATTGTTGGTGTGCTCCAGGGGGACGATAGATCACCGCAACACGTAGGGAGAATGGATTAAAAATGCGAATAGCATGTACTTCAAAAGATGTGAACGTGAGTGATGGGACATTTGGTAGAACTGTGTATGTGCACTGTGGGGAGAGAAGTAGTCCAACCCCACCTCCTTGTCTGCCTTCAGGTCTGGAGGTGTGGGTGAGATGGAGGCCACCATGTGAAAGTGCTGCAGGTGAGGCAGTGTCTGATTGCATAAGCCATGTTTCTGTTATTGCCAGAAGGTTGAGGTTTTTTGAGAGGAAGAGATCATGAACGGAGGTAAGTTTGTTACAAACAGAGCGTGCATTCCAAAGGGCACATTTAAAGGACTTGGGAAGAGAGGGGAGACAGGTGATATGTTTGAGGTTTGCTATAGAACGGTAGTGTTCTGATGTATGTGTGTGTGAGGAGTGTGGGGGACCTGGATTAGGTGATATATCACCAGCTAATAGAAGCAGAGTGAGCGAAAGATAGGCAAGGGGATTGTAAGATGTGTGGCCTTTTATTTTCTGGCGACAGGTGGAGGCTGTACTTGTTAGAGATAATAAATAGGACAACAGTTCATGGGTGTTAAATAGAGGTGAGTGGAGTAATGCAGGTGCAATATGAACAAATTTGTGTGTTGGTGGAGGGGTGAAAGATGACACAGTCCTAAAGATCATGCCATGAAATGAGACTAAGAAAAGCAATTTGTGAAACATTGTGATAAAAGGGGTAAAAGCAAAAAGCAAGGGTATTTTAAGAATTACCTCTTAGCAGTATTCCATATAAATAGACAAGTAGTGCAGAAATAGGCTGTGGCAGATGTTGCTTATTGCTGGGAGTAAAAGCAAGTCAAATGTAGTCCAATGTTTGTCCAACTGTGTTGTCTAACTGTGCATTTTCGTCCACTTTGTGAGAAATCACACACGTCTAACCCCACATACGTCTCCCCATAGAATGAAGCTAAGATGTAGTCAGTCTAATTTAGGAATACACTACAGATGTGCTAATTGGTCAGCTAATCAAAGGAAAAGAAATCATGAATAAAGCAGTAAATAATTAGTAGCAATAAATAAAAACCTAGTAAACAACTTGGTCATCTTATGTATCCATGTCCCATTACTGTACTTGATCTCCGCGCCCCTGTCTCTCAGCAGATGTGTGGCTTTGGTTTCATAATATTCAGTTACTGTAAACATAATGTTTATAGGCATATACACATACCCATACACTTATTATATGAACTTTGAATACTTCTACTTTAACTGAACGCCTGTTGATAAAATTATATTGTGCTTGACTTTATTTTTATACTTTAACACAATCATCTCTATTTCTGCAGAAGATCCAGTAAGCCAATAAAGAGTTTTTGGTTTCTCTTCACACAAAGTGGCCACAGATGAAAACTGCAACCTGACTTATGCTACTACCCATTGGATAATGTCTCCCACCACTACCAAAGCTGCTGGTGTGTACCCAGAAGTCACTCCAGGACTTGTGTGTCTACCTCCTATTTCTGATGATCTTCAGCTGATTTGGACTCAGGCAGAGCTGACTCATGAGTTGGATGATCACCCTCAGCTCATCCACACCTTCAGCTACTTTCCATATCCTAGCATGCCAGAGATTGCCTTACTCTGCCTACGGTATGGACTTCAAATGGAAAAGGTGAAAACCTGGTTCATGGTACAGCGAATTCGTTGTGGTATCAGCTGGTCATCCGAGGAGATAGAGGAGACGCGTTCCCGTCTCCTCTATAATCAGGACCAGCTACATTTTAAACCTCTGGTGGCTCTGGCAAAGAAATCGAATATGTTTAAGAACTTGGAAAAACTTCCCATTCCTGCCCCAAAGAGTGGTGCAGGGCCAGAAATATTACCTCACTCTCCTTGTTCACCCTCAGGTGATGCTGCACCAGAGACCAAGAAATTAAGGTTAAACTGTATGGAGTCAGACAGAGAACAACAAACTGCAACCAACCTCCCCAATGAACATAGAATACAGTCTCCCAGCTGGGACATTCCAGGTACTTATAGACACTGTGCAACAGCCTCAAATCTTAACTCTGAACCAGAGCAGATATTTTGGAACTCTGTCAAGCATCCTGTTACAAGCCAGATGTTGGGAGCTGATAGGACAGAAATTACCTCAGCTGTGTCATGCCTTTCCTCTGAAGAGGAGCTCTATAGGAGTGGGTGGCCTACATCCAGGAATATGGATGATTGCAAAGGATTGCAAGCTGATGGAATCCTCAGAAGAGAAGACTACATGCCAGTCATGCGACGCCAACGCAAAACAAAAGAACAGTTGACCATTCTGAAATCATTTTTTTTGCACTGCCAATGGGCCCGCCGCGAAGACTACAAGATGCTGGAAGAGATTTCTGGACTGCCAAGATCAGAGATTATACAATGGTTTGGAGATACGCGCTATGCACTTAAACATGGCCAGCTTAAGTGGTTCCGAGACAGTGCCCAAGAACGCCCCAGCTGGTTAGATGAACCACAACATCTTATTAATCAAAATGGAAGACATGGTGAACCAACATCTGGAGAATATACTGGAGTCCAAACATTGTCTCCAGAGTTACGAGCGCCAGAATCAGAGTCCAGAACTACAATTCAGGCATTGACAACGTCGGTAACACACGCATTGACCTCTTCTGTTGTGCAGAGGCCAGTGATTAAATTAACAGCATCATTTAGCCAGTGTTCGGAAAAAAGTATGGAAAAAGTACCAGAAATTCATAATAACTATGAAACTGCTTCTGGGACATCTAAATCTACATGTAACATTTCAAATGCAAAGCCTCTCGTAATAAACTGTACAAAACCAGAGTCTCTTCCACAAAACCACATTCAATGCACTACCTTTCAAAAAAACTATGATGTGCTAGAAAAGTACTGGTGTACTAATTATCGTTTGCAGGAGGTAGACTTGGAATCACTGGTTACAGAGTCTGGCTTAAGCCGGCAGCAGGTCCAGGACTGGTTCTGTTCCAAATCTAATAAACCTGCCGAGGTGGAGGTATGTCTTGATGAAGAAGAAGAGGACGATGATGATGTTGTAATCATTCAGGACTAGTGTGCGACTGGTGTAAACATTTATTTTTCTTAGCAACTATTTGAATAAAACAGAAAAAAATCATATACAAGAGTAATTTGTATTTGGCTACATGAGGAAACCTTTATATTTGTTCACAAATAACGTAGGTCATTTCTGTCTACTGAGGAATATAAAGCATACATTTTCTTTGGAGTTTGCAAGATGCAAGTGTAACACAAATATAAAGTGTTTCTCTCCATTTTTTTACGTTTGCACTTGACTACCCCTAATAGTACTACCCTCCTAGTGTTCTTCTCATGCTAATTAGAAGATGCAGCTTCAAATACTGCACTTCATTGGATGGACTCCTACAGTTTTCCAGTCAGATAGAACCATCTCAGCATGGACTTACACTAGGAGGTCTCAAGAAAGCTCCAGGCCAGGCACCACTGGCGAGTGCTGCTGCAGGACATCCTAGGTGCCTGGTGAGTGGTGCTGCAGGACATCCTAGGTGCCTGGTGAGTGCTGCTGCAGGACATCCTAGGTGCCTGGTGAGTGGTGCTGCAGGACATCCTAGGTGCCTGGTGAGTGCTGCTGCAGGACATCCTAGGTGCCTGGTGAGTGGTGCTGCAGGACATCCTAGGTGCCTGGTGAGTGCTGCTGCAGGACATCCTAGGTGCCTGGTGAGTGCTGCTGCAGGACATCCTAGGTGCCTGGTGAGTGGTGCTGCAGGACATCCTAGGTGCCTGGTGAGTGCTGCTGCAGGACATCCTAGGTGCCTGGTGAGTGGTGCTGCAGGACATCCTAGGTGCCTGGTGAGTGGTGCTGCAGGACATCCTAGGTGCCTGGTGAGTGGTGCTGCAGGACATCCTAAGTGCCTGGTGAGTGCTGCTGCAGGACATCCTAGGTGCCTGGTGAGTGCTGCTGCAGGACATCCTAGGTGCCTGGTGAGTGCTGCTGCAGGACATCCTAGGTGCCTGGTGAGTGGTGCTGCAGGAAATCCTAGGTGCCTGGTGAGTGGTGCTGCAGGACATCCTAGGTGCCTGGTGAGTGCTGCTGCAGGACATCCTAGGTGCCTGGTGAGTGCTGCTGCAGGACATCCTAGGTGCCTGGTGAGTGCTGCTGCAGGACATCCTAGGTGCCTGGTGAGTGGTGCTGCAGGACATCCTAAGTGCCTGGTGAGTGCTGCTGCAGGACATCCTAGGTGCCTGGTGAGTGCTGCTGCAGGACATCCTAGGTGCCTGGTGAGTGCTGCTGCAGGACATCCTAGGTGCCTGGTGAGTGCTGCTGCAGGACATCCTAGGTGCCTGGTGAGTGGTGCTGCAGGACATCCTAGGTGCCTGGTGAGTGCTGCTGCAGGACATCCTAGGTGCCTGGTGAGTGGTGCTGCAGGACATCCTAGGTGCCTGGTGAGTGGTGCTGCAGGACATCCTAGGTGCCTGGTGAGTGGTCCTGCAGGACATCCTAGGTGCCTGGTGAGTGCAGCTGCAGGACATCCTAGGTGCCTCCCTCATCTCACTCATGAATAAAATTATTTTAAAATCCCACTTTTCAATCTACCTTGACATATATTTTTATATCTTCATGTATGTGAAGTTCCACTGCTTGTATCTTCTCATCTTCCCAATGTCCTGGTGTTCCAGCATCAAACTGAAGCCCTAAAGGCATCTGAGTGTTCAAGATAAAATGTTTAAAGCAGATATCCAAGTTGGACAAACTTGTAAACACATTCTTTATAACAATACAATAAAATGTGAAGGTTTTATTATTTATTGATATTTATGTAGTGCATACGCAGATCATTACAGAGGAAATTTAAACCTTCACATCAGTCCCTGCCCCAGTGGAAGTTAAATGGCGAACTAGCTCAAGAGCAGCCTTTTGGCCAGTGGTGTGTGCTTAGGTGCAAAAAAGGGTCTCTCCCCGACAAATGCAGACGTTTGAACAGTGCTTTAATTGACAGCAATGCAGAATCTGAAAATAATTAATGTCTTGCCCCCATTCAGGACATTGCCTTACTGCTGTCCCTCTCTATCAAGCGTGCAGATAAACCGCTTACCACTTTAGCTGAAGTGACTTAAAACACAACTATACCCAGACTATATACTGCTGGTGTACACTCCTCAGGCAGTCGCTTTAATCATTTCAAGAGCCAGGGTGCCTATTTGTTTTCACATGATCAGTCATACAGCTTCTCTCGTCAGCCTCCCACAGGATACATATGTTTAAAAGTTTTCCACAGGTGCTCAACAAGTATTAAAGAAGTGGCCAACTAGAGCCACTTAGCCTGTTACCACCAATATTTATTTTCCCCCTTAGAATGAAACCTAGAAAACAGTTGATAAAGTATGGTAATGTGTTTTTTTTTCTATTGAATGTTAGTAAGTTTGGCAATGATACAGAGACACCTAGATTCTAACACAGAGTGACAGGCTTATTGCCCAATTTGGCCTCCTACGGGCCCACATTGGATGGGGTATGGCCTTTAAGTGCTCTGGTAACTTCACTGAGAGCAGGACTGAGAATGCTTAAATAGTGGCCGGCTCCAGGACAAAGATATGGATCCACTATTGAAGTATCATCGTTGTATTGGGCTGGTGCCATGCCCCTATTGCGATCCAGATAAACGCAAGACACAGGAGAGAACTGTAAGTATATATTGCTAATAGGTGTGTGTTCTTAATTACAACTGGAGATATTGACTACAAATATTGCAACATTTGTGTGATGCCAGATTCTGCATTACTCTTTCAGTGAATAATAAACATATAAATTGTGTAGATTAACTACAGCAGTATTAAATATGGCTATCCATAGAAGTGTTATAAGCTGTTTTGTACCAACACATATGTTCAAATTCTGAGTTATTTGACGATTGATCAGGTAATAGCACTATATGGTCTGTTTTGTTAGTGTGTGATTTTCAGTACAAGTAAAGTATTTTCTGTTAAATTATTCTGCACATGGATTTTTTTTTTTTTAAGTATATATGTATTTTTTTATACAAATTACCTAGCTTTGTAGATTAATTTATTATACAGATATAAATTTCCTTTTTGTTCTCTGTGCACTTCTAGCTTACGCTGGATTCTGCTAGTGATGTTTAAGATGCACACACAAGCCGATGGTGGTCATTTTGCCACATCATTTTACAAAGTCACTAATAACAATCCAATCAGAAACTATAGGATTATTATCGGATAGCCCGCTCTTATTGAGCCACATACGCTGCTGTACTGTCCAGTTGTTCGATATTGCTGCTCTGCCAGGTGCACCTGATACTCCTCTGCTTCCCCAGTGAATTATTGACTCTGGGTACACAAGCAGACCCCAAACAAATATTTAATGTTGAGTAGATTAAGAAATAATAACAAAAGTGAAATAAGATGGGGTTGAACTGATTTCTTATGAAGATCATCTTTGATTGAGCAGTGATGGTTGTTCATCTGTTTTGTTAATTGACTTTTGGGAACTCATTCAACAATGATAAGCTGTCTGTCTTCCAAGCCAACTTCCCTTGGTGCAGATTGTACAACTAGTATGTTTATAATCTGAAACTTTATACTTCTATTTTACATGTTTTACTTATGTTATATCATCTTTTACTGTTTTTATAACCTCTAAGCAGTGTACTTTTTTTTGTACAGTAAATCTGAAATGTAATAAGTGCTGTACTTATTGCTTGAATTCACTGCCTATTTAGAAGAGGTTGATTGCTTGGCTATGTTCAACATTTAAATACCAGTGTGGGAGGTGTTAACTCTTATCTATCTGCGCAATTGGGTAATTAAGTCATAGGTGTTCTACGGGCCTTATACGTTGATGGTGGCAGTTGGGGAGAGGTGCAGAAGTGTATGTCTGTATTGGGGAAGAGACTAGTTAAATCTGTGACATAAGGGATAGGTGAGACCAAGATTTCGGCTGGAATCCTGTATGTCCCTTTACAATAAACTTCAAAGTCACGCATAGTGCGGTTTGTGACAGGTAAAGGTTTCCTGACATTATAGATGTGATATATTGTGTGACTGATTATTTGATACGTTATTAGATCAGGGAGCTGGCAGTGTTAGATCTCCCTGACGATAGTAAACATGAAAGTCCTTAATCAGTTCATCTCTCTAGGGAACAAAAACTTGTCAAGCTCTGTAAATTATATTAAAAATTAAGTTTATTTGGGGGATTTAAAAGTATAGCCACACAATGACATACAGACATAATTATATAGATTTAACAATTGTTTAGGAGTTATGTCAGAGTCTGCAATGCCACACTTACACTGTTAGTCACTGCCTGTTTGTACATCATTGGTATTGTGCTAATCAGTGATACTGCCTTCTAATGTACATGTATTTTATGTGTAAAAATTAGTCTTTCAGAATTTCATTGAGTATGCTATGCATTCAAGTGGCTGCAGTGTAGCTACAATGTAGAAAATAGTTTCAGCTGTACGTCTGACTGCAAAATCTTCTGCACAATAAGAATGAGAGCAGAGGATGTGGGTCCAGACTTCATGCATTTGTTGTGTCACCTTTAGCTGTATTGTGGGTTCTTGTTGTTATCTGCAATATTGGTAAGCTAGCAGCAGGAACCCATAGTCGGGAACATGTGAAACTGAATGCCCTATTGTAAGGAGGTGTGAGCTGAGTCGGTGAAGTGGAAAAGATAAGTAATTTTGCAGAGCAATTTTTACACCTGGTATGTCATCTCCATGTCTCTCACCATTAACGCCTAGTTCTGCTGCATAAACCTATTTTGAATTTATCATGGCATGGACTCAAGAAAGTATGGAAATTGCAGTACATGGATGATTCCATTGTGTACCATAGTTGCTGCAAACTGGAAAAGTTTATTTTCAGTTGAGTACTCTGCCTGTCAAGTGTGTTCAGATCAGGGGCTGGCTGGTAGCCCTTGGCCCAGGGGGCAACCACACAGCACTGGCCCATAACTAATGGCCCAATCTTAAAGGGTGGTTTTCGGTACAATATATATTTATCAATATAAAAAGAGGCTGTTTTAGTATTGCTGAACCCAGCAATACTATTATTATAAATGATAAATCTTAAATAATGAAAATAAATAATGCAGCAAAAAAACAAACCTTACTTTGATATTGCATTTTATTTTATATGTTCCTTCTCCCTACAGCACATTTATTACATACCTGGCTGATAATAATGGGGTGTATATATTTATTATAAAATCATATTATAGCAATAGATTATATAAAAATGTTCTATTACAGTACTGAACACGGGCTAATTTATCAAAATGCAAGAAGCACTTTTGCTTTAAAAAGCTGATGTTTTTGCTAGCAAAAGGGCTTGTATTCGGTTTGCCATATATACTAATAGGGTTATCATTTGAATTAGAGTTAAACAAAAACAAACAATATGAGAGGTGGTACTGGGAAGAGAATTATAGCACTAGGTGTCATTCAGACACCCTGGTCCAGAGCTGTATTAAAGCTTTGGTGGGCCCTGGGCACTTTAGACAGGGGGGCCTATGATGTAACATGGTTATAATTTTAGACATACATAGGCAATACTGTGTGCACTACTGTTAGGTGCACATAGCTCTGCCTTTACGAACAGTACAGTGTGAAGCAGGACATACCTCCCAACTGTCTTTGCAGTCAGACCAAATCCTGACTAAGTGATATAGTCGGCAAAATTTGAGTCTGCCCCACCAGAATTAGGACAGTTGGCAGACTGTCCTGCTCTCTCCTACTGTCACGGTCTCAAGCGATAGCAGGTCTTTACAATGCGAATCCTAGGGTCTGCACAGTTTAGCGCTACACCAACAGGGCGCGGAGTCTAACGAGCAGACGGTGTTCGCCAGGAACTGCCGCAAGGCAGTATGGTCTTAGCTGCGTCTTGCTCGCAGGTCGCGGCCCCTGCTAGAGTACTGCGCGAGGCCCTCTTGGGAAGTTTGGAACCCAGCAGGTAGAATAGCAGGTATTAGAATAGAATGTCAGCCTTGCAGACGAGTAGTAGCAGGTACGAGAGTAGAGTGTCAGCTTTGCAGACTAGTGGAATAGATGGTTGGTACCTGAACAGAGTGTCAGCTTGCAGATGAGTATAGTAGCAGGTACGTGAGTAGAGTGTCAGCTTTGCAGACTAGTAGAATAGATAGTTGGTACCTGAACGGAGTGTCAGCTTTGCAGACGAGTATAGTAGTAGGTACGTGAGTAGAGTGTCAGCTTTGCAGACTAGTAGAATAGATGGTTGGTACCTGAACGGAGTGTCAGCTTTGCAGACGAGTATAGTAGCAGGTACATGAGTAGAGTGTCAGCTTTGCAGACTAGTAGAATAGATGGTTGGTACCTGAACGGAGTGTCAGCTTTGCAGACGAGTAGCAGGTACGTGAGTAGAGTGTCAGCTTTGCAGACTAGTAGAATAGATGGTTGGTACCTGAACGGAGTGTCAGCTTGCAGACGAGTATAGTAGCAGATACGTGAGTAGAGTGTCAGCTTTGCAGACTAGTAGAATAGATGGTTGGTACCTGAACGGAGTGTCAGCTTTGCAGATGAGTAGCAGGTACGTGAGTAGAGTGTCAGCTTTGCAGACTAGTAGAATAGATGGTTGGTACCTGAACGGAGTGTCAGCTTTGCAGACGAGTATAGTAGCAGAGTAGCCAAGTCTAAGGTACCCAAAAGGCAACTGAGGAACAGGCACTGAGGGTTTGGAGGAAGTGCCTTTTGTATTTGGCGCCAGGATTGCCTGGCCAATAGGAGGACAGGCATATATTTCATAATTTGCGGGTCTGCGCATGCAAGATGGTGGTGCCCGGGACGGAGCGGACCGCCGGAGGCAGGTAAGTTTGCCGGGGGTCGGGTGAGCTGCCCGATACCCCGGCGGGTGACAGTACCCCCCCCTTTAAAGACGGGCACCGCACGTCTACTGCAGGGTTTAGTAGGAAACTTTTTATGAAATTTGTCCACCAGGCGAGGAGCGTGAACATCGGAGGCACGAACCCAGGAGAGTTCCTCAGGACCGAAGCCCTTCCAGTCCACCAGGTATTTTAGACCGCCTTTACAATACTTGGAGTCTAGAATTTGTTTAAGTTCAAACTCCTCCTCCTGATGTGCAGTAGGGATGATTGAAGAGGACGTTGAAGAGAATCGATTGATCCTCAGTGGTTTCAACAGAGAGACATGAAAAGAGTTAACAATACGGAGAGAAGTTGGAAGGCGTAATCTGAAGCAAACTGGATTAATGACTTGAGAAATGGTATATGGACCAATAAACCGCGGAGCCAGCTTCATACAAGGAACTCTGAGGCGTATATTTTTGGTGGAGAGCCACACCCGATCTCCAACTTTGAAGACAGGGAGTACCCGACGTCTCTTATCAGCAGCCAATTTGTATTGTGTAGAGGACTTTTTGAGACAAGATCTTACTTGAGTCCGAATAGAGAGAAAGTTGTGGTAAAGTAGGTCTGCAGCAGGCACCTGGGTGGGTGGGAGAGGTGTGAATTTAGGGAGAGAAGGGTGATGCCCATAAACCACCAGAAAGGGAGACTTGGAGGTGGACTCATGGAAGGCATTGTTGTGAGAGAATTCAGCCCATGGTAAGAGATCTACCCAGTTGTCCTGGTTAGCAGAGGAGAACATTCTGAGATAAGTCTCTAAATCTGGTTCACTCGTTCAGTCTGCCCGTTAGATAGTGGGTGGTAAGCTGATGATAGATTCAACTTGATTCCCAATAGTTTGCAGAGAGACCTCCAGAATCTGGAAACAAACTGAACGCCTCGGTCTGATACTATTTCGAGAGGACAGCCGTGCAGACGGAATATCTCCTTGACAAAGTGAGAAGCTAGGATGGGTGAGGAGGGCAGACCAGGAAGTGGGATGAAGTGGGCCATTTTGGAGAAGCGATCGACCACGACCCAAATGACTGTACAATTCTTGCTAGATGGAAGATCGGTTATGAAGTCCATACTGATATGGGTCCAGGGTACCTGAGGAAGTGGCAGAGGTAAAAGTTGACCGGCAGGACGTTGATGAGAAGATTTTCTTCGTGTGCAGGTACCACAGGAAGAGACGAAGTCCTTGATATCAGAGTTTAGACTGGGCCACCAATAATTCCTGGACACTAATTCTGTGGTCTTGCGGATGCCTGAGTGACCAGAGAAAATGGTAGAATGGAAGTGTTTCAAGAACTTATGGCGGAGTCTAGGAGGTACAAAGGTTTTCCCAGCAGGAGGAACAGAGGATTTGAGCTGCGTAGCAGACACCAGACATTTAGGGTCCAGGATAGGATAAGATGGGTCATCTTCAGAAAGTACATGCGCAGGAAACGCACGGGAGAGAGCGTCAGCCCTTTTATTCCTACTCCCAGGCTTGAAGGTAATCCGGAGCTCAAAGCGGGAAAAGAACAAGGACCAGCGTGCCTGTCTGGGGTTTAAGCATTGTGCAGTTTGGAGGTATAGAAGATTTTTATGGTCGGTGAAGATTGTAACCGGGTGTCTTGCCCCTTCAAGAAGATACTGCCATTCCGTCAGGGCCACTTTGATTGAACAACTCCTTATCCCCTATGGCGTAATTCTTCTCCGCTGGAAGGAATTTTCTTGAATAGAAGGCACAAGGGTGGAATTGACCTTGGGGAGATTTTTGCGAGAGTACTGCTCCAATGCCCACGTTAGATGCATCGACCTCTAGAAAAAATGGAGAAAAGGAGTTGGGTTGCCTAAGAATAGGTGCTGAAGCAAAAGCCTTTTTAAGGAAGTCGAAAGCTTCTACCGCGGTCGATGGCCAGGATTTAGGGTTGGAACCCTTCCTGGTAAGAGCCACAATGGGTGCTACAATGGTGGAATAGCCCAGGATGAAACGCCTGTAATAATTGGCGAAACCAAGGAATCGCTGGATAGGTTTCAAGCCCAATGGAAGGGGCCACTCCAAGACTGCCTTCACCTTGTCCGGGTCCATTTGTAGTTTAGAACCGGATACGATGTAACCCAAGAATGGTATCTGGTCGAGTTCGAAGGAGCACTTCTCCAGTTTACAGAACAAATGGTTTTGACGTAGCCTGGAAAGGACTTCTGCCACGTGGAGACGATGAGATGTGAGGTTAGAAGAGAATATTAGAATATCATCTAAGTATACAACGACACAAACATAGAGCAGATCTCTGAATATTTCATTAACGAAACTTTGGAATACAGCAGGTGCGTTGCAAAGACCAAATGGCATTACTAGATATTCGTAATGACCATCACGTGTATTAAATGCCGTCTTCCACTCGTCTCCGGCTCTGATCCGAATAAGATTGTAAGCGCCTCTTAGGTTTAGTTTGGTGAAAACACGAGCCCCCTTGATCCGACCGAAGAGCTCAGTGATGAGTGGGATGGGATAACGGTTCTTTATTATTGTTATAGCATTCAATCCACGATAGTCAATGCATGGTCTCAACGAGCCGTCCTTTTTTTTTCACGAAGAAAAACCCTGCTTCTGCAGGGGATGAAGAAGGTCTGATAAACCCACGTAGAAGATTCTCCTTAACATACTCTGACATAGAGGAGGTCTCAGGTAAAGATAACGGGTATACTCGCCCTCGCGGAAGAATCTTCCCGGGCAGGAGTTCAATGGGACAGTCCCATGCGCGATGAGGTGGTAGATGTTCGGAGCGAACTTTATCAAACACATCCAGGAAGGAATGATAGTGCTCGGGTAGAGTTGTGGATCGAGGTGAAGTAGAAATGGCTCAGAGAGGTCGCACTCGAGTGAGACACTTCTGGAAGCACACCGAACCCCAAGAGAGAAGTTGAGAGGTGGACCAATTTATCTGTGGAGAGTGTTGCTGAAGCCAGGGTAGGCCCAGGATAATGGGAGTTGTAGTAGAGGGAAGCACATGGAAAGTGATTTCTTCACGATGAAGTGCTCCAACTTGCAAGACGATAGGTTTGGTGCGAAGATCCACAGTACCATTAGCAATTCAGGAGCCGTCTATGGCGGTGATGGAAAGAGGAATCTCCAATGGCACCGTTGGTATGGAAGCCTGTGAAACCAAAGAAAAAGAAATAAAATTCCCAGCTGCTCCTGAATCCAAGAGGGCAGATGTATTAATGGGAGCTGAGGGCCCGTAGAGGATAACAGGGAAAGAACAGATATTGGGAGTTTTACTGGAAGGAGAGGTTTTGGAAAGCCCTAATTTGACCTCTCCGGAGCAGGTTAGGGTCTGGCATTTCCCGGCCTTTTGGAGCAGGAGTTCAAGAGATGTCCAGAATCAGCGCAGTATAGGCACAGCTTGTTCTTGAGCCTCCTGTCACGTTCCTCTGGGGTCAGACGAGAGCGCCCAATTTGCATGGGCTCATCCTCCGACACCGGACGGGAAAAGTGATGTGCAGGTCTGGTCGGTATACGCCGGGAGGCATCCTTCTCAGAAGACCTCTCGCGAAAATGAAGGTCCACCCTGTTGCAAAGCGAAATCATAGCTTCAAGTGTGGGGGGTAACTCCTGTGAAGCCAAGGCGTCTTTGATTTTATCGGATAGACCCTGCCAGAAGGTGGCCACTAAAGCATCATTGTTCCAGCGCAGTTCAGAAGACAATGTTTGAAACTGGATGACATACTGAGCCACTGAGCGGGAACCTTGACGAAGGCGGAGGATGCTAGATGCTGCTGAGGTGACTCTTCCGGGTTCGATATTCAAATATTCTACGAAATGCTGCTGTGAAAGCAGCACTGTCCGCCAGTAGAGGATCATCACGTTCCCAAAGGGGTGAAGCCCAGGCTAAAGCCTGGCCTGACAGGAGTGATATGAGATAAGCCACCTTGGACCGCTGAGTGGGAAAGTTCTGTGGCTGGAGTTCAAACTGTATTGAACACTGGCATAATTTGGGGTCCCCGTCAAACTTAGAGGGAGTTGGGAGGCGCAAAGTAGAATTAACGGGAAGAGGGGCCACAGGTTCTGGAGGATTTGCCGCTTGGACAACTGGAGGTCCCTGGACAGCATCGAGGCGAGCAGCAAGGCTTTGGAATCCTTGTAGGAGCTGTCGCTGAATCGAATCCTGTTGCTCCACTCGGTTAAGTAAATGCTGCAACATATCTTTTGCCGAGGGTTCTACGTTGGGATCCGTCATGGTAAAGAAAAGTCTGGCCTGTTCCTACTGTCACGGTCTCAAGCGATAGCAGGTCTTTACAATGCGAATCCTAGGGTCTGCACAGTTTAGCGCTACACCAACAGGGCGCGGAGTCTAACGAGCAGACGGTGTTCGCCAGGAACTGCCGCAAGGCAGTATGGTCTTAGCTGCGTCTTGCTCGCAGGTCGCGGCCCCTGCTAGAGTACTGCGCGAGGCCCTCTTGGAAAGTTTGGAACCCAGCAGGTAGAATAGCAGGTATTAGAATAGAATGTCAGCCTTGCAGACGAGTAGTAGCAGGTACGAGAGTAGAGTGTCAGCTTTGCAGACTAGTGGAATAGATGGTTGGTACCTGAACGGAGTGTCAGCTTTGCAGACGAGTAGCAGGTACGTGAGTAGAGTGTCAGCTTTGCAGACTAGTAGAATAGATGGTTGGTACCTGAACGGAGTGTCAGCTTTGCAGACGAGTATAGTAGCAGAGTAGCCAAGTCTAAGGTACCCAAAAGGCAACTGAGGAACAGGCACTGAGGGTTTGGAGGAAGTGCCTTTTGTATTTGGCGCCAGGATTGCCTGGCCAATAGGAGGACAGGCATAGATTTCATAATTTGCGGGTCTGCGCATGCAAGATGGCGGTGCCCGGGACGGAGCGGACCGCCGGAGGCAGGTAAGTTTGCCGGAGGCCGGGTGAGCTGCCCGATACCCCGGCGGATGACACCTACCTTTTCTTGTCGTATTTACTACCTATGGCTGCTGGTGTATTTAGTTGCTGTTTGTCTGGATCCTGGAATGCTGGGCGCCCTATTTGGGATGAAAAAATGGGTACATGAAAGGTAGAAAACTCCAACCAGCCCTGGCGTTAAATCAACAGAACCCATATTTTATAATTAGTCCTCCCTCCAGCCCCATCATTAAAATAATAGTATTCACATTTGACAAATAGATCAATTTCCCTTCAAATAATTAGCCTCCCTACACCATTGAATTAACAGCCTACCTCACTTCCACATTATATTAAGACACCTCCTCACTTCCATCACAAATTTATATTAAGATTCTCCCTCCCTTCCCTCACACACTACATTAACATACCCACCCTTCCCTCACACTTGCCTTGTTCCAGCCGCGCTGTGTTTGAGCTGCTCTGCACACATGGCACCGTGCCTGTCATGTGATGCGCTTCTCATGTGACATCTCTTACAGAAATAGGAGACGTAGGCTGCCATAAAGGGAGGGGGGACAGATCATAAGATCTGCGGCCAAATGAAGGAAGGTGGCTTGTCCCCGGAGGAGGGGCCAGCCACCAACAACCCCACTCTACCTACACTGGTCCAATGATGGAGTTTGGTTGTCCAGCCTAGTCTGCCCCTAGTTCAAATGTACTATGACAATCACATGCTGCAAGATTCAAACCAAGGGATCCATTGAAACATAAAAGGCAAACAAATTGTTCAATGTTAACTTGATCTTTTATTGCAGCAGTTAAAAAAAACACCCCATTACAGCCAGCTGAGGCTCCTCCCACATTTTTTGTCCTAATGGATCTGAGGTTAAAAAGCAGAGTCTGCAGGATTTGAGCTGCTATGACATCATTGGTTCTGCTATTGGATATGAATCCACTGTTAAGAGAAACGACCCTGCCTGTATTTTATATGTACTGTTTTTGCTATACTCTTATCTGCAAAAATCCTGCGATCTACTTCTATTTCTACAAATGCCTACAAGGGATACCTCTTAAATTATCCCTACACTGCAATACAGCGTGCACTATTTTTATTTTTTTTCTAATTCAACCTTGCACATACCCTCATGTTGTCTAGCTCTTTTCTTTGTGTAACTTCCCCTCTCTCAATCTACATGCACATTTGCACACCCTCTTTCTTCACATATATACTTGTACACAAAGAGCAAGGACTGATGATGCCCTCTTTTACATTATTTCAATCTTTCTGCATACACTCACCCACACATATATGCACATACACTCAGAAGAAACCGTGGAAGTTAATACACAATGGTGAGGATTAATGAAACACAAAGTTAACTTAGCAACAGTATAGGGTAACGCATTACTATATTTCAACTGGAAACCCACTTCTGTACTAGCTTGGTAATATAGCATGTCTATAAAGCTATGTGTACTGTATGTAAGCATTTTAAGTGCTATCTATATGATCTTGAAGTTATCTTTGTAAAGTAAAAGATTTTTTAGATAACAAAAGGATGATTGAATAGTTTGCTTATATTAATAATGCAGTATAGTGATGTTGATGATAGATTGGTATTTATTTAGTGATTAACACATAATAGTGGACTATTTGAAGTGAAGGTTAATAGATGTATAATACTGGGGTGGTATAGAATCGGGTCAAACAAAGGAATCACGTCGTTTTTGCAGCCTTATAGTTGGCAGAAGTGAGCGTCACAGTTGGGATTCCCTGTTTTTGCGGTTGACGTGGTACAAGGCGAATGTTTAAAAATATTGTGTAAAATGATGCCTCTTAAATACATCTGAGATGTCACAGGTGCGTGTTATTCGTTGTGACTAAAATAGCGAAAAGTTTGCATTATGTACCAATAATTAATGTGATTAGTTATTAAATAATATCAAAGGCATTTGTATCATTATTATGGCGTAACACAGTTTCCTATTGCAACCTGTAAAAAAACTTGGTAAATAAAGGCAACCACACTGTACAGGAGGGGAATGGGGCTTGCTGCGCTTTTAAAATGTATTTATATTTAAACAGTTTACACACCAGTCTTGATGATTAAAATGTATCATATGCTTTAAACATATTTTCATTCAGTAAACGCATTTAATGTACTATGCAGAGCTGCACGTATCGTAAGATATGTGCAGTTCGACATACACAAGTAATGTGTCTTTCTTTTGGACACAATTTACGTCTTGCGCTTTTTTTCAGTAACTTGCCTCGAAACTCTACATCAGGCCCATAGTGTCTAGTTGCTGGCTGCTCATGACGGAGAGTGGCTGTGAAACAAGGGCAGTAATCCAGGTGTGAAAATAGAGCACTATGGTTTTAAGATGAGGCACTTTATTTGTATATAGGACAAAATGTTTTTCTATGTTCTCTCTTGAGCAGAGGGAGTATAGGAAAACTAAGGTTTTTTTTTTACATGTAAATATTACACTAGGCACTTTCTAAGAACCTTTTTTTTTCCCTCAAAAGTGACAGATCTTCTTTAAATGTTTCCCATCATCCTGACATAAAATGTAGATATTAGGGTTTAGTTTTTGGATTTATTTTACAATGCTACCACTCAATATCACAAAAATAAAAAAACACTAAATAAAGATTAGGAGCTTATGCTCATATTGGGGACCAATATACCACATCACCCAGACGTTCCCCCACTTACATAGAACCCACCTCTATATTTTGGCACTCTTGCCACGGTTTGACATGCTGCAGACATTATAAATGGAGGTGGAAGGAAGTTCAAGAGTGCCCTGCTGGGGTTCATGTAGACCCCTTAGTATCAGCGCTCTGCAATCCCTACAATCTGTGGCAAAGCAACAAACCCATACAAGGAGCTATTGAATGCAGGTTCTGAAGGCTGATTTCACTGAAGGGGGACATTGATGGGAGGTAACTGTGGGATTACTCCATGTTTAGGAGACCTCTGATGCAGAGCAGAAACTTAGTCATTATTGAAAGTTACAGAAGCAAGGATCATGTGTAAAGGTAAAACAAACAAACCATATAGATTAAGAACAGGAGTAGGAGGATACTTATATCAGCCAGGTCCAAGTGGACCAGGGTGCGTATGCACACGGCTGTTCCTGATGTCCTTGGAGTGAGGAAACTGAAAAGAAACCACCCAGCATCACAGAAAGCCAGGAACTTCTGTGACGTTAAATGCGCTGTCTGTTACATCATGCTTTCCCGCACACTTTGATTTGGAAGAGACAACCCTATACACCAGTGGTTCCCAAACTGTGCGCCTAGGCTCCCTGGGGTGCCTCGGTGATCTCACAGGGGTGCCTAGGCCAGGGCCAATGGTAAGCAAGGGGGGACTACTTGGTAATTATTAGGGGTGCCTTGAAAAAAATTTGGAGACCCTAAGGGTGCCTTGAACTGAAAAAGTGTGGGATCCACTGCTATACACTATAAAATTGTGGCGTTATCTTTCAAGTGGGGATGAAGAAGCAAAAGATAAGGAGAACATTCTGATTGAGAAGGCCCTGTTTCTACCTTATTGGGTACTGTGGTGATTGGATATTAACATCATGGTTTTATTTTTGTGGACATTTGACTTCAAACTGTTTTAAAATTGGATTATCTTATTTAATCATACTGTGATTTTGTTTGTCTGGGGCACTTTTTGCTAAAGAGATTTGTTTTTTAAACCTCTGGTACACACCATTAAATAGCATTGCTGGATCCAAGGATACTCATTAAACCGAGCACTCATTGTATAGTATTGGGCTGACTGTACATAACTTCAATTACATAAGCATAAACAGACATTGTGTTGCTAAATATTTCAAAGGTACATTTCTTGTAAAAGGTCAAAATCTATCTCTTGTTCCCACACTTGTTTTTATAAAACCATGTTTTATTTTCATATAAAGCAAAAGAGATTGCTGTTCAGCTGTACAAGTTTTCTTTCTACATTCAAAATTACAAAATTGTATGGAAACACACTGTTTAGTATATTTTCATAAATGTAACCTAAGCATATATTTCACACTTCAGAAACAGTACATAAGTATATATTTTACACTACAGAAACAATATATAAACAACAGTTATTAACAATGGACATAAATCCACCTGTTTATTTTGATGGAAGTCACTGTGTTTGTTGTGTGTTTCAGTGTGGCCTGCCGCTTAGATGTGTACTGGAAATCCACCAGTATTGCTCCAATATCCAGAGGATACTTCACAAGGCTCCAACTCACAGCTCTGGTCTCTATAGGCATGCAGAATACTGCATGGCTCTGGATTGCAAGTGCAAATATTAGCAAATCAGTCATTGTTCATTTTTTTTTTTTTTACACAAGGTGCATATATAATTCTAGCTAAATATAATGGAATATTGCAGATGCATAACCAGAAAATGCTTTAACTATCTAATTTTTGTGAACCACACTACAGTAAAGTTTTTGACGGTTACTGGAAGTGTGAATTACACATAGCATCTGACAGTCTTTTTGAAATTGCAACTAAATTTATTTTTCTCACCTGGGTATTATACAGTAGATCCTGTCTATTCGCTCTGAGCGATTGATTATTGCTGAAATGCCAGGGAGTCTATTGAAAGAAAACATCCAGTCAAATACAAGAAATTCAGCACGAAAGTTAAAGGAGTTCTAACATTTTCTGCAGTATATTAGTGTTTCTATTAAATTTCATAAATTGTTTTTGCCTACAAATACCTTTTACATAGATTTTCTATATCCATTGTCTGACCCCCCCATCCCCTTGCATTCATCCTATTTTGTTAAGTAGCTTTGGTGTTGTCATCCTTGCACTCAGCGTCACTCCCAACATCCGATCCATTGCACTTTCATGCCACCTCCTCCTTCGAAACACTGTCCGAATTCACCATTTTTTCACTCAGGACATTAAACCATTTACCATTTGCTTATTATCTCAGGCCTCTCCTCACCTGTCAAGACTGATGCTACTCTTCCACATCTGCTGCACCACTGTAAAAATCCCTACAGTGGCTCCCGCTAACCTCCAGAATCCAATTCAAACTACTTACCCTTACCTTTTACAGCCCTTACCAACACCTTCACCTTATACATCTCTAACATCATCCCAAGTTTCTCTCCCTAAAGCCCTTAGCTCTGCCTTTAACCTGTGCCTCTTCTTTCTGATAATCACCTTTCACTCCTGTCCCAAGGTTTGTGTGAAGGAGAACACTGGAGTAATGAGGACTAGACTGAAACACCTGCATAATTTAGTTACCATGTTCGTATGGATAGCAAGGAAGGGCTGGCAAAGTTCAGCCTGGGGGGGCAAGACTTGACTCCGCAGCCTATTTTAAAGGAAAAAAATGCAGATGGCCCAGTGCCCAAGGTAGCTCACTATGGGACCGACCCGGGGAGCAAATGCCCCCCTGTTCCCCGTGGATAGTCTTACAATGGTGGCACTTTTTTATGCCAGAGTTCTACTATTTTCCCTGAGTCTATATGATCACTCAATCACAAATACATTAGGCTGCATGATGCCATCTACACAAATATGTTTATCAAATGTCAGTGTTGTTGGTTGCTCTTTATATAAATGTAGGATTATAAGGAGCCTGTCCCTTTTTGAGTGATTCTAAGCAAAAGGGTGGTTTTGGCCTAGTTTATAACCCCATTCATGTTCTGTTAAGTTGAAGCCTTGCCTAGTGTATTTGGTTGGACCTGTGGAATGAAAAAAAAAAGTGTTCTTTGAAAGGAAGCACTATCGCTGGATTAGTGACAAGTTGGGAATTGGCTTTCTGTTCACTTTTAATACATTATTATAGGGGCTACTTTCCGGAATAAGTGCCACAATGCCATTATGCTTCCCATTTATCTATCACACTATAAGCCAAACTGACGGGGGTTGAGGGATGTTACACAGCCTGTTTTGTCAACATTGGTCAACCAGCCTTTGATTTAGTTATCCTTCACTTAGTTGCTTCCTTATTAAAACGTGTTATTTAACAATTACTACTTGTATGAAATATTCCATTGTTTGCACATCCCTCAATTTGTTCCAGTCAGTGACATCCGCACACTTACACCACGGAGGTACCAACAATGCAAAATAGCTGTAGAGGATACTACACACTGGAACCCAGAGTGGGACTGGGTGTAATTCTTTATAGGCACCTGATCTTAAATGTGTTGCATATAATATGAAGTTACTATAGGCAGTGATTGAAAAACACTTACTTATGTTCTTGAGCTCTGTGATCCTGGCATGTTAGGGGTAAATTGTAGCTGTAAAAATAACCATTCTTACACATGATGCAGTTATTACATTTCTACATTACATTTGTCATAAAAATACATCACACCACAGTTTCCAGTTTAAGCTACAAAATGGATAAATGTTTATTATGTAAGAAATACTATTTTATATTATGTGTGTCAAATTTGATTTATTTAATGTATATTACATTATTTTTTTTCTGTATATTTACAGCATTGAGATAAGTATCCCCCTCCAACAGGCAGAAGTGTTGTGTTTAATACAAACCTTCCCCATCATCAACAGAATAATGTTAGTATTTATACAGCACAGGAGAAGGACATACAAGAGGAAAAAATAGGAATCTGAGAAAAGAAAGACAACATATGGTATGACATTGATTACTTTGTTACAACGGCACCTGTTGTGTGGAGGGGGGTGGAGGATAATATATTAAGCAGCAAGTGAACAGTCAGCTCTTGCAGTTGGAAGCCGGAAAAATGGGAAAGCGCAAGGATCTTGGCGACCTTGACAAGGGCCAAATTGTGATGGCTAGATGACTGGGTCAGAGCATCTCCAAAACAGCAGATAGTGTGTGGAGATCCTGGTATGCAGGGGTTAGTACCTACTAAAAGTGGTCCAAGGAAGGATAACCGGTGAACCGGCGACAGTGTCATGGGGGCCCAAGGCTCATTGATGCATGTGGGGAGCGAAGGCTAGTGTAGATGTGTGTAATGTGGGGTTGGTGGAAGTGTCATCACTGCCATCCACTTGCTATTCAGGACGTGCTGACTGACAGATAATACCTGGAAGTAAATCTTCAGTTTTCAGTATATACCACACAGTAAAGACATGCTCTCAGCCTCTTCTTACTGATTTGAACTCAGACAGTTCTACATGGTGTCAGAAGATTGGTTGTGATCGCACAAGGTCTCTGATGCATAGATCCACTTGTTTTTGACAACGTGATTGTGAACACATAGCTCAAATTCAAGAAGGAAGGGTGTGTATACTGCTGTGCTGGACTCTCAGACAATTCAAGAAATGTACAGCATACACCCTGCTAAATTTAGGTGGTGCCGAAGCTGTAGATAAAGCTGACACATTTGTCTATTCAGAGGGGGAGGATCAGGAGCATCCAGACACACTAATAAAAAAAATTAATAAAATATGTTTACCAGTGAAAAATGTCATATTGGACAGACATGCATCTAACAGTGCTGTGCAGAGCCCCTCTGAAAGCATCCAGTCATACACTGCCAGATTGAAACTATTAGCAAAGAAATGTGAATATGGCGAATAATCAAGTGAACTTATCAGGAACAGAATTGTGTATGGAACTTATGATGATGTCACTCGTACGCATCTCCTGTGGGAGAAAGACACTGGACACTGCTATACACATATGCATGTAACATTAGCGGTCACGCAAAAGTGCAAGCAAGTTGAAAAAGAGTCTGATATATGTGACCTCCAGCAACACAAGCAGCAACAAACACGCTGTGTGAATTGCGGTGGTCGCCATTCCTATGAACATCACAAATGTCCTAGTTTCAATAAACGCTTCAATGCTTGTAAACAAAATCACTTTGCTTGCTGGTGCAGGTCCAATCTCAAAGCTGATGACAGGCAACACTATAGTGCACGTTCCAGCAACCCAGCTGCACCAAGTCCATACAGTAGATACACCGCCAGACAACAATCCTCACACCAGTCTTCACTCTGAGTGTTGGCCTCAGGGCTGAAAAGGGTGAGATATTTCCCACCATAGTTGATAAGGAGAAAAATAACGCCATCAAAATTAAAATTCACCCTGGTGCCAAATGCAATGTCATGTTACGTTAACTCCAGCGTCCAAACCCGAAGACACCTATTGACTGTTTTCACACAGTGAATCTAATTGCTTACGGTGGCCAAATAATCAAGACTGTGGGTATGGTCATGTTTCACTTCACAGGTGTCCCGCTGCAGTTTCATATTGTGGATAGTAATGACAAACCTTTGTTGAGTCTTCCAGACAGTAGAAAACAGGTTAATAACGGTAAGTGCTGACATGCACGTGTTGCAACAGGATATTTCAGATTTAAGAGACTTTTCCAATGGTCTTGCAATCAAACAGATCAGCAAACTCTGTTACATATCGCATGCGTATTGATGAGACTGTTCCTCCTACAGTGTGTACACCCAGAAGGATGCCTTTGGCCATGAAAGATAAGGTGCTAGCGAAATAATTCATATGACAGCATTAAATGTCAATGCTTCAGTGGTAGAAGCCACCCCGTGGGTATGGGCCATGGTTGCTGCAGTTAAAAAGGATGTTTCAATACGCATCTGCATTGACCTTGTGCATCTGAATAAAGCTCTAATGATACCGCATCACTGCCTCAGGACCGTGGAGCAATTCATAGTCGACATGCCAAACGTAAAGATATTCACCACTCTGGCTGCCAAGTGCGGGTTCTGGCAGATCACATTGGAAAAAGAGTCATCCTTACGCACTTCATTCATGACACCTCTGGGCAGGTTCATGCTCAAGTTACCATCTCGATGTGGTGTACAAGTGTGAAAAGGACCTCCATGTAGCTGACGCTTAATCACATGCTTACCCTTCAAACTCAGGTGTCCCTGATGTTGATGATGACATAGATGTTATGGAGTTTGATGTTCTCTCCTGGCGCTTGGAAGAGCTGCGTGATGTTACACTCAGGAATGACCTTTGCCAACAGTTGTCGCATGTCGTCCTGCATGGTTGGCCGTCTTCCTCCAGACAATTGCCTCAAGTCATTCTTTGCTTTCCTGGATGAGTTACCTCAGAGATCATCATCCTGTGTGGTCAGTGATTTGTAATCCCATATTGCCTCCAAGGATTTTATACCCAGCAGGCCCACCAGGGTCACCCCGGGTGGGAGGCCACTTTGCAATAGGCTAGGGATGCATTGTATTGGCCTTCTATGGCTGCTGACACTGAGTGGGTAGTCTCTGTTTGTACACCCTGCAATGCTCTACGGCCCCATCATGTCAAAGAACCGCTCACTCTCCATGAAGTACCTTACCTCCCTTGGTCTATCATTGCTGCAGATCTTTTTGTGCGGAGGGGGAAAGAGCACCTTGTGTTAGTGGTCTCATTCCGGTTGGTTCGAGATAGACTATCTTCCTAAACTGACAAGTGCCACAGCCATTAACAAAATGAAAATACACTTCTCTACCCATGGTATACCATGCAAGCTGCTCACTGACAATGCGATGCAGTCCATGAGAGGTGGGTTCCAGTACTTCACCAATGAATGGAACATAAAATATTGCATAAAATATGCAATGAGCGACTCTAGATGGAATCCACTGTACAATTAGGAGCACCAAGTGCCCATAAGCAGTGTGCTAGATTACCATGAGTCCCACAGAGTAGTCTACACTAACGGTTTATAATGTCTTCCCTCATACACCACTTACGTGTGAAGGAGGCTGTTATTTAACTAACTAACGGTGCCCATTGCTCAAGTAGTATTCCTAGAGGTAATTCTTACTTTCTGACATAAGAAATATTCCAATCCGTTCCAATCAATTTGTGAAGCTTAGTCTCCATCATGAGGTTTCCATCTGTAATATTCTCAGCTGATGTGTTTTGTCTATAACCATAAACTTTTTCAAATTTGTCATAATATCTGCAATTTAACCTTCTATAGTCCAACAGGGAGAACATTCTTCTCTTATCAACTAATCAGTTAATTTCAAGATGTGTACTGACATAACTATTGTTAATTGCAAAGGTATATAAATGTAAAAAAATCCTAAACAGTTAATCCCTGGGAGACGTGAGCCTTCCTTCAGATAATAAAGCAAACTGTTGCACCGGTATCAGACACAATAAGGAATTTTACTAAAAAAATATTTAATAGTAATTCATGTTTTAAACCTTTAGACATCACCTTACCATAACTTTCAAAAAAACGAAATAATATATACAATTCAAATCCACCATTAAGTCACAAAATCTCATGACACTTTCCTTATACACAGCCCATTTCCATGGGTCAAATGGGGAGATTAATATGCAACTGTAAGAAATGGACTTTAAAATACAACTTGATAAGGTGTTGGATAACTTTGAACAAATGGGTTATCACAACACTTCACTACTTTAAAGGCCTATAGAGGCCTTAATTTATGCCTTTGGTTTGGATAGACACTTCTGACTAATACCTAAGAAAAAACTAAAGGGAGCGATCTCCACCGATACGCTCTTACCTTATGTCTCAAAATTGAATAACAAGTCTCGACAAATAAGAAACATTCTTTAAAAGAATTACACTATTTTGAGGCAAGACCCATTGTTAGAGGGTATCATTAAGGAGAAATCAACTATCATTTGTAAGAGAAAAATAAATTTGAAGAATATTGTAGCCCAGAGTACTGTTGGAGTACCAAGATCGACAAAGAAGAAGAAATGTTGGATTCCACTAAGACCCTCAGGTTGCTATAATTGTAATAAATATAAGTGACCTGTGATTTTATTGGCAATAAGGTAGTCAAAGTAGCTTCATCTGATACAAGCAACCAAAATTTCCTATAAGCTAATTTATAACTGCAAATCCACTTATGTTATATATGTCCTCCAATAATCTTGCATATTATAATATTTGGGGAGGACTACTAGGTCTGTGAAAACCCATTTCCGAAAACACTGGTGAAATATCCTGAAATATCTCTATACCTATAGTGTTTCAATCTGCTCAAGTGCATAAGGGAATCCCTCTATGGGAGGGGAACACATTAAAACACTTTTAGAGGTGGGGACAGAATCAGGAGGCTTTGCCTCAGGGGAGGACCTCTAGATGTTCGTCTACAGACCTTCCGCCCAGAGGCATGGTCGCCATCAAGGAGTACTGGTGTAAGGGGCACAAACTGACTAGTGGGCCCACCAGCGCCAAAAATTCCGGCTGTTAAATGCTTTTCATTCACAGTCCGTGAATTTGGGAAGGTCTGAGGGGCATGTGCACTGGTTTGATGGGCATGTAAGGATACTTAGGGAGGTCTGGGGGGCACGTAGGGAGGTTTGAAGCTCATATGGAGATGTCTGATGGGCATGTAGGATACATGAGGTATGGTCTACGAGGCATATGGCACACTGGGGGGGGGGGGGGAATTAGCATCACTGTAGTATGCTCCACTCTCTACCTCTGCATTCACCAGCCCTGGGGAGGAAGAGAAGAGGGTCCCCACATGTTTCATTTGGACATGGACCACAATTTCTGGTGGCATTTCTGCCCAGAGTGCCTTAATGAGGCATTGGAATTTCATGAACTTAGCTAGGGAAGTTGTTCTTGCTGTTACTTGTATTCACTTCTAACTTATGAGGTATTTGGATAATTGTACTTCCAATTTTATAGTCCGATTTACATTCAAAATACAGGGCCTGATTCAGTAAGGAACTTATATGCTATTACGTGCGTATACTATGTAAAATTGCCCTGCGCATGCCCAAAACCGGACTCCAGTGAACACGGCAACATCCAATTCATCTTAGAGGGCAAAGAAACCTAACTACTGCCTACAATTTAGCGGGAGGACCAGGGAGGGAACTAGGTGTATGCATGTAGTCAATGTACAGTAAGGGTGTGCCAAGCACGAGCACACGCAGCAACGTCCAATTCAAGCTTTGGGTATTTCAAAGGTCCATGTTTTTAGGTCGTAATACTCGCAGCAGCTATAGGTCAGATGTAAGTGCTGATTACTAGTCATGACAATCGTGTATGCATGCTAGAATGTGTTTGCAATCAGGAGCAACTCTAAAAAAATATTTTATGTGCAATAGACATCATAAAACACTAATAAATGTATTTTGTGGGCAAGAGGGGGAATGAAAACTTTTTTTCTTAATGTTTTGACACCGATAACTATATTATTAACAGGTAACTGTTACGAGCCGCGGCGGTGCCCAGCCGCCGCGACTCACTCACCCGCGTCCCGGCCGTCGCCATGGCGACCGGGACGTCATTTCCGGCCATAACCCGGCCGTTGCCGGGGCAACCAGCAGACGCTTCAGAGCTGCGTCCCGGCAATAGGAGGAAGCCGGGCGCAGCGTTCTACAGCCTGTGGGCTTATTAATATGGGCAGATTATAGGAGGCAATTACAGGCATTAGCCTGCAACTGTGCAGGCCAGGGGCAAGCCCTGATTGGCTCTATTTGTGACTGCTCTATTAACCTGCAGGAGTGTGTTTTACCTGTGATTGGTTCAGCTGGGTATTTAAGGCAATGAGGTCTGCTGCCTCATTGCCGGTTATAGCTTCTGTGCTCCAGTCTGCTGACCTGCTTGTTCCAGTTCCTGTATCCTGTATCTACGTTTGACTTCCCGTGTATGACCCTTGGCTTCGTATTGGACTTCGCTTGTGTTTCCTGTGACCCTGATCCTTGGCTTGTTTACCCGTTCTGCTACTTTGCCAGTGACCTCTGACCTCAGCTTGTTCATCATTACTGTTACCTGCTGCCGGCCTTTGACCTCTGCGTGGACCTGACTCTTCTTGCCTGGGTTCTCCCCAGCCGGTACACACTTCACGACCCTCTGTCAGTCTGCAGCCCAGTCTGTCCCCACCATCAGGGGCTCCAGTGAACACCTGACTGGCAGAGTAGACTCCGGGTTGTGTTGTGCCGGCTGGAGGGGTTCCTAACATTATAACCGGCCCACTCACGGAGACAAGATTAGGATGGATGCAAGTGGATCCACACCGTCTCCGGCACAAACCCTAGCAGGCCATGTTGAGTCTTTGTATCAGATGATGCAGGGATTGGCTGAGCTTATGTCTGTTCAAGAAGAAGCCACAAAAGCTTCACAATCTCCTCCAGATCCCATCTGTGAGCCCAAAATGAATTTACCGGATCGGTTCTCCGGAAATAGAACCTTGTTTCGGAACTTCAGGGAGAGCTGCAAGCTCTATTTTCGGATGAGACCCCGCTCCTCCGGTTCAGAGCAGCAACGAGTTGGGATTATTATTTCCCTTCTACAGGGTGACCCCCAGTCCTGGGCGTTTTCTTTGCCACAGACCAGTCCGGCCATGCAGTCCGTAGACTCCTTCTTTGAGGCATTGGGTTTACTGTATGATGACCCGGATCGAGTGGCCTCCGCGGAAGCTCACCTACGGTCCTTGAAACAAGGCAGACGGTCGGCAGAAGAATACTGCGCGGAATTCCGTAGATGGTCACCTGACAGTGGATGGAACGACCCTGCCTTACGTAGTCATTTCCGTGTCGGCCTATCTGAACAGATTAAAGATTCGCTGGTGCAATACCCGTCTCCTAGCTCTCTGGAAGATCTGATGCACCTCTCCATTAAAATTGACAGGAGATATAAAGAGCGGAAAACTGAAAAGGAAACGTCATCACCTCCATCCGCCTTCGTTCCTATCTCCCAGGATGGTGAGGAACCAATGCAATTGGGAGCATACCGTCTTTCCTCTGAGGAGAGAGACAGGAGACGGTCACAAGGCTTATGTTTATATTGTGGCGCAAGAGGCCACTTCTCCCGTTCTTGCCCAAACAAGTCGGGAAACGAGCATGCCTAAGAAACGAGGGGAGAGTTCACTTAGGTCTACAAATTGTCTCCCAGAAAAATGCACTATTGGTCCCTGCACAGCTCACGTTCAGTGCTCGTTCTACGAAACTATCAGCCTTCATTGACAGTGGAGCTGCTGGCAACTTCCTTGACATCGAGTTTGCCCGCTCAGCTGGGATCCCGCGGATTAAACTCCAATCTGCCATTACGGTATGTGGCTTAGATGGTAGTCTGTTGCCAGGCGGCAAGATTACTTGGGAAACCCCACCATTACAGTTGAACATTGGCGCTCTCCATTCGGAATCCATAGTCTTACGATTTATCGAATGTCCTTCGGTTCCTTTAATTCTGGGCCACCCTTGGCTATTCTGCCATAACCCCGTCATGGATTGGGCAAAAGGAGAAATTGTCCAGTGGAGCCCCCATTGTACACAGTCTTGCTTGACACTACCTCTACGTATTATTCAGTCTATTCCGGAGCAGCTCCCTTCTCAGTATCATGACTACTGGGATGTTTTCTCCAAAAAGGCTGCTGACACACTACCACCGCACCGCAATTTCGACTGTGCCATTGAGCTCATTCCGGGCTCTAAATTACCCAAGGGACGCTTGTATCCTCTCTCTGGTCCAGAGACCAAATCCATGCAGGAGTATATTGACGAAAACTTGGAGAAGGGCTTCATCAGGCCATCCAAGTCCCCAGTAGGAGCGGGGTGTTTCTTTGTACCCAAGAAAGACGGTGGACTCAGACCCTGTATCGATTATCGAGGGCTGAACCTTATTACGGTTAAGAACACCTACCCCCTTCCCCTCATCTCCGTTCTTTTTGATCAATTAAGAGGAGCCACTATCTTCACAAAAATTGATCTTCGTGGGGCCTATAATCTCATACGTATTAGAGCAGGTGATGAGTGGAAGACGGCTTTCAACACGCTCTCGGGCCATTACGAATACCTGGTCATGCCGTTTGGCCTTAGTAATGCTCCTGCCGTATTTCAGGACTTGATTAATGAGGTGTTACGTGAGTTCCTGGGACACTTTGTTGTTGTTTACTTAGATGACATCCTCATATATTCAAAATCGTTGTCTGTGCACCAGGGTCATGTCAGACAAATCCTACAGAAATTACGGGAACATCACCTGTACGCTAAACTCGAGAAATGCGAGTTCGAGGTCCAGAAGGTATCCTTCCTCGGTTATCTAATCTCCTCAGAAGGTTTCTCCATGGACCCAACCAAGGTCCAAGCAATTCTGGATTGGATACAACCGAATAACCTCAAGGCGGTCCAGAGATTCCTGGGATTCGCCAATTACTACAGGAGGTTTATTGGCGGCTTTGCTGATATCGTGGCTCCTATCGTCACCTTGACCCGAAAAGGAGGTGATCCAACTGTTTGGTCACAACAGGCAATAAATGCATTCAAAACCCTGAAGAAAGCTTTTGTGTCTGCTCAGGTTCTAAGACATCCGGATCCTAGGGTACCGTTTGTTCTTGAGGTAGATGCGTCTGACGTCGGTGCTGGGGCCGTCTTGTCACAAAAAGACCCCCAGACCCACCGCTTACATCCATGTGCCTTTTTTTCCCGTCAGTTCTCGTCAGCGGAAACCAACTATGACGTGGGAAACCGAGAATTGCTGGCAATTAAATGGGCCTTTGAGGAATGGCGGCACTGGTTGGAAGGCGCTGCACACCAGATCTCCGTTATAACGGATCATAAAAACTTACAGTATATACAGTCAGCCAAACGTCTGAACCCCCGACAGGCTCGGTGGTCGCTGTTCTTCACTCGGTTCAACTTTATTATCACCTATCGTCCTGGTTCCAAAAATATTAAAGCAGACGCCCTGTCTAGAAGTTTCCTGGCACATCATGCTCCGGTCACCTGCCCAGAGCCTATTGTTCCTGTGTCTATGATTCATGCCATATTAACTCAAGATTTGAGCTGTACCTTACAAAGGTTCCAGAGGTTGGCTCCTGATAACACTCCGGCAGGATGTTTGTTTGTCCCAGTTCATCTAAGGAAGACAGTCCTTGCTGAGGCACACAACAGTCGGACTGCTGGGCATCCTGGAGTCTACAAAACACTGGAAATCCTTTCCCGTACTGTATGGTGGCCGTCTTTGTCTGCTGACGTCAAGAGTCACGTCCGGTCCTGTGAAGTTTGTGCCAGGAACAAAGTTCCCAGGACTCGCCCGGTAGGTCAGTTAGTTCCGTTGGCCGCCCCTGGTAAACCTTGGACACATCTGTCCATGGACTTTATAGTCGATCTGCCACCCTCTGCGGGACACAATACCATTTGGGTCGTGGTAGACCGGTTCAGCAAGATGGCGCATTTCATTCCACTCACTAAGCTTCCTACTGCTCGAGATTTGGCAGTCTTGTTCATTCAACACATTTTCCGCCTTCATGGACTCCCTACAGACATCGTCTCAGATCGGGGTTCCCAGTTCATAGCGCAGTTCTGGAGATCATTCTGTACCCTCCTGGGAATCAAGGTCAGTTTATCTTCTGCATACCACCCTCAGTCAAATGGGCAGACTGAAAGGGTTAACCAGTCCTTGGAGAAGTTCTTGCGATGCTACATATCGGAGTTCCATGACAACTGGTCCTCCTTGTTGCCCTGGGCAGAATTTGCCTGTAACAACTCCTGTCACTCATCCACGAAAACCTCTCCGTTCTTTTGCAATTATGGTTTCCACCCCAGATCTAACTTTTTTTATTCACTCCAGTCCGTTGGTATTCAGGAGATCCGTTCCACTGCCAGGGATCTCAGAGTTGTCTGGAAGAAAGTACATTCATCTTTAAAACAAGCCTCACTTGTTGCAAAAAAAATTTCGGACCGACACCGTACCCCCTGCTCCCTTAAGGTTGGCCAGAAAGTCTGGCTGTCTACAAAAAATATCAGGCTCAGACAACCTTGCAAGAAATTGGGCCCTAAGTTCATCGGGCCGTTTCTTATCATCAAGCAGGTGAACTCCGTCGCATTTAGGTTAAAAGTTCCAGGCTCGTTAAGAATTCCAAACACCTTTCATTGTTCTTTATTGAAGCCAGTGCTTTATTCTGGTCAAGCCCAGTCTTCAAGTGTGCCTGGGAGAGGTTCCAGTGGGCCAAAAAAATGTGTGATTCAAAAGGTCCTTGATTCTAAAAATGTTCAAGGACAGGTGCATTTCCTTATACAATGGAGGAATCGCGGATTAGAAGAGCGATCTTGGGTTCCGCGGAGACAACTCCATGCCCCAAAGAAACTGAAGGAGTTCTTCAAAAAATTCCCTAGAAAACCAGGATGTCGGGGTCCCTCGACCCCTCCTCAAGGGGGGGTACTGTTACGAGCCGCGGCGGTGCCCAGCCGCCGCGACTCACTCACCCGCGTCCCGGCCGTCGCTATGGCGACCGGGACGTCATTTCCGGCCATAACCCGGCCGTTGCCGGGGCAACCAGCAGACGCTTCAGAGCTGCGTCCCGGCAATAGGAGGAAGCCGGGCGCAGCGTTCTACAGCCTGTGGGCTAATTAATATGGGCAGATTATAGGAGGCAATTACAGGCATTAGCCTGCAACTGTGCAGGCCAGGGGCAAGCCCTGATTGGCTCTATTTGTGACTGCTCTATTAACCTGCAGGAGTGTGTTTTACCTGTGATTGGTTCAGCTGGGTATTTAAGGCAATGAGGTCTGCTGCCTCATTGCCGGTTATAGCTTCTGTGCTCCAGTCTGCTGACCTGCTTGTTCCAGTTCCTGTATCCTGTATCTACGTTTGACTTCCCGTGTATGACCCTTGGCTTCGTATTGGACTTCGCTTGTGTTTCCTGTGACCCTGATCCTTGGCTTGTTTACCCGTTCTGCTACTTTGCCAGTGACCTCTGACCTCAGCTTGTTCATCATTACTGTTACCTGCTGCCGGCCTTTGACCTCTGCGTGGACCTGACTCTTCTTGCCTGGGTTCTCCCCAGCCGGTACACACTTCACGACCCTCTGTCAGTCTGCAGCCCAGTCTGTCCCCACCATCAGGGGCTCCAGTGAACACCTGACTGGCAGAGTAGACTCCGGGTTGTGTTGTGCCGGCTGGAGGGGTTCCGAACAGTAACATTAACTGAATATTTTATTTTCTGTGCATTCTTTTGGGATTTTATAGTCCACATATGTATTGGGACGTATCCTGCAGTGTATTGTCTGTTAGACCGGAGCGTACCTAGACCCATATTCAACAAGAGACACAGCTTCAGATTCGCTCCTAGTTGAATATGGACGTGCATATTCCCGTTTTATGTGCCTTAATGTATCATACCACAGCCTAAACAAAACTCTAGAATTCAATGTTGGATTTGGTCGGTATATTTCACTAATTTTCTGTGAAATTTACAGTACATGTTTCCCAAGATTTGAAAATATGAAGATGTGAGTCATTAAATATATATTTTATATAAGTCCTTATTGTATGTATTGGAGATCAATGTGTCAGTCTCTTTCATTATATTAATGGAGACTTGTGTCTTACAGGCAGGGCCGGACTGGCCATCTAGCACTTTTGGTAAATGCCAGAAGTGCCAATGCCAAGTCTGCTGGCCCCCCAGAGCAGCAGCAACTCCTGGCACTATGCTCGGCAGGTGGAGACTCAGTAACGTGCGGCAGCGGACATCATGACGTCACAAGTCAGACGAAGGTCAGTGGTGCCAGAGGATATTACAGTTACCATTAGCCGGCAGTTTCCAGGGTTCTGTGCTTTCTCCCATTAAGTGCAGCTGCAAATGCTTCAGTCTCAAGTTGAAGTCTACATGAATAGGTGAATTAAAGTTTGTGAAGCAGGGCTAACTTTTCATAGACAAAGAGTACCAAGCATACTTATGCTCAAGACAGATAGAAGCCTATCTCGCCCTCTTGCCAATATGGCTAATATCAGCTGCTATGTGAAAGCCATGAACACCCAAGGCCAGCAAAAAGAATATGCATATCTAGCAATGGAAGTGTAGTAACTGGACCTACTGCTATTAGGTTTCCATATCCGTATGAGTTTTGTGTCTCTACTTCATTGTTCTTTCTGGCTGTGGTAATGCTGTGCTGTTTCAGCATTATATCGTTGATTCTGTCACAATGGACTGTATCAGCTTCTGGCTGAGCTGGTAATGGTTGTACAAAAGCGGTTCAGAAATGTAAACAGCTGTTAGGACATCCTTCTATTTACCTACTGCTAATGTGATTATTCAGCCCTACTATGGAGGGATCTATAAATATGGCATTTGGTAGCTGTTGCTGGGAAGTAAGTTCTGCAAAGCTCCCTGTGGAAGAGTAGAAAGTATAAACATTCGCTACTACAAAAGTATGTTAGCAAATTTAGTAAATATGGCATGACAAGGATTGTACAGCCACTAGAACAGTATCATGTGTTACATGATTAGATGTCAATATAAAGATTCATTATTTATCCATTATTTATTGTTTTTTAATTAGGAGGCAAAATAAATGTATTTATTTTCTCTAAATATGGGACAATCTAGCTTAATCTCATAGAACGAGGGAGATCATTCCAAAGGTGAGGGCAGCAGGGGAGAAATCTTGGATAAGGGAGTGAGATGTGATTACCAGAGGAGAGGAAAGGCAATGGTCATGGGCTGACCGGAGAGGGCAGGAGGGAGTATGTATGGAGATGTTGGGAGCAGTGAAATTGGAGAGGGCCTCTCGCGTGAGGGTGAGGAGTTTGAAGAGGACTCTGTAGGGGAAGGGGAGCCTGTGTAATGCTTGGCAGAGAGGGGAGATAGATGTGGAGGGACGAAAGAGGAAGAGAAGTCTAACTGCAGCATTAAGTATAGATCGAAGAGGAGCGATATGGGAATGGGGAAGGCCAGTAAGGAGAAGGTTACAGTAGTTGAGACGAGCATTCAGTGGGTCAATAACAGTTTTGGTGGCATCCTGGGTGTCACGGGCACTAGGAGTTTTACCCAGAATTCACCAGGTGGAATTTCACTTTACCAGAGGCGCGGAGTCTAACACAGTGGCTGGTCTTCTCCAGGAACTCCCGCAAAGGAGTATGGTTTTAGCGGCTGCCACTGTGCAGGTTGCGGCCCTCTGGGAAGTGTGGTGAATATACGGAACTGTACAACTGAATAGGAAAGGGAATGTCAATGATATAAATGCAGAGTCTCTGAACAATGGAAACAATGGTAACACGGTAGACTGATGAGCAGTAATAAAAGGAGGAGAGAGTTCCAAAGTGCATTAGCACACAGGTAGCATACAGCAGACCAATATATGACAACTGGATAAAGTCTATGGAAGGACCAATCAATAATGCAGCAGGAGAGTCAGTGACTCGCAGCTATACTTCAGAGGCACTATAGGTTTTAGTCCTAATAACAGGTACCATGCAAAATAGTAGGGTAAGCTGCTCCTGACATATGTTTCCGCTGGTAAATGTAAAGACTTGTGCAGATGCTGGTATAATACTAGATAGCGTGGAGCGGTCTGTGACCGGTAAGTCTCACCACTGATGTGGAGAGAAGACTTGTCCAGGTGCAGGTATATTACCGGGTAGCGTGAAGTGGTCTGCGACTAGCAAGTTGTACCACTGATATGGAGAGACGACTTGTCCAGGTGCAGGTATGTTACCAGGTAGCGTAGAGTGGTCTGCAACTACCAAGTTGTACCACTGATATGGAGAGACCACTTGTCCAGGTGCAGGTATGTTACCAGGTAGCGTAGAGTGGTCTGCAACTAGCAAGTTGTACCACAATATGGAGAGAAGGCTTGTCCAGGTGCCGGTATGTTACTAGGTAGCGTGGAGTGGTCTGCGACTGGCAAGTTGTACCACTGATATAGAGAGACGACTTGTCCAGGTGCAGGTATGTTGCCAGGTAGCGTAGAGTGGTCTGCGACTGGCAAGTTGTACCACTGATATAGAGAGACGACTTGTCCAGGTGCAGGTATGTTACCAGGTAGCGTAGAGTGGTCTGCGACTAGCAAGTTGTACCACTGATATGGAGAGACGACTTGTCCAGGTGCAGGTATGTTACCAGGTAGCATAGAGTGGTATGCAACTACCAAGTTGTACCACTGATATGGAGAGACCACTTGTCCAGGTGCGGGTATGTTACTAGGTAGCGTAGAGTGGTCTGCAACTAGCAAGTTGTACCACGATATGGAGAGAAGGCTTGTCCAGGTGCAGGTATGTTACCAGGTAGCGTAGAGTGGTCTGCGACTAGCAAGTTGTACCACTGATATGGAGAGACGACTTGTCCAGGTGCAGGTATGTTACCAGGTAGCATAGAGTGGTCTGCAACTACCAAGTTGTACCACTGATATGGAGAGACCACTTGTCCAGGTGCAGGTATGTTACCAGGTAGCATAGAGTGGTCTGCAACTAGCAAGTTGTACCACAATATGGAGAGAAGGCTTGTCCAGGTGCAGGTATGTTACTAGGTAGCGTGGAGTGGTCTGCGACTGGCAAGTTGTACCACTGATATAGAGAGACGACTTGTCCAGGTGCAGGTATGTTACCAGGTAGCGTAGAAAGGTCTGCGACTGGCAAGTTGTACCACTGATATAGAGAGACAACTTGTCCAGGTGCAGGTATGTTACCAGGTAGCGTAGAGTGGTCTGCGACTAGCAAGTTGTACCACTGATATGGAGAGACCACTTGTCCAGGTGCAGGTATGTTACCAGGTAGCATAGAGTGGTCTGCAACTACCAAGTTGTACCACTGATATGGAGAGACCACTTGTCCAGGTGCAGGTATGTTACCAGGTAGCGTAGAGTGGTCTGCAACTAGCAAGTTGTACCACGATATGGAGAGAAGGCTTGTCCAGGTGCAGGTATGTTACCAGGTAGCGTAGAGTGGTCTGCGACTAGCAAGTTGTACCACTGATATGGAGAGACGACTTGTCCAGGTGCAGGTATGTTACCAGGTAGCATAGAGTGGTCTGCAACTACCAAGTTGTACCACTGATATGGAGAGACCACTTGTCCAGGTGCAGGTATGTTACCAGGTAGCATAGAGTGGTCTGCAACTAGCAAGTTGTACCACAATATGGAGAGAAGGCTTGTCCAGGTGCAGGTATGTTACTAGGTAGCGTGGAGTGGTCTGCGACTGGCAAGTTGTACCACTGATATAGAGAGACGACTTGTCCAGGTGCAGGTATGTTACCAGGTAGCGTAGAGTGGTCTGCGACTGGCAAGTTGTACCACTGATATAGAGAGACGACTTGTCCAGGTGCAGGTATGTTACCAGGTAGCGTAGAGTGGTCTGCAACTAGCAAGTTGTACCACAATATGGAGAGAAGGCTTGTCCAGGTGCAGGTATGTTACTAGGTAGCGTGGAGTGGTCTGCGACTGGCAAGTTGTACCACTGATATAGAGAGACGACTTGTCCAGGTGCAGGTATGTTACCAGGTAGCGTAGAGTGGTCTGCGACTAGCAAGTTGTACCACTGATATGGAGAGACGACTTGTCCAGGTGCAGGTATGTTACAAGGTAGCGTGGAGTGGTCTGCGGCTGGTAAGTTGTACCACGATATAGAGAGAAGGCTTGTCCAGGCGCAGGTATGTTCCACAGCAAACAGAGAGCACGAGTAGAAACTGTAAACACCTCGGAGTCACAAGGGAATAAGAATCAAGAACAGGCAACGGTAATAGAGTAACAGGTGCCTTAAGTAGTGAGAGGTGATTGATTGACCAATGAGACTATGAGCAAGGTTTTAACAGTCCGTGGTTTCTGCACATGCACAATCCTTGGTCAAGATGGCGGACGGCCGCGGCGCAGAACAGGCGCCGGCAAGAGAGAGAGGGACCCATGTCCCAAACCAGAGGCACCAACCGTCCGGTGAGTGACACTGGGAGAGGAAGGGTCAGATACGGGATATGCTATAAAAAAGCCTTTTAGATTTGGACATACAGGTACTGGATCTATTATTAAGAAACCCATTCTCCAGAAAGAATATAAAGTCAGTAACTGCTGCTGTCCAGTGATAACCGCATAAGCAGAGACATCATCAAGTATATCCTCACACAGGTTCTCTAAAAACCCTTATCTGGACAACCCAATGTCCTAAGAGTTCAAAATAATAAAACTATACATTTACCTTCATTTTAGATGTAGTGGCTGTGACCAGATGGGCTTACTTTGCCACCTGGTCTGTCGGAGAAAAAGGATTTTCTTATACAGTTTATCTGAGTTGCTTCTCACCGTCAGTAACCCACTGTTACTGACCACTGACCTCACCTGCCACCAGACACTCGGTAATGTTTATTAATTTAAATCGCCTAATGCTGGAGGCATTGAGTATTAACTCTCCAGTTGCCGGAACACTTTTCAAGATAGACCCAGACACAGAGGCCCTTTAAAAACAATGTGCAACTGTCTCAACATAGGTGTTTTGTGCTGCTGTTCTTTAGTGTACAGAACTTCAATTGCCTTGCTAAGATAAAAATCCCAACAAACTGTAATATAAATGGAGGAAAAAGTGTGCCGATGCTTCATGTTGCACTGCACCAGCAATGTCACATCGGCATGCAACAATATCATGCATGGAGCACACAGCAGCTGGGCCTGTATGCTTTAAATGCCAGGGCTGATTTTAGTCCCAGTCTGTCCCTGCTTACAGGGATTCCACCCCTCTCTCTCTCTCTCTCCCACTATGTTTCCCCTCTAGAATGTAAGCTCTGACAGGCTCTTTCCTAGAGTTGGAACGCTCTGCTAAACAGGAGCGCATAGCGAACTACCTTGAGAGGGTTCAATTTCCCAAACTAGACACAGACGCCATACAATTGCTGGAGGCCCCTTTCACCCCCGAGGAACTAGAGGAAACAATAAAAACAACACCCTCAGGGAAGAGTCCTGGTCCAGACGGTTTTACAATATCCTATTATAAAACCTTTAAAGCCAAATTGATACCGCTCATGCTCCAGGCCTTCAATGCGATCTCGGCCCAAACTCACTTTTCACACCAATCCTTGTCAGCACATATCACAGTATTGCCTAAAGAAGGGAAAGACCCAGCGCTTTGTCCAAGTTATAGGCCAATATCTTTGCTTAATGTGGACATCAAATTATACGCCAAGCTCATAGCAAACAGAATGAAACCACTCCTGCCTAAAATTATCCACTCATACCAGGTAGGCTTTGTCCCAGGGCGCGAAGCTAGCGACAACACTACTAAAATAATTGATTTGATCCAGCATGCCACTATTACCAAATCTTCCACCGTTTTACTATCTACAGATGCGGAGAAAGCCTTTGATAGAGTGGATTGGGATTTCATACAGGGAACACTTAGTCATTTGGGTCTGGGGCCTGTGGGGTTGGCGAGAATTCAAATATTGTACACTCATCCAACGGCAAGAGTTTGAATTAATGGGGACTTATCAGAACCCTTTAATATAGCCAATGGAACGAGGCAGGGCTGTCCCCTTTCTCCCTTGATTTTCATCTTGTGTATGGAGGCACTCGCGCAATCTATTAGAGCAAACCCAGACATTTCAGGGGGCCGGGTGGGAGAGAGGGAATTCAAATTAGCCCTCTATGCAGATGACCTTCTAGCCATTCTCACAAATCCGACTGTCTCAATTCCGAACCTGGTGTCGGAATTTCGTATTTTTTGAGAATTATCTCACTTTCAAATTAATTATTCAAAGTCAGTGGCCCTTAATATTTCCTCCCCACCCAACATAATTGAAGGTCTGAAGTTGGCTTTTCCCTTTGTTTGGCACCCCACGCATCTCAAATATCTGGGGGTGATCATAAACAAAGACAATTCAAAAATATACGCAGATAACTTCCTACCTATTACTACGACCATATTCGCCAATCTGAGGGATTCGCTTCAGAAGGATTTTTCCCTGATAGGTAGAGTTAATGTCGTCAAAATGAACTTACTCCCGAGAGTGTTATACCTACTACACACGCTACCAATTCAGGTTCCCACCTCGTGGTTCAATGAGTTACACAAGGCCATTAGACATTTTGTTTGGAGGGGCAGGAGACCCCGCTTCAGACATGACATATTATATAAACGCAAATGTGATGGTGGTCTGCAGCTTCCACATTTTTCAACATATTACGGCGCTGTTATGCTGAACAGGGTTCTAGACTGGTCACGAGGAGGAGGGGACAGACAGTGGGTCTGGATTGAGGATTTTGCTTTAAAGACAGCGATTGATCTTGTCCCATGGCAGCTTTCTCTTCCCATTTTTAAACACCCGACTATATCTCCCACCCTGGCCAGATGGTCAAAGCTGCGTCATATCCCAAACATTTCCACAAAGCACTCACCCTTGACGGCACTTTTTGATAATCCGGACTTTCCCCCCGGTTTATTGAGACAGTCATTTAAACATTGGATCCAGGCAGAGATAACACATGTCGGCCAGCTGGTGGGCAGGTCTGGGGTCATACCCTTTGCTGATATACAGGCAAAGTGGGGTCTACCTAATGTGGAAATTTGGAGACATATTCAGTTGAGACACTTTGCCTGCTCCAGTGAAATCCGTGAGGAGGCAGGCAGGACTCGCACAGTTTGAGGTCCTTTGCACTGCAGCACACTGCCTTAGGCAAACCCTATCATCCATTTATAAGATATTGCTCAAACAATCATTAAAGCGCTACCTAAATTCACAAGGGACTGGGAATGGGAGTAAGACATAGTCATACCGGAATCAAAATGGGGGAACATATTTCAGCGTACCCATGTTAGTTCAGTCAGTGTGAGAGTGGTTGAAACTCATTTCAAGGTACTGACTAGGATGTACCGTTGCCCCAGTCTCCTAGCAAAAATGATTCCCAGGGTCTCAGACCTATGCTGGAGATGTCAGGGAGCTTTGGGCACTCCATTGCATATCTGGTGGGATTGCCCTGTCGAAGTCAGTAAATTGGATAAAGTCATTTCAATTAAAATCGAGCAAACTTGGTTGTCTTTGTCTGAAAAGATGCGTATGGCACACTACGGCGTGGAAGGGCGTACGCAGCTGCAACACGTGGCAACAACAGTATTTACGCTTTTACATACATTCGCACCAACACACACATTTGTAAAATAGTACACATTAATGGTAGTTGCAATACATAGTTATTGATGTCGAAATATAGTAGTGTTTATGTGTAATATTATAAGTTATATGCATATTAGTGATATTCATGGTTCAGGTTAAAAGAAATGTGTCATATCTAATATCATTAATCCCCTTTACATCAGCAGCTGTTCGGTGCATTCGGCGAAGAGATCGCACATTGCATACTCTAGTTATTGATGTTAGGGAATAAACCTTTAATATGATATTAACTGTCAAATGCAAATGGACTGATTGTAATTGGAGTGTGGCGGGAAGAACAGAGCTCATCCCCTGGAGAGACCCCCACCTTTGGATTCCTTAGATTGAATCAGCCTATGATGTGTAACCCCCTGGACCCTCCTGATGCCTGGACCAATAGAAGCAAGCTATACCACCTGCATTGTTTCACTGTATCTCTGTTTGCATATAAGCAGTAGCTCTCATGTAGTGTTCAGTCACCTTGACCACAGACTTCAGACCTGAATGACTGTACACTGGATCCAGAGCGCCTGCGATAAGTAACGGCTGTACTTATTATTATTTCGCTTGAATTATTCTGCTACTTTTTTTTAACTTTAATAGTATTTTTATTATTAATTTTTCAAAAATTATGGGGTACAGAAAGTAGAAAGGGATGGGGGGTAAGGAAAGGACACAAAATTAAAAGGGGGAAGGGTTGAGGGGGTACATAGTGGGGGGAACACATTAAACAATTCTGCTGTTAAATCATATTGAACACATGAGGGAGGGAACCTAATAGGTTCCCTTCCAATTCGTGAAAGTTACACTGGTCGAATGGTCACCAGGGAACTACTAGTAGGAACAATGGGGAACTTCGCTAAGTGTAGGAGATGCAGGTAGTAAATCAGAGTCTATTCGATCTGGACGCGCTCCCTCTCCGTCCGTAACATACACATGCCAGCTGAACCACTTCATTATCGGGGACGAGGTTATTCTGCTACTTATTGAGAATAAATATTTGTGCGTTGGAAACACAAATCGAGATTCGACAATCATTATTGGATAGTGACAAAACGCTCATAACAATTTGGGGGCTCTTGAGTTTGAAGGTTTCGTTGCCGAACGATACGCAAGACCAACGGATTTCGGTTCCCCAACAAAGGGTGGAGACGCATCATATACGGGTAAGAACGCAATGTGTTCAAAACCTAAATTTTACTCTGTGTTGTGAAACCAAATGTCCGTTTTGCATTATCTAAGGTACGCTAACTGAATCTAGGGACAAAAGAGAAAACTGTTTCTTTTTATTGTCATTGTGCGTTTTAACTGTATTGCATTGCTTGGCATAAGTGTACTTCCTGCTTTGCGTACGTGAACTTCCGGTAGATTTGCCACGTGGTTAAACAATCGTTTTGATAGTTGTTATACATGCATAGTATAATTACTTGTTAAAACCTCTGGGACATTATTACTATTGTTGGGAACTTTGATTTTCTGCGCAGAAAAGGTGTATGTCGTGTGATTTGTTGACTTTAAATACACTAAGGTTTGATCTATTGTTGAATAGAGTGTCAGTTGCTGTCTGACGAGGCAGGTGCCCAACTGGTGTACAGTATACAAGGCAGGTATTCCGGGGGGCGGAAACTAAGCGAGTTTTCGCGACGTGCACCCAAGGGTAATCGCATCGCTTACTGATAAGCTTTAAGCGTTGCGATTGCACCGCACGACAAGGAAAGCCGTGATTGCGACTTGGGGGTAACGGGGAGAAATTACGTTGGTAAGGCTGGTAATTGACTTTACCGGATGCTGCCAGGAGTAATAAACTCAACAGATTTTGTTGGAGAGTGGGGGGTAATCGAGGAGCTGATAACCCTTTAGTCCGCATTGATATTTCTGTATTAGGGGTCTTCGTTCAATACAAGAGGAAGCGAGTGGACCCGGCTTGTAGCAAATACGTTCACGGGCCAGTAAAATATCTCTAGCGGTAGATTGCGGGTAGCAGAGTGTTGAAATTAGTGGCAGGATATTGTGATATTTCTGGAACCCTATTTTTGTGGCAGGATATTGTGATATTACTGGGACCCTATTGTTCAACATGGGTGCTAAGCAGACGCTAGAGATGGCTGAGGTACTGCCTAAGGAAGGGCCTATTGGTTCAGCGAGATTTCTCATGTGTAAGAAATATGGTGCATACGCAACTGCGTATTGCGACACGTGGGTCAAGATGACCAAAGATTGTGTTAGGCCTTTCCCAACAATAGGGAGTTTTAATGCAGAGGTACTAAATACTGTAAAGGATAAAGTATGGTTGATTAAGTCAACAAAAGTGAGAAATAAACATAATGACTGTTTAAAATTGTGGCAAATGGAAGGCAACAGGTGGCAGAGCAGCGAGTGCACAGCGGAAGTAGGCGTGGCGAAAAGTGCGCGCACAACGGAAGTAGCCGTTGAGAAGCGTGGAGAACTCAGAGCAAGCGCTCCCCCGCCACCCTATGTGGCGGGGGGAGTAAGTACAGCCGTTATTAAAAATGAAAAAAAGGAAATTGCTAAGTTATATCCTGTTTTAAGCAAGTGTTTCTGAAGAAGAGGATGAACCCACGGTAATTTCAGTCATTGCCCATGCTGTTAATATGTTAGAGGTTCAGCGTAAGTATGGAAAGGGGGCAATGGCTGAGATAGGTAAGAGTAGTGTGACCACTAGGAGAGATCATATTCAAAGTACTGAAGTAGCTAACCCTGAAGATAGTGAACCGGTGGGTATGTATCCAGTCCGCACAATATCAGTTCCCAATGGGAAGGCGGATAAGGATGGTGTAGTTCCTTTAAGAAATGTTACAATGCATTGTCCCTGGACTAGATCAGAATTACGATCCATTATGACTGAATTCCCAGATCCTAGAAAAGAGTTGGCTAAGTGTCAGAAGTTTGTTAAAGACTTGGGAAATGCACACGAACCAACCGATAAGGATTGGCGTGTAGTGTTGAGGGCATGTCTTCCTCCCAATACTAACGTGCAACAATTTATTAAAGATTGTTCGTTGGAGGAAGACGACACCTTGACAAATGAGGTGAATCAAGAGACTATAGAACAGATTGTCAAACATTTAGCCATCTATTTTCCAGTAGTAGCGAATTGGAGTAAGATTTTCACCATAAAACAAAAAGATAGTGAAACAGCATCAGATTACTTTAGTAGAGCTATAGCAGTAATAACACGGTTCACTGGGATATCAAACATAGGTGAGGACCCACATCACAGGGAAGTAGCTGTAGGAGTACTAATAGATGGTCTTAGGGAAAATTTAAAAACCAGAGTACAAACCTCATTAGCTAATTGGAGAGGCATCACGGTAGATTCCCTTAGGGAGTCTGCTGTGGAGCATGATAAAAATATCTTTAGGAAAAAGGAAGAAAAGAGTGACAAGTTGATGACGGTGAGTATACAAGCATTAGAGGGAATGCATACACGACCACCAGCCTATAACCCACATAACAGGAAACGCAGAATGTTGAGATGTTATAATTGCAAAGAAGAAGGACATATGAGGAAAGATTGTACTAAGGGAAGATATAATCCTAATGAAGGGTCGCATAGATATCCTCCAAGGAGGGATTCACATAGACTAGAAGACTCACACATGCGCGCGCATATTACAGCAACAAATGCTGCGCGGGAAAGCAATAGTCAGCGCTAGGGGTCAGGTCATACCTGTAGTCTACAGCCAGTGAGGTTAACTGAGAGTCTGAGAAAAGAACCAACAATGATAGTTGACATAGCTGGTAGGAAGCAAACTTTTCTTGTAGATACAGGGGCGGCCAGATCTGTGATAACCTCTCCTTTTAATCTACAGGTGACCAGTAAAACTATTCCAGCTATGGGGGTAACGGGAGGAGTGTTACATTATCCTCTAACTAAACCCACTGAAGTTACTATCGGGCCCCTGCATACTAAGCATTCGTTTCTCTTAGCTGCAGCAGCTCCTACTAACTTGCTAGGGAGAGACTTGTTATGTAAAATGGGATGTGTCATATACTGTACTTCATGGTGTGTTCTTAGATATACCAGAGAAGGTCACGCATGAGGTACAGGATATATTGGACACCCCTCAAAGGTTAGTGTTGCACTCTACCGTTGTAGAACAAAGTCCATCTCAAGTAAAGGGGATGTTGCTGGAAATACCGGGTTCACTATGGACCAGAGATGGACAGGACACTGGACTAATGGCAAACGTAGCCCCTGTCATGGTAAATCTTAAAAATGGTAGGATAGCTCCAAAAATCCCACAGTATCCATTAAAACCGGAGGTGGAATTGGGGGTATATCATGTTATTGAGAGGCTGTTGCAACAAGGGATTTTACTTCGTACATCCAGCACAGCAAATAGTCCCATTTTCCCTGTGAAGAAGAGTTGGGGGAGGGGCTATAGATTAGTCCAGGACTTAAGGGGAATTAATAAAGTTGTTGAGAGCCAATTCCCCGTAGTGTCGAATCCAGCTGTCATCCTCATGCAGATTCCACCGTCTGCCAGTCATTTTACTGTCATTGATCTATGTTCTGCTTTCTTCTCAGTCCCTCTTCACCCTGACTGCCAATACCTTTTTGCATTCTCCTACCAGGGAGTGCAATACACATGGACCAGACTGCCCTAGGGGTTCATTGACAGCCCCAGTATTTTCTCCCAAGCCTTACATGACTGTTTGCAATCCTTTCAACCCCGCAATGGGTCTGTTCTAATTTAATATGTGGACGATTTGTTGCTGTGCTCTGATTCTTTTATGTCATGTTTACATGATACTAAATTGTTTTTGCTCCATCTCTCACAAACAGGGCACAAGGTGGCAAAGGATAAATTACAGCCATGTCAGACTAAGGTCAAATACTTAGGACACTGCCTCACCAAGGGGCTAAGACACCTGACAACCGACAGGATTGAGGCTATACAACACATGACTCTGCCGCAGAGCCAGAAGCAGATTTGTACCTTCCTGGGGATGTGTGGATACTGTAGATCCTGGATCCCAGGTTTTTCTATTCTGGCATTACCATTGCAGGAACTAGTCTCTTCCTCAAAACCAGAACGTGTGGTACACACAGAAGAGTCAGAGCAAGCGTTCTTTAATCTAAAAGATAGTCTGACTAGAGCACCAGCATTGGGAATACCTGATTATGAAAAGCCTTTTGAGCTGTACTGTACGGAAGCTGATGGTTGTGCAGCAGGTGTTCTCACACAGAAACATGGTGACGCTAGCAGACCGGTAGCATACTACAGTGCACAATTGGACACTGTGGCAAGATCACTCCCAACATGTCTCAGAAGTGTAGCAGCAACTGCTCTTCTGGTAAGTAAGAGCGAGGACGTAGTATTAGGACATAATTCAACTGTCTATACACCCCATGCTGTATCAGCTCTGTTAAATTCAGCTCAAACCAGACATGTTTCTTCAGCTAGATTCACAAAGTGGGAACTAGCTCTGATGGCACCCTCAAACATCACCATCAAACGTTGTAGCACCTTAAATCCAGCTACATACCTTCCATATGTGTCTCTAGAGACACAAAGGGTGGGAGGTGAGGAGACCCTGGTTGATGATGAGTTAGGCAAGAGTACTGATACGCATGATTGTATGGAACACCTGAACCAGACCTTTACTGCAAGGTCCGACATACGTGACACCCCCTTAGAAAATGTGGATTTTACGTTTTATACAGACGGGAGTTGTCATAGACAGACAGAGAAGGGAGAACTATGTACTGGTTACGCTGTTGTAGACGATCAGGATGTGGTAGAAGCTGAACCCCTTGGCCCACCTCACTCAGCCCAAGTGGCGGAACTAGTAGCATTAAGGAGAGCGTGTGAGTTGGCAGAAGGTAAATCAGCTAATATATATACTGACTCTAGGTACGCCTTCGGGGTAGTGCATGATTTTGGGGCCCTTTGGCGTCTTAGAAACTTTACGACAGCAGCAGGTACGCCAGTGGCACACTCACAACACATAAAAGGACTTCTGACAGCGATACAGTTACCCAGAACAGTAGCCGTCATAAAGTGCAAAGCCCATACCTTTGAAGAAGACCCGGTGTCATTGGGCAATAACAGGGCGGAAGAAGCTGCTAAATGGGCAGCAGAGCAACCTATGACTGTATCGACCGAGACTATGATGGTTTTTCAGACATTAGACATGCAGAAATTAATTGAAATGCAAGATTTGTGTTCCCTGCAGGAAAAGGCGGTCTGGAAGGCGAAGGGATGTGGTCAAGAGTCCTCAGGACTTTGGAGGGATAGACAAGGTAAGCCTGTAGCTCCTCGAACATATTATCCAAGCCTGGCTGAAGCAGCACATGGTCTGACTCACCTGGGTAAAGAAGGTATGTGCATACTGGTGTGCTCCTGGATTTTCCTCTCAAACTGGTAAGAAAGCAATGTCATGTCTTACTTGTTTGAGGAAAAATGTCGGGAAAACTATTCCAACTGAGCCATCCCACATCCCTCCTACAGACGGACCTTTTCAGGTAATATAAATTGACTATATCCAATTACCACCGTGCAGGAATCTAAAGTATGTGTTAGTATGTATTGATGTGTTTTCCGGTTGGGTAGAAGCTTATCCAGCAGCCACTAATACTGCTGTGTTCACTGCAAAGAAAATTGTACAAGATTTTGTGTGTAGGTTCGGTATCCCTAGAATCATTGAAAGTGATAGGGGTACCCACTTTACTGGTGATGTCTTCCAAAATATGTGTAAACTCATGGGAATCAGTAGCAGACTTCACACCCCTTACCGACCACAAGTCAGTGGTAAGGTGGAAAGAGTAAATGGTACTATTAAGAACAAGCTTGGTAAGGTAATGGCTGAAACTGGGTTAGCGTGGCCTGAAGCTTTGCCACTAGTCCTCCATAGCATCCGAACCACTCCTAGACCTCCTCTTAATCTGTCCCTCTTTGAGATACTGTTCGGCCGACAACCTCATTTGATCGTGAGTCCGCAAGACGACTTAAAGTGTAATAATGAAGTGACTGTGCAATATCTTATAAAAATGAGCAGACAGCTGAAACAACAACAAAAATTTAAAATGCTGTCACCTGGTATGCCAGAAACGAACTGTCATGATGTTGAACCTGGGGACTATGTTATGATCCGCAATTTCTTACGTTCAGGTTGTTTAACAGACTGTTGGGAAGGCCCGTACCAAGTGCTGCTGACCAGTACTACATCACTGAAGGTTGCAGAGAGAGACACTTGGGTCCATTCCACCCACTGCAGGAGAGTCAGTAACCCGGAGAAAGTGCGAGATAAAACTGAGACCGACGACACAGATCTGTCACTCGTAAATCTGTTCCGGGAGACCTAAAGCCTGCAGTCAAGACACCTGAACCAGAGACGTTGCATCAGAACTATCTTTCCAGTGATGGAGTGGCGGTTTTTGTTTTTATTTTGTTCCAGGATTTTCCTTATTTTTACTTTTTCTAGGACATTCTATTTTTGTGAAGGAGGATGGAGGACAGGAGAAGGTTCTGTTAGTGATACGGATGAGATGGAGATCGAGGAAAAAATACTAGAGTACTCAGAGCAGCCCATTATCAAGCTTGGTCCAGGGGTTATGAAAAGGTCTGCTAGCTCAGGAACTCGGAGACAGTGTGAGGGGCTATTGTCTGATGAGTATTGTATCTGCAAGTTCTGTGACTCCCTAGTTGAAGAGAGATGCATCCAGCGATGCCAGTCCACCGGTAATCTGAATGTGGGCGGGCATCCTCTGGAGGATTATCACTCCTTGGTGCGTAAGGTCCTAAACCAAACCGAGTGCTGGGTGTGCTCTCACGTGCCGCAGGGGCAGCATAACATAGGACTAGTGCCATTCCCTTTAAACATCTCCGAAGTACTCGAATTGAGGGGTGGGAGGCCCATAGAGGGGAGGTACAATAACACTAGGTCCCCTAGTCTAACGCTTCGACAATACTCTGTAGACAGATCTTTGCTGTGCCTAAATATCTCTCATGCAAAGCGTCTGGAGAATTGGGAAGCTGACCCATCAGATCAGACAATGCCTCGCCACGCTCATTTTAGAGGGAGACTTACAAGGTCACCAATAGGCAGGAATGTTGATGGAAGTCACAAATTAGGGCGTATAACTAAACATAAGAAAGTATCCATTGGAAAAGTCTCTATAGATAATTGTAAGAATGTCATCCATGCTGACACGTGTCTTGAGCAAATGGAGACACTAGGCTTGGGTAGTTTTATCAAAACTCTGTGTGATATAATTAATGGGCATACTGTTCTTTATGTTCTCCCTGATGATGTGTACTTTGTTTGTGGGAGAAAAGCTTATTCCTTGGTGACTCCGAGTTCCAAGGGTTTGTGTTTCTTAGCTAAACTGGTTCCTGAAATCATGACTATTACTCATGAGGAAATGGTTGGTATTCACAAGACTACATCACCACCATACATACACACACAGTATGAACACCGTGGCAAGAGAAATATGATTCCTGGTGAGGAACCCATAGCTACAAAATTGATTAGTGAAACCGCTGGTTTTCAAGTTATGGTTGCTCTAGATCTCACCAGGACCGCTCGGGGAACATTAAACTTTAAATATATACAAGACCTAGCTAAATTAATAGATAATATCACTGAGATGTATGATCACACTTTCAGGTATACTGTTAGGGAGCTACAAGCGTACAAGAAGGAGTTGGTGCAACATAGACTGGTACTAAATTATCTCACCTCTATTACTGGTGGGTACTGTGTGACGTTGGCCACCCAGTTTGGTGTCAAATGTTGCACGTACATCACCAATAATACAGATGACCCTAAGGAGGTTATAGACCGGAAGATGGAAGAAATTCTGCAACTGAAATGGGAATTTCGAAGGAACCATAATTCTTCGTTATATGAGATCGGGGAAAAGGTGGCAGGATGGTTCTCGTGGTTGAATCCTGTGAAATGGTTCTCTGGTCTGGGGGAATGGGTACAGGAAATGGTTGCTAGTGTAGGTAAGCTCCTTCTCCTTATGCTGGGTGTCATCTTAGCAATTGGTTTATGTGTCAAATGTGTTCCTACTGTGTTGAAGTGTGGAAAACAGTCTTCTAGGATAAACACTGAGAACGAGACTGAAAGGGAGGTTTAAGATACCGAGATCATGGTCTGTGAAGAAGTGTTGTATAACCCTGAACTTAAAACGGTGATTAGGTGATAGTTTATTACACTATCAAAGTGTGGAACTGCTGAAGTCAGTAAATTGGATAAAGTCATTTCAATTAAAATTGAGCAAACTTAGTTGTCTTTGTCTGAAAAGATGCGTATGGCACACTACGGCGTGGAAGGGCGTACGCAGCTGCAACACGTGGCAACAACAGTATTTACGCTTTTACATACATTCGCACCAACACACACATTTGTAAAATAGTACACATTAATGGTAGTTGCAACACATAGTTATTTATGTCGAAATATAGTAGTGTTTATGTGTAATATTATAAGTTATATGCATATTAGTGATACACATGGTTCAGGTTAAAAGAAATGTGTCATGTCTAATATCATATTAATCCCCTTTACATCAGCAGCTGTTCGGTGCATTCGGCGAAGAGATCGCACATTGCATACTCTAGTTATTGATGTTAGGGAATGAACCTTTAATATGATATTAACTGTCAAATGCAAATGGACTGATTGTAATTGGAGTGTGGCGGGAAGAACAGAGCTCATCCCCTGGAGAGACCCCCACCTTTGGATTCCTTAGATTGAATCAGCCTATGATGTGTAACCCCCTGGACCCTCCTGATGCCTAGACCAATAGAAGCAAGCTATACCACCTGCATTGATTCACTGTATCTGTTTGCATATAAGCAGTAGCTCTTATGTAGTGTTCAGTCACCTTGACCACAGACTTCAGACCTGAATGACTGTACACTGGATCCAGAGCGCCTGCGATAAGTAACGGCTGTACTTATTATTATTTTGCTTGAATTATTCTGCTACTTTTTGAGAATAAATATTTGTGCATTGGAAACACAAATCGAGATTCGACAATCGTTATTGGATAGCGACAAAACGCTCATAACAGCCCGGTAATCAGACCCTTTTGGGATACGGTTATTCTCATCTCCAAAACGATTGTGGGAACTGAACTACCAAATTGCCCAAGGTTCTGGCTACTTAATGACACTAATATGCCAGTCTACAAATATAAAAAGTCCTTGGTAAAGTATCTTAATGGCGCTGCAAAGGCGGTGATACTGGTACACTGGAGGTCACCGCTGGTCCCTACCATAAAAGAATTTCTATATGGTAATGGATAAAATAATCTATGCGGCAGAGGATAAAAATACAGCATTTTACATACTGTGGTTGGAATGGATTGAATTTAAAAATAAAGTGTTGTTCGCTCAGTGGAATGTATGAAGCTATCACATACCCCCTCTCCCCCCCATACCCACCCTCCCCCCTCTTTCCTTCTACCTCCTTACCCACCTTTTCTCACAATTATTCCACCTTATTTTATTGTATTTTCTCCTTTGAGCAAAATTAAGCAAATGTACCTCACCGTGGATGAAAATGCCACTGCTGAAGTGCAATGTAAAGTTTGAAGTATTGGAATTTTGAGCTAATGTTATTGCATATACTTGTATATGATGTTAAACTTCAATAAAAACAGATTATACAAAAATAATAATAAAAGTGAATAATAATTTCATGTTCTTGATATAGTTGAAGTGCTGCTTTGTTAGAGTGTTTCAAATCAGCATTTTAGTTGCAGTATAGTATTTAGGAAACTAGTAACACGATTTATCCACATAGATTCATATATGTGTATTAAAAAAGGGACTGTGTAGAAGGAAAAGGGGCATGACATTTTGGGATTTATTATTAAATTTTGGGTGGTATATTTTAATTATTTTTTTGAAACTTATAGTGTGTTGCCTAAGGTTTGTACTTGATTACTTGCATCGGTGTATCAGTTTACTTCATTATGTTGGGATTTTATGCTGAGAATATATTTGAAGTGCTGCTTACTTATAATGTTTCAATTCAGGATATAGGTTTCTATTTGTATTATTTTTTTCTGATTTTATATAGGGAATTGGCTTATTGTTTTATGTTAGTTTTCAACTGTTTAGTTATTTTTCATTTATATTCTTTTGCCATTAAGAATGGTTACATCAGAATACATATTGAAACCAACAAATCAGTTGATGAGTTGAGAGTGTTCTCCCCACTGGGATATTTAAGGCTGAACTGCAGGTGTCATGAGAGCTTTGAAAAGTCCATGAACGAAAAGAGAATATTAGAACAGCAACCACAGGATGGAGACGAAGCATCACACATTGGTTGGAACGGATTGTAATATTTCTTATGTCAAGTAGGATGAATTAACCCTTTGGAATACTCCTTGAGCACTGGCCACTATTAGAAATAACAACCTCCTTCACATTTAAATGGTTTATGAGAAAAGGCAAATTAATTGTGACGGCTATTCCTTATAATAAATGTCGTTATATTTCTATTCAATACCAGGCACGCTGCTTTTGGGGACTTGATGCTCCTAATTATGCAGCAGATTCCAACTCATTAGATTTCCTTATTACATATTTCAATTATTATCTCTGTTCCGTCCTTACATTTCTATTTATTGAATGTGTATTATTTACTTTTTATGTTATAATTATATTAATTAGTAATGTTCAATATATCACTTTATTAAAGAGAATAAATAATATTTGATGTATAAGACAATACTGTATATTAATTATCTCTATAATTATTTTACACACAAACATACATATATGATGATGATGAAATCAACTCTGATACCAGTTAGGGAAATTGCCAATACTGGGATAGATAACGTCTTTGAAACTTGAGAAGACAACACAATGACAATCTATGAAAGAGTTGGGTTGGTTTCATTTCATCTGCAATACGCATGATAACAGTGGTGGAAGTGGGGGCGTATAGGGTGGTATGCTATACCGCCACCTCTCCGGCTGCCTTTATAGTGAAACTATCAAACATTCCATTGACTTACATTTCCATTACATTTTCCATATCGCCGCCTCTAAATTTCCATACTGCTACTTCTAAATTTCCAATTCAACCTCTGCGTTATACTATAAACCGGCGGTTCCCAAAGTGTGCGCCGCTCCCAGGGGTGCCGCGGTGCTGTCACTGGGGTGCCGCGGGCCAGCCCAAAAAAAAATAAAGAATACAGAAACTTACCAATCCGCGCGGCGCCGGGACCCAGCAGCCTCCTCTCTCCCGCAGCTGTCACTGACGTCATTCAGTGACAGCTGCGGGAGAAAGGAGGCTGCTGGGTCCCAGCGCTGCACGGATTGGTAAGTTTCTGTTTTCTTTCTTTTTTTTGCCTGGCGCGGGGCAGAGGAGGAGGAGGACAGATGGCAAAGAGGGAGGACAGAGGGCAGAGGAGGAGGGGGACAGAGGGCAGACCGAGGGCAGAGAAGGAGGACAGATGGCAAAGAAGGAGGACAGAGGGCAGAGGAGAAGGGGGACAGAGGGCAGACCAGGAGGACAGATGGCAGAGGAGGAGGGGGACAGAGGGCAGACCAGGAGGACAGATGGCAGAGGAGGAGGGGGACAGAGGGCAGACCAGGAGGACAGAGGGGGACAGAGAGCAGAGGAGGAGGACAGATGGCAGAGGAGGAGGGGGACAGAGGGCAGAGGAGGGGGGCAGAGAGCAGAGGAGGGGGACAGAGGGCAGAGGAGGGGGACAGATGGCAGAGGAGGACGACAGAGGAGGGGGAGAGAGGGCAGAGGAGGGGGACAGCGTGAGAGATGGCAGAGGAGGGGCCAGCGTGACAGAGGGCAGAGGAGGGGGTCAGCGTGACAGAGGGCAGAGGAGTGGGCCAGTGTGACAGAGGGGGCAACGTGAGAGAGGGCAGTGTGCTCTGGTTGCAGAGGGGGCAGTGTGCCTGGTTGCAGAGGGGGCAGTGTGCCTGGATGCAGAGGGGGCAGTGTGCCTGGATGCAGAGGGGCATTTTTGCATACAACTAAATAAGTATTTCTGTCGTGACCTAAATACTTATTACAACTTTTTGACCCAACTACCTCTAAAACAGGACTGTTCAGTAATTATTTTGGAGGGGTGCCTTGAAAAAATTTGGAGACTCTAAGGGTGCCGCGAACGGCAAAAGTTTGGGAACCACTGCTATAAACTATGAAAGCATAACACAATGAGACTTTGTTAATTATGTTTTCATTTAAGACATGAGGATAGATCCAGACTTAATCGTTAACATAAGGTACTAATTCTGATAAACAGAAATATTATAGCCTTAATTTTCAGTTCTCTTCAAGGTGCCATAGGGGTCATTGACCATTGCACATCCAATAAGGTTTGAGCATATCTGGCTGTATAAAAATCCTCCTATCCACAGATCCATAAGGATACATAATGGTGAACTTGTGGCCATTTGGAAATTGAAATAGTACATATTGATGAAAGTGCGTTCCTTTCTTTCATTACTTCAAATGAAACGTAAGAACAGAAAAAGTATCTTCCCCTCAAAAACAACTGTGTTTTGTTTGTTTTTCATATGTTGACCATAAAGTCATTTTGTGTGATATTATTTAGGAATTTGAAAAAGAAAAACAGAGGGTGATCTGTTATCAATAATATCCTTTGCAGACTTACAGATACGTAATCGTCCAGGATAATGAATAATTGTGGTTAATTCCAAAGATACAAAATTCACTAGTAAGATATCTTTGTATATTTCAAACTCACTAGCCTTTCGTTATTTTGCCTAAATCTGTTTTTCGAGCCCCTTGATTTTGTCCACCTTACTACATTTTTATTCTGAAGAACAACTATTCTCTTATATTTTAAAAATAATCTCCGTTTATACTTTTCCCTGACACAATTTTGCACCCCCCCCCCCCCCAACAGATAACCATTGCGCCCCAGGCTACCAGACTATCGGATAATCAGGCCCTGGATCAGATATGCTGCTGCACAGTAATTGTACTGTAAATAGTCAGCCACTGAGTAGCCCACCCCCTTTTGCAAAGTTTCCCTGTCAGCTGCATACCGCTGTTAGTGATGTGGCCTAGCTAAAAGGATAATGGTGGTGATTTATGTGCATGAAACTGGATTTATATGTTGACAGGTGACACCTTAATCCCCACCTGTACTGAATAACCTCATTTAGACATGAACATATTTATATTTGATACGCTTGCAATTGATTTCTTTATTGTTACCCTCTCATTTGTACAAATATACTGTATGGCATATTTTTTGCTTCAGGGATAAAGTAATACCAGCTAAAAATGAATTTAACAGACATTTCCAACCTATGTCTTCTTATTGTGTAACTAAACTGCATAACCGGAGACCATTTAGTTTTGGGGCTGCACTTACCCATATTAGTTCTTTAGTTGCCAGTACACCATGAATCACATCACAATGACAAACAGCACAGCGAGTGTAAACATCATGATATTTGTATGTTTTGTCAAGACTTATAAGTCAAGTCTTACTGAAGTCCTTGCTCAGAAACACCATGTTTGTAAGTGTGACATGAATGCACTCCTGCACCAAATTCCATGCCAAAAATTGCTGTAGAACATACACACCTGGATTGCTCTGAGACGGTCAATGTTAGTACTTGGGGTCATGCAGGATTCCCTTCTAATAGCTTAAAAAAAATAAAATAATATATGTCACAATGTTTGCTACAGTTCCAAAATACTTTATTTCCACATGGTTGAACACTTGCGTTATCATCACAAGCCCCTATTAAATATGTTACTTCAAAATTTCTAATATGTTTTCCCTTTTGGCAACAAACTTCTTTTGGCTTATTTGTGTTATTTCTGCCAATATCCTTAGCTTGATTTGTCCCATGGGTATTTTACAATGCATAGAAAGGTCATTTACTAACATGTGACAAATGATCCCCTGGGCTGAGTAGTGGGTAGCACTGCTGCCTTACAGCACTGGGGTCATGGGTTCCATTCCAAACAGGACCATAGCTGTGTAGTGTTTTGGGGGTTCCTCCCACACTCCACGGACATGCTGATAGCTTAATTGGCTTCTGAATAAATTATCCCTTGTGTGTGTCTGTGTGATAGGGAATATAGATTGTAAGCTCCACTGGGGCAGGGAACATTCTCTGTTAAGTGCTGTATTGTATGTAAGCGCTATATAAATTATATTATTATATTTTGCCCCCTTTTATAGAGGAAGTGCATGGATCTGCATTTCAAGATGGCAGAGTCTACAGATGGTGCAAAAGTTTACATCTTTTAAAGGTAGTAGCTCAGAGAATTGGAATGTTCTAGTGTTATAGTTATAAATATTTTATATAGATTTGATTGATATTCACAAGGTTCCTCAACGATAATAATTGGTTATATAAGTCTATCTAGTGTGTCATAGACGTAGTAATGTTAAGACAGTTATAGTACCTTTGCATAAGCTATCTGTGTATGTATAGTCTATGCACTTGTTTACATAATACTAATACAAGTTTCTCCTGAGATTCAGCACCTAACATGGCTGATAGAGAAATTTACGTGACCATAAAAGGACAAGATCTTTCTAAGGCTGGGTATACACTACAGACTTTTCAGGCCAATAAGTTATATACAACAAATGTACCAACAACTGAAAATAAAAGTCCCAATCAGCATGCCGATTAATGTGCACACAGTATACAAGTTTTACAAGATTTACTCTCAGATCTGAGCTCTTCATCTGTCATAACTGTCGGCTGAAAGATCATGGGGTAAATTTGAAAGTTTGAAAAAGTGGAAATGTTGCCTATAGCAACCAATCAGATTCTAGCTGTCATTTTGTAGACTGTACTAAACAAATGATAACTAGAATCTGATTGGTTGCTATAGGCAACATCTCCACTTTTTTAAAATCCGCAGTTTAGTAAATATACCCCCATGACTCTGAAAACTCTATGGAGATCCTGATGGTGCGTGCATACACACTGCAGGATTAGAAGGACGTCATTCCATAGCTGAAGGAGATTTATAGTTCTGCTGAACAATCAAATCAAATGATGATCTGTGCTTTGGAACGATCATCGCTGGAGTGTACACACTAATACAATATCGGTCAAAACAGTCATTTATCATTTGATTGACCTAATACTCGGCTGAAAGCACAGTAGCAACTGACTGTTGGTGTGAACATGCGCTTTGCTTTTTGTCAGTGGAGCCTGCTTCTATGCGATAAACTCTCTTTACAATTTTAATAAAACGATCGGATCAGACAATCAATTATTCTGCGTTAAGACTAAATACTCATGTGTCCTGACTTGCACATTCATGGAAAAACTACATTCTGTTTTGCAAGACAGGATATTTAAATAAGATCAAGGGACAGAGAGTGTGCAAGGAGGTGCCAGTAAAAAGAGTCGCCCTATACTTTTCCTGGAACTGTTTTTGTACCAGTCAGGCACATTTTAAATTGGCAAGTTTATTTATTTATGCACATATATTTATGTAATAAAAACATTTAAACAAGGTGTGATAAATGTACTACAGACAGTCTACATTTTCCCTCATGCTCTTGGTTATTTTAAGACAGAGGGGGAACTCGATTGTGGAACAGCTGGCATGGCACTGCGCAGCAATGTAACATCACAGACTTTTCCTTGCACCATATAGAGGTGCACAGAAAAACCTGTGATGTTTGAGTACTGTAGTAATTGATAATGAGCACAGCCGGACATTGCGGTTATGTCTGGTGGCTCATCACGTGGAATTGAATCCCCCTGATAATGCTCTATATAACAGTATTTTAGGAGTAAAAATAAATACATGAATTAAGGGTGAAATCATAAAATGGAAGTATGCCAGTCTATGAAGTGGAATGTTCATATTACATTTGTTTGTTTTTTTGTAACTGAAATTCAGTGAAAGTAAGTGCATCCACCTTTTATGGGGGCAGTACTCAAACGTGGTCACAGTATGCATATATAGACAGCTGTATTTTTGTTTACCTGAGTTTGTTCTAAAAGCGTTGCTATCAGTACAAGTTTGTATCTGGCTCCCAGAGACATTATACATCTCACTAGGGTAAAGAAAATTCAGATTGGATGTTGGTTGTGAAGGCAGACTGTGAAAAGAAAATAATGATACCGTAAGTGGTGCAGCTCAGGAATCTTCATTTCACTATAGCAAAACAGTATCTAAAAATGGTCAATGTTACAGCAACATAAGTACAGTGTTAAATGATAATGGTATGACTTTGTATCTATCAATGTTCCACCTATCAAAAGATTTATTATTTAATTTATTTTTTTAACTTGTCCCTGAGCAATACATCAATTTGTTCACGGCAAAGACAAAATAGGTCATTTATGAAAGTGTACAGCTTTACTATTCAGGCAAATGCGCCTATCTGTTACTGATCTATATGTATAACCTCCAGTCTCTTGGGACTGCGCATCAAATTGCGTCTGTTCTATTCTTGAGGATTGCGGGTCTGAATAGATACACATCACAGAAACAGTGAAAAAGTCCGGCCTGCTATGTGCAAAAGTGTCTCCAAGGTGAAAAATGCATTTCATTGGAAATATTCTTAAGTTCCTGTAAAACTCCTATTGTGGAGCTCTTTTGTGTTCCCATCCCCCCCATCTTTTCCAACCCGTAATCTCATTTACATAAAAGTAAATATAAATACTTGTCTAGAACATACTTGCCAACTCTCCCGGAATGTCCGGGAGACTCCTGAAATACGGGTACATCTCCCGGACTCCCGAGAGAGCAGGCAAGTATCCCGCATACCGGAATTTACCTGACAAAATGACGCGATTCGCGGTGAATCTGGTAGTTTTGGCCCTGTCCCACGACAAAATGAGGTTTTGTTGACGGGGTGGGGACAAAATGACGCGATTCACCGTGCCCCGCCCCCTCCCTCCAACTACAACCCCTGCCCGGGATCTCCCGGAATTCACTTGCCAAAGGTTGGCAAGTATGGTCTAGAAAAACAAATTCTCAGTATTGGATGTATAAGTGTGTATTCATGCTCCTAGACCGCACTTGGTATGTAATGCCCCCAATCCGCCCAGCTCCTCCCAAGATCCCAAATTTTGCATCGCTACAAACATTGCAATTAGGCCAGCCTGTGACATCGCAAAATAGCATATAAATCAAAAGCAGGATCTGAGACACACACAACCTGGCTTTTCAGATAAGGCTGCAAATATGGTAAAAGTACAGTAGATAAATTTAGGTTTTTTGCAAGCTTTTTGTCTGGCACTGTGTTTATCACTGTAAATATAAAAGTCATCAGTGTTTGCAGGGCCATTTTAATTAAAAGATTTCATTAGTAGGCACCCAATTTTGTAATTAAAAGTTTAATATGGGCACAGTTTTTATGTAACTTCTACTAAAGCTCTTCTAAAAAATGCTGGAAGACTCCAGACTGCATCCCTACCGTATCTCCCCATTCTCCTAGAAGTGAATGGTGACCTTGATGACGCGATTCACTTCATCATGACCCAATGCGCGATGCCAAGATTTTTATTACAATTTAACTATTGCAAATTATGTCTGGTGGTTTATTATATTTTCAGAAGCAATATCGTTTTACAATTTGGGCAAAGTTTAGGGTTAAAGCATGATGTGGGTTCAAAATGAGGGCTATTTAAACTATAATGCTAAGGTTGACCAAATTCTGGATTATCTTGGTTAAGCAGAAACTGTTAATTTAAAAAAGCCTCTTGTCTCTTAAGACACCAGGAAACTAAGATGAAAGATTTTATAATCTTAACCTCATCATCATTTTTTATTTATAAGGCACCACAGATTCTGTAGAGCTGGACAGTCATCTTACATATATGACAAACATTACTCAAAAATTCTAATCCTTTTCAGTGATGGGAAAATTGCCGATTATTAAAATGCTGCTGCAATGTGTTGGAGCACTTTCACCCAGCCCCCCACACACAAAAATAAATAAATAGGTAAGTTAGAACACATAGTATTTTACAAGGTAGGTGATAAGCATATTTCATAAAGGATATTAAGAACAAACATATGAGAAACAGGACCTAGTGGCCCTAAAGAACTACCTGACAGAGCAAATGTATAGAAAATGAGAGAGGTGACACTGCATATTTGCTTTGTGTTCTGTTTTTTATGGACAGCTCCTCTTTTGCAGAGATACTTTTTTTTTTTTTACTTTGGTTTATTGGCATGTCTGAGCCTGCCCTATAATTAGCAAGACAGCCACAGATATATTTCTGACTAAGCACCAGAATTGCTAAATATTTTTTTTAAGTTATGCAAGAAGTCTACAGTCTAACCCCATCTAAACTGTTGTGTTATTCACAATGTTTACACCAATTTCAACAAGTTTCTGCCATTGTGCACAATTATGTGCCTGTAAACCATAAAAGTCTAACAATTAAAAAGTATGACATTCAAAGTTATGTAGTAATTAAACTGTGGTTAAACAAGCAGTAATTTGGGAAGAAAAAAAGGATAAAACAATGAGTGTTGATGTAAAATATGATTGTAACAAAAAGGATCAAAGCTCTTGGAGTTTTGTTTCTTTTTGCAAACTAATTTTGATGATTACAGCATCTTTGCTCCACTTCTGTCTATTTGCAATATTTAAGGCTGCATGTATCTTAAGAGGTGTATAACTAAACATACAAACATCTTCGCAAACAGAGCATCTATATGTTCTACTCTAAATCAGGCCTTATTTATGTTTGAGTAGCACACAAAAATCTGCAATGAATGACCAAAATGTCTGCACATATGGACCATAAGTTGGATCTTTCAGGTATGAATCTATTAATGGTTGTAAAAGTTGCAGAGCAGAAAAGAATGTGCTGCATCCAGAGTTGGATTTATTAATAGGCACACAAGGCATGTGCCTACAGGTTGCGGTGCCAAAAAGGTGGCCTGTAGACCCCCAGTGATTGTTCTTCACACAAAGATCAGGAATCCCTGTGCAGTTAGTCTCAACTTGTTCACACTATCACAGTCCTCGGACGTTCAAAGTAGTAGAATACAGTCCAGACTCGTCGTGAGCTCATACTCTAGTCCCTCCTACACAATGCCAGCATACTTCACAGTGCTTTATAATTTGGACCAAACACAGTATCAAAAGAAGGCTATATATTAACATGTAGACAGAGAAGGTAAGAGGGCCCTGCTCGCAAGCTTAGGAAAATAGCAGTTTCATACATGAAGTTAAGTATCACTTATTGCATTTTGCTCCAGCCACATAGCAATGGGGAAAAAGTGCAAAGTTGGGCTATGTGGTCACACAACAATGTTGGTTTTGGGTTCTGAGGTTTGAGTATGGAATTAGAATAAATGTAAGTTTGAGAAAGCTGTGTAGAGCGGTGGTAATCAGGTAGAATAACCTTGGGTGTTTAAAAAGATGGCTCAGGAATGTGATAAGCTTGCCTAAAGAGGTGAGTTTTCAGGGAATGCTTAAAGGTTTAGTGTTAGGGGAAAGTGTTGAACAAGGGATTGAATTCCACAGACATAACCCGGCGGTAACACTGTGACTACGCAAATGCCACCTGACACTAAACAACTACCAACATGTTTTGAGGGATACAGTAAGCTATTTTGTTCAATTAACTTATGGGGAACAATCCTGGGTACCCTTCAACATCTTTCGTACATGTTGTATATTACTTAGTAAGTGATAACTAATAGTTTATATTAAATCTTTAATATAAGAAGATGATGATGGCATACATAAAAGAGAGTGATTGGTGATCATTTCAGCTACTAATAATAATAAGTTAGTGTTATTGCATATTAAGTATCTTTGAAGGTACCTCATAAAATCACCAACACGTTATGTGAAACTAGTACCCTAATCTTTCTCTCAAGTAGAGTATTAATACTTAGTAACAATTAGGGGAATATTCGTATTACAAAGTTTATTTATTTGTCCAGGACAATAGGTTAAAGGAAGAAAATCGGGCAGCACGGTTGGCTAAGTGGTTAGCACTTCTGCCTCACAGCACTGGGGTCATGAGTTCAATTCCCGACCATGGCCTTATCTGTGTGGAGTTTGTATGTTCTCCCCACGTTTGCATGGGTTTCCTCCCACACTCCAAAAACATACTAGTAGGTTAATTGGCTGCTATCAAATTGACCCTAGTCTCTCTGTGTCTGTCTGAGTGTGTATGTTAGGAAATTTAGACTGTAAGCTCCAATGGGGGAGGGACTGATGTACAGTGCTGGAGAATTAGTGGCGCTATATAAATAAATGGTGATGATGATGATGAAAATATGGACATTCAACGGGTTACTGTATTGTATATGTAATCTTTAATACAAACACATATAATTCTCTGTCTTTTCTAATATTTTATTAGTTCAACCACAAGTCACCAAGTGACTTGAGGATCCATTGCAACTTGTTTGTTACTCTATTTTGTGATTACGGGGACGCAGACCCAGTGCATTGGTCCTCCTGTTCACTAGCATAATTTTGCGCCAAAATAATTTTGTCTTTTTATTTATTAGTTTAACCAGCCTATATTAAATAAATATAATGCCAAAAGGTGTTTATAATATTGGTCTGATATAGGGCAGGGGATCTCCTGATTCGACCCCCAATGTTCAAATTCCAGAAAGAAAGCCTGGAGAAGGTGCAGGTGGAAGCACTTTCAAGAGTTAAAGGTGAGGAACACTTACACAGTTCACATTTACAGTCATCCAGCCTTTTACATTCAAGGGCCCAAAAGTGTGTTATAGAGAGAAAAACGCCTATAACCAGGAATGGGAGCAAACAGTGAGCGTGGATGAGTGGTGTACATCTTGGGCAGAGTAGGGTGGTCAATTCGGAAGATATGTTGAGGCAAGGGCAGCGATGTATGTTGGTGGAGTTGTGTTAATGGCTTTGTATGTTAGTAGATGTATATTACATTGGATTTGAGCAAATTCAGTCAACCAAAATAGGAATATAGTGATATCAAGTAGGCAGCTCTGTTGACAAGTGGTAATATTATTAGCCCAGTTTTGAAAGCACTGAGTTTGAGGTTGCCAGGGGACAAGATGAAGTGGCAGAAAGACATTCAGTAAATCAGGCCAGCACAGATGGTGTGAGAGAGGAAGAATACATTTAGGTATCATCTGCATGATACTGAAATTCATAGCAACCTATTAGTTTCCTAAGTGAAGATTTTTTCAAAATAAATAAATACATTTATCCCCAACGGGAATTCGAAGCGACAACCTTCGCTCCCCATTGAGGAAAAAATATTGTTACTTTTTGAGTTAGGAGAAAATATAAATTGGTTTGAATAAATGAAACCTATAATCTGAAGTGATTTTATTTAGTTATTGGAATATAAAAATTGCAATATTTATTCATAATACCTCCATTCAAAACATTTTATTGTTTTATGATATATGGAGTATTTTTGCTGTGTTATATTTGGTATCACACTAATAAGAATAAATTGATTGGGCAGCATGGTTGGCTAACTGGTTAGCACTTCTGCCTCACAGCACTCGGGTCACGAGTTCAATTCCTGACCATGGCCTTATCTGTGTGGAGTTTGTATGTTCTCCCTGTGTTTTTGTGGGTTTCCTCTGGGTGCCCCGGTTTCCTCCCACACTCCAAAAACATACTAGTAGCATCACAATTGGCTGCTATCAAAATTGACCCTAGTCTCTCTTTCTCTGTCTGTCTGTGTGTATGTTAGGAAATTCAGACTGTAAGCTCCAATGGGGCAGGGACTGATGTGAGTGAGTTCTCTGTACAGCGCTGTGGAATTAGTGGCGCTATATGAATAAATGGTGATGATGATTGTCACGAACACGCTCCCAGCTGCCGTGACTTTGGGGTGTTCGCTGTATGAGGTCATACACGATTTCAGCCCGCAGTCTCTCTCACCTATCACACAGGTTCTAGACCTACGGAATCGCCCCCAAACACAGCGCTCTCACACCCCCAGACACTTCAAGGTACAGCCACCACCTATTAGGTACGGTCAATAGGACCCCAATATACTATCCCACACTGGCACACAGGCTTCTAGTTCCACAAACTAGCAAGACTCACACCAGCACACAGGGGGTTAACTCTTCACACCTCCAGACTGTTACACAAATGTACATACAAGCACACACAGCTTGTTAATCAAATGTATCAACAAATCACACACTGGCATTCCAAGGGTTAACCTGGTCGAGCGATCTCTTCTAAAAAGGCTATGGATTCTTTAGAGTATCAAGGACGCAACTTATTAAATTTTAGATTTAATATACAAAAGGTACAGGGCATACAGATAACAAAAATAATGAATAAAGATTTGACATACAAATAAAAAATTGCAAACAGTTATAAAACAAATGGGATGAAAGTACAGAGCATTACTTACAAATAATAATCTGTGTGCCTGGGGCAGGCAGGAAAGATGGACAGTCCTTCAATTAGATTGATTCCCCAAGAAGCTGACAAATTCTCCTTTCCACACACAGGTTTTTAAGCAACATGAAATGGGACGGTCTTCACAGATGCTAATCGGGGGTTGTGTCCTGGGACACTTTTTCAAACCAAATTTACATGTTGCCTGATTTCCTAACCAGTTCTACTATGTCATATATTTTTCCTGGACAGTGTTACATCGATCCAATTTTACCATTAATAAATCCCCTATGAAAAATCCCCTATGACATAACATATGAGCTGCCCTTCATCATGCTATTGAGGAATATGTGGTTGATCACTACTTTTATTGATTTTAAGTGGCATATTTTAAAACTGAATTCTCTTTGTCTATACAGTATTACATATAGGCTATGTCAGCACATTGAGCCAGACCACATGCTGAGCGGTACCCAAAAGTCTATTCAAGTGTCACAAATAGTCTAGATCTCACCCCGGGAGTCCTTTGAACTGCCCCCAGGTGACACTTCTTTCTGTTCACACTGGTGTGTGCAAAGCCATCAAACACAATTACATCAGACTCTGCGTCTTTAACTGTTATACTAACTTATCAATGGATTCATTTGATACAACCTATTTACACTGCAGTTATGAATTATGCCTTATAAATAACTGCAAGCTCTCTATGTTCACGACAATGATGATGATGATTGCATCTCCTGTTATTTACGATAGAGAAGACCATGATTGGTCAGCTCTAAGTTAAAAGGAAGTTCAGCTGTCATTTCCACATCTCTGATGAAATTGCAGTTTAACTATGCTAAGAAGAAGTAAGATGAAAGTTTTATTTGGCTGGAAGTTTTATTTTGGTATATGGTCACGGATGTCCTTACTGAAGTTGTCAAGAGAGAGCACCAGGTCCAGAAGCTGCTAAACATACACGGCAAATACATTGAGTCGTGAAAAGGTAACAGATGGGGAGCTGTGTTTTATATGCTGCTGGGGAGAGACTGCATTATGAAGCACGTTGGGCATGTGAATATACTGTACTATATGCTGTATACTAAGTGAAACTTTGATCTTAATGAGTCCCAAAAGCAGCGATTTGAATGATACTATCTATAAGAGTGATGTTATTCACTTCCTAATAATCTAACAGAGAAATACAGTCATGGCTAAAAGTTTTGAGAATTACACAAATATTTTTCACAAAGTCTGCTGCCTTAGTTTTTATGATGCCAATTTGCATATACTCTAGAATGTAATGAGAAGTGATCAGATAAATTGCAATTAATGTCAAAGTCTCTCTTTGCCATGACAATGAACTTTATCACAAAAACAACATTTCCATTATATTTCAGCCCTGCCACAAAAGGACCAGCTGACAATCAGGTCAGTGATTCTCTTGTTAACACAGGTGAGAGTGTTGACGAGGACAAGGCTGGAGATCACTCTGTCATGCTGATTGAGTTAGAATAACAGACTGGAAGCTTTAAAAGGATGGTGGTGCTTGAAATCATTGTTCTTCCTTTGTTAACCATGGTTATCTGCAAGAAAACACGCACAGTCATCATTGCTTTGCACAAAAAAGGCTTCACAGGCAAGGATATTGCTGCTAGTAAAGATTCACCTAAATCAACGATTTATCGGTTCATCGAGAACTTCAAGGAGAGAGGTGCAAAAGTTGTGAAGAAGGCTTCACGGCACCCAAGAACGTCTAGCAAGCTCCAGGACCGTCTCCTAAAGTTGATTCAGCTGCAGGATCTGGGCACCACCAGTGCAGAGCTTGCTCAAGAATGGCAGCAGGCAGGTGTGAGTGCATCTGCATGCACAGTGAGGCGAAGACTTTTGGAGAATGGCCTGGTGTCAAGAAGGCCAACAACTTCTGTCCATTAAAAACATCAGGGACAGACTGATATTCTGCAAAAGGTACAGGGATTGGACTTCTGCGGACTGGGGTAAAGTCATTTTCTCTGATGAATCCCATTTCAGATTGTTTGGGGCATCTGGAAAAACGCTTGTCCGGAGAAGGAAAGGTGAGCGCTACCATCTGTCCCGTGTCATGCCAGCAGTAAAGCATCCTAAAACCAATATTATTTGGGGCATCTGGAAAAATGCTTCTCCAGAAAAGGAAAGGTGAGCGCTACCAGTCCATTAGTCCTGTGTCATGCCAACAGTAAAGCATCCTGAGACCATTCATGTGTGGGGTTGCATCTCAGCCAAGGGAGTGGGCTCACTCACAGCCATGAATAAAGAATGGTACCAAAACATCCTCCAAGAGCAACTTCTCCCAACCATCCAAGAACAGTTTGGTGATGAACAATGCCTTTTCCAGCATGATCATCATCATCATCACCACTTATTTATATAGCGCCTCTAATTCCGCAGCGCTGTACAGAGAACTCCCTCACATCAGTCCCTGCTCAATTAGGGCTTACAGTCTACATTCCCTAACACACACACACACACACACACACACACACAGACAGAGACAGACAGACAGACTAGGGTCAATTTGTTAGCAGCCAATTAACCTACCAGTATGTTTTTGGAGTGTGGGAGGAAACCGGAGCACCCGGAGGAAACCCACGCAAACACGGGGAGAACATACAAACTCCACACAGATAAGGCCATGGTCGGGAATTGAACTCATGACCCCAGTGCTGTGAGGCAGAAGTGCTAACCACTACGCCATCGTGCTGGCTTAGTGGTTAGCACCTTCCCATAAGGCAAAAGAGATAACTAAGTGGCTCAGGGATCAAAACATCAAACTTTTGGGTCCATGGCCAGGAAACTCCCCAGACCTTAATCCCATTGAGAACTTGTGGTCAACCATCAAGAGGAGAGTGAACAAACAAAAATCAACAAATAGTGACAAACTCCAAGCATTGATTAGGCAAGAATGGGCGGCCATCAGTCAGTATGTGGCCCAGAAGTTGATTTACAGCATGCCAGGGCGAATTGCAGAGCTCTTCAAAAAGAAGAGACAACACTACAAATATTGACTCTTTGCATAAACTTAATGTAATTGTCAATAAAAGCCTTTGACACTTATGAAATGCTTGTAATGTTACTTCAGTATAGCATAGCAACATCTGACAAAATGGTCTAAAAACACTGAAGCAGCAAACTTTGTGAAAACCAATACTTGTGTCATTCTCAAAACTTTTGGCCATAACTGTACTTGCAATTAGCGTTCAGAGTGACTTTTCCTTTGTAAAGGATATATCCAGTGTTCTCCACAGCACCTTTTTCTTGGCTGCTCCTCCCGGCTCTTTTAACTTGCCATCCGGCTCTTGGCGCCCAAGAGAGTCCTATTATAATAGAATAAACCATTGTTTATTCTATTAAACAGGCACTATGTGAGCACTACAGCCAGCAGTGTGTGTAACATCACTGACCAACAGTCTGACCAGTCGTGGCAGGTGTGGGCAATAACCTCCAACATTTTTCATTATTACTGCAATGTATTACAACTGCCCCCACCGGGGTGCTTCTTAATTCCACCCGATTGGCAAAATTTTCTGGTGAGAACACTGTATATTCATGACAAAAAAACATGTATATTAATGAATGTATATATTAATACTCTGGTGTGTGCACCACCGGAACTATTAACCCGTTTATTTTATTATTTAAAGGCAATGAGGTTCTTTTTATGTTTTTTATGCAGTTAGGTTGATTTTATTTAAATTTTGTAGGTTGGATTTTAATAAATATTTATTTTTTTCCACGATTAATTGGATGTGTGTTATATAATTTAGGAAGCCTGTTTGTGCTTCATTTTTTCTCTTTGAAGAAGTTTTTGGCAGTTAAATTATTGCACAGCAATTTATTATTGGAGAAGCAGCTCTCTTCCCAAATAATTAAGGAATTGAGGTTTAAAGTGTGTAATTATGGTTTTGTGGTCAGTGTTTAATTAAAATTCCTTTGTGAATTTTAGATTTTTCTTTCACTGGAAAAGGTGCAATACAATGAGATAAGCAAATGTCATATACCAGGAGACATATCAGGACCAGATCACAGGAGTTTCTCAGAGAGAAACAATTTGGCTGGTGCCAGCCTGTTGGAAAAGGCAGTCTTTAAAATGCCAGACATAGGTGATCAGGATCCAGGACAAATGTTGAGTACTTAACCCCTTGCAGGCAGGATCTGAAACAATCAAGCAGCATCCAAAGAGGAGTAGATGTACTGCAGGCAGGGGCAGATCGTAACAGCAAGGTACCACAAAAGTGTTAATACAAGGATGATTTCTCCTTAGTGCAAAAATAAGATCCCTCACTGCAGGTCCAGAAAAATACTAAGCACAAATTCATGAACCCTACTAAAGCAATTGTGAAGAGAATCGAGAATATGCAGAATGCAGAAGTAGGAGCCTCCAATTTGGTGTTGCACCATAAAATGAATAACCTCCAAATCCTATAATAAATATTTTTTTGCTCTCTATCGTGAAGTCGTACTACCTCAATACCCTTGTCAGAGACTCCCTTGCCCGGCAACTGCAACAGCTCGATCTCTATGTTAGTAAGTTAAAAAAAAAAAAAAAGCATGTCCGGATTTGGATGTAAAGCTGGTCCTGGGGTAGCAGACCTGATCTATGTGTCCTAATTCAATGCTATTCTTTGAGCATTTCTTGAGTTATTGAAAAACATGGACTACCAGCTTTGGTGTGCCGAATTGTTGCAGTTATATTTATTGAGGGAATTCCGAACTTCCAGGTGCGAATTTGAACAACTTTTTTGTGCAATGATCATTTTCCTAGATGGATCTGGCATGTGCTGAGATAATCTATCCTCATCTCCAAAATGTTTCCATGCAGCTAATTTTTGCTCTGTAGTAATGTGCCCCAGCTGAAGGTTCCTCATATGCCACCTTGTCTATTAGATCCAGAGAATGACTTCTCTTTCCTTGAGAGAGAGCAGTCATGCTAGCTACTAAGCACCTTGATGAAAGTTCTTTGGAGATGTAGGCAGGCTGAATTGAAGATTGCTTCACTGCATGGAGAATGGACTTCCCTATTTCCATACACTCTTGAGTGTTAAATGTCTAAATTTCTGCATAATTTGAAATCCTGCCATCCACACTACTCATTGGAGGTTGAGCTGTGAAGGAGTCATTGAGAGTGCTTTGGCCCAGCAGGTCTCTGTTCCTTATTCCTGAAAGGATAGAAAGGTTGTCTAGAAGTACTAACACCATACATCCTATAATACTGCTTTCCAGGATGATAGCTCTGTCCTTTATTGAAGTACAGTTGAGATAAAGAGAAAAGAAAACCTCTTGTTCTCTGGTCTGGAGGTAAATGATATGTAATCTTTTGACTCAATTTTATCCCTGAAGAGAAATCCACTTTTAAAAGGAAGTGCGGCCAAACAGTTCTTTGATTGTGGCTCTGCCACCTCAGGATGCAGTCAGATAGCTCTCCTAGTATACTCAGATGAAGCCATACTTCTGTCAGAAAGGGTAATCATTTCTAGTGAAACTACTTATAGGAGGTCAATGCCATTTCTCATGACATCAATGCTTTTGAGTAGATGTTGTCTGTTAATTTTCTCTTCTATGTTCTTATGCATTGTATCAGTCCACATTCTGAGTACCCTGGAAAGCGAGGGCACAGACATGAAAGACTAGAGGACACTAACCAAGGAACTATTACATTTCTTGAAACAGCTTTCCATTTTACAACGGTCCTCCATCCTCTAATGAAATAATAAACCAGGCTGAAAGACTGGCTACAGCAGCATAATTTTTTGACATCAAACACCACTTTTAAGCTTCATAATCCTAAAGAGAATGCACATCATCAAGTCTCATTTGATTAGGCTGACGTCTGGCTGGCTGTTCCCATTCGTTATTAATGAGATCCTTAATAACCTGAGCAGTTTGAACACTCTGCCTTTATGCTGATGATCTTCAAAATGGGAGTCTTGGAGAGAGGAAGGCGCTGGTGTAGATCAGTCCCCATAGTTCTAACTGCCAGGCAGATGCTCCAGGCGTAACATCCTCCAGATCCATACTTGTCTGTGGTCTGGCTCTCTTAAGATCTTGCATGCCATATAAGTCCTTCTTTGCGACAAAAGTGTCCTTCATTGTCTTCATCATTCTGGAAATTAATTATGCATACTAATCAGGTGGCAGGGCAGTGGGCCTTTTAGGCTGAGGTATACAGTAAGCACAGAAAGGCCCATCACAATTCTCAGAAAAAGGTTTGTCAAATGCTCTACAAACACAGGCTACAAACACAGGCTGCTTCTCTTTCCTTCAACAGGTTCTAAAAGAGTTCTGAGAAAAAGAATGACTAAATGACTAACTAAAAAATGTAGAAAGCACTCTTATACTGGCCTATGACCTCTGAACCAAGAGATATGTCATGTCTATGACCTCTGAACTGGCAGTGATGTCATGTAACTGAGAATGCCCAGAAGCCAGGCATTTTAAAGCAACTAGCTCCACAAGTGAGCTACCATTGCCACTGCTTGCATTCCCAGAGGTGCATTACAGAAACCCTTTGAAACCACATGGAGAAGTTAAGCCCCCAGTAGAGAAAAAACAACAAACAACTACATTATACTTAGACACTGCTTACTCCACTGAAACAGAAAAAATACACTGTCTTTACTCAGCTGACTAGGGAATTAACCCATTCATTATGGCTGCCATGGAGATAATAACTTAATATCTTGATATATATGCCACTCAACATACACCGAGAAGAATGCTTTTTTTGCATCAGAATGTTTATGCATAAATTCTTAGCGCAAAATGCAAACAACTATAAATTATGCCCTGTATGTTATTGCTACGAACAATTTTTTGCTTATTGGTCCCAGAGATGTAAATCTAGACTGAAATGAATCACATCTCCCCCTAGCTCAGCACCTCTCTTCCATGCTTTCACATTAATCTTTTTCATTAACCGCCAACTATTCATTCCTGCCAACCTGAGTAATGTGATATAATTCTAAGCCTACTTTTACCACTTGTTTGCCAACTGGGTATAATTAAGTAATTGATGTAAAAATGCTTTTAACTTCAAAACCATCTCCTTTATCTTTTATATTGAGGCCAGAGGCCATACTACAAGAGATCTCTTAATATGGTATGTTACATAAGTAGTCACTTACCGGTAGGACATGCTGTGTCCAGACATGGGAGAACCTGGAAATACATTCCACAATTTTACAATTTGTCATGTGTTAAATTAGAGAATAAAAATACATGTTCATGGTCATTTAATTGTGAAGAGTTGGTTCACAAACTGTGCTCTTGTATAAATATTTGCAATACACCACCTGCTATGTGCTTAATTGTACAGACACAAACTCACAAACAAAGCAGTATTGGACAATATGAGAATATCAGAGGTTATAAAAATAAAAAAAGTGCATCCCTGTAAAAATGCATATTTTATACTTATTCATATATTTACTTGTCCCTCTTTGCAAGGCAGCGATAAGACGATAAGATCAACAGTCCACCAATGGAATGATCCTATGACAATGATGTTAATAGTCCTCTAATTTAGAAAATGGAAGGTCTCTCCCAGTTGTATAAAAAAGAGAATACAAAAAAGTGTATTTCATATATACTATGAAGTAATGCACTATATTTGCACTATATTTTTTTGTTTTGGAAGACTATTTACATCATTGTCAAAGGATCATTCCATTGGTGGACTGTTGATCTTATCGCTGCCTTTCAAAGGACAAGTAAATATATGAAATTGAAAGGACATTTATGTCCCTAGTTTGTAATATGTATTTTTGACAGTGGTGCACTTTATTTTTATAACTTTAGACTCTCATATTGTCCTACATTGTTTTCTGTGTGGGTTTGTGCCTGTGCCCCTATGTTATGAAGTTGTTGATGAATTTGGGTGTAGTAGCACCTTTTTAGTTGGTAGACGGCAACTTTAGAGTGTGTGAGCTCTTACAAGGAGTATACATTTACTTTAAAGTGCCTAATTGTGTCTATCCAAGATGGCTAGAATTATGTTTTTTCCTTATACTTTGTGTTTAAAGTTCCTTACAGCTAACTAGAGGAGCAGGAACAAAGTAATGTTCACACAAACTACTTCTTCTCCAATTACCTATATCTTAATTTAATAGTAGCAAAAAAATGTATGAGTTCTACATTTTTTGTTTCAAATGTTTGCTTTGTTAAATGGCAGGGATTAAGAGAAAATACATTGGGCCTGATTCATCAAGGCACGCATTCTGAGAACAATCCGCGTTTACTATTAAACGCACATATTTCGGCTTTGCGCACTCCCCATAATCATCAAGGCACGGATCTCAAGATACTTGCACTAATTAATTCGGGTCTAGGTCTGTTGTGTTCTACTAGGCACTGCAGGATACATTCAATACCTATGTGGATTATAAATTTGCATATGAACACATTGAAAAAATAATGTCACCTGGTAATAAAGGCATTAATAATAAAACAGTTTTAAAAAAAAAGTGGTATTTGTTTATTTAATTTTTACAGTTGCTCATAATTGCAGACACATGTTAGAGCATGCATACGATACTAACATCACTACTGATCAGGACTTAGACTAGCCCTGGTGCAAGATATACGGCAGAAAAACAAATAACTTTGAGATGGCCAGAGCTTGATTCGGACATGGGTGCGTGCGCTTGAGCTTGGCACGCCCTTACTGTAAATTGGCTATGAAAAAAGCCCCGTCACATTCCCTCTCTAAATCATAGGCTATGTAGCAAGTGTCCTTTGCGTACGAAGACGCAGTGGACAGGGTTGCGCTTACTGGTGTATAGTCCATTTCTGGGCATGCACAGTTTGATATTGTGTACGATAGGCTCAAAATCGGCAGATACTACCCTTGATGAATCAGGCCCATTATGTACTTCATTCATTACTTACTGTTGTATGGCTGGTTAAACACTTTTGCTTGCTTTTACATTATTTGAGGAAGTCAGATTTCAAAAACTCATTTTACAATTTTAGTGACACCTTAAGTTTTAAATGTTATGTTGTCAAATCGGAGTACAGAAGATGCTATCTTCTTTGGAGTTGGTATTATTATGTGTCAACAGTTCACGGTAAACACAGGCACAAATTTATGAAACAAAAAACATTTGTGCCCTACTATGTTTGACAAGTGACCCAAATTTAATCCATTCTGAAAACACTTTGGTTAATTTTTCTAAGGCTCGTACCACATCAACATTCATGACATTCTTACCTTGACTGGAACTAATGGGAGTGGTTCTGTCCTGGGTTCTGTTTGCAGATGTTGGTTGCTAGAGATAAGAAAGTTAGCATTTTAATACAATAAACAATTTAATGTCCAGCTGCATGCTTAAAATCATTATACACCTAGAACAAATTCAAAAGGCCAAAATAGGGGGCAAGCTATTGTCCTGAACTGGAAATACTTGAATGTAGCCTATATAACTGTATTTTGGGAAACAATTTCTGTAACAGTATATTAATCTGTTTACCTTGTACTTGAACAGGTATAGTTAAATATTCTAGTGCTTAAACATAGTAGGATATAAGTAGGATATGTAGAATTATATCAAATTGCTAATGTGCGTAATATTAAACAATTTTTCTTAATAGATTTAAAATTATCAGCTATAATGAATAATTCAACAAATCTAATTTTCGACCCATACATCACAGAATGAAAACATATTAGCAAAATAAGATAATGTCACGCGTAGGGGGCATGCATTAGTGTATTCTGTAATGCAGGGATTATAAAAGAATCTATGAATCCTGCATGCATAGTCTCGTTTTATACCAAAATGTGTGATGAAAGCACTTCCATATCTGTACTTTGTGGAACAACAAAAATGATGGAGGCATACCCTCGACCCACACTCTTTCTTGCAGCCGCAGAAACGGTGCATAGTACGTAGTTTTTTACAACCATTTGTGGTTTTGGTGTCTCTGGGTAGATCGACCAATACTCCATATTCTGGGGTAATGGGTAGGTAGTTAGCTAAACGAGCATTAAACACTTATTAAATTATGATATTCCAGGGGGGGTTTTAAATTATTTTTATTACTTTATGGTTTACTATTATTTTTATGTGATTGGGGGTGGAAGGGAGATGATAAGGAGATAAATGTGTAACTCATAAAATAAAAATTCCCTTTCTGAAATTCCAGCCTATGAGAAAAAGTTATGGGGGCTGAAAACTTTTTCAAGGCATTGTATACCTGAAATCATTGATTACCCTCATTATTAAAAGTTAAACAGCTGCTTGCAAATGATTAGTATCATATATGGGTTTTTATGTATTATAGTCAAATAATAACATCTACTGATAACAGGTGTATGATACATTATAACTTCATTTAAGCATAAATCATATATACGGAGATGGTGGAAGGGTATAGGATGTGGGAGGCACCCGTCTGCACAGCTAACCTCCTCTTCCCCATACAATGCCACCCCTTCAGGTGGTGTATTCCTGCACCCCACTTGGAGAAGGGATGAGACAGGCCGGGGAGGGGAATGTCATACTTCTGACAGCTGCTTCTGATTCTGGCTGATTGCGTCTGGACCCCTCCTTCGGCCACCCATTCACATTATTTAATTGATATTTTCATTCGGATCACAACAGGAAAGAAAATTCCCATTACATTTTTAAAGGGGTATACAACAGTTTGTGTTTTATTTGAATTTCGTTTGTACTTTTATTTTCTATATGTGGCTATATTTCGTTGTATTTTACATGGTAAATGTGACTTTCGCCTTTATTATTAATACTGTCCAGACACTATTTTATAATATGTATATGACACTTCATTACAATTTTATATTGTGTACAAACTGTGTAATGTGACTTTGACGTTAACTACTAACACTGTACAGCCACATCTCTATGCTTTTGTCACTCATGGTGTAAAACTAGCACATATGCTACTAAATCAGATCTGGACGCACCTTGAGATTTGTCCGACTCAGCATACACACGGAATTATGTATTTTTTTCTGATGCAATTTATGTATGCGTTTTTTAATGTGAAATGCATCCAAATCTACATAAAGTACATAGTATACATTTTAGCATAAACACGTTATAGAGCTACAACATTACATACTCTTGAAATCATCTGAAAGAAATATACAGTGGTTTTCACACAAATTGAAGTATATTGTCAGCAGTTTCAGGATATGTCATGTTAATTACAGTGCTATATTCTGCATCGAAATGTGCCCACTGATGCTGCAATATCAGTGCCGATATTATGCAACTGGGTTTATATCACAATGTGCAGAAAACAATGCCAATTGGCAAACAGGAGCCTAACCAAATGTATAAGATCATTATCAAGCAAGGTGGAAAATGTGGTCATCTTCTGTCCGCAATCAAATGCTGCAAAAGGAGCCAGAAGTTATCTCTACTCTCGACCTAAGGAGCTGAAACTACCCAAAGACTTTAACTTATATTAGATGGGACTTGGGTAGGAATTCCCGAAGAAAGAAATACAGACACTTATCCTGCAGACATGAAAATGCCAACAGAGTAAATTCCAGTATTTCAATTTGCCCGTTACTGATAAAATACCATTGTGATTGCCGACAGTCAAAATGCCAACAGTCACAATGCAGACATTAAATCAGCAATGCAAGCGGATCCAATGGCTGTACAGAAAACCGCTGGCAGTAAACAGTGTTAACAATAAATAAATACATTTTTAAAAAAGCGTGCCCCTCCCCAGTCATATTAACCCTTATGCTGCCAGGAGGAACATTTGGGGGAAAAACGGCATGGGGTTTTTCCGCTTCTTCTCTAACCAACCATAGGCTTTGCCAACCAGGGCTGGTGGCATTATAGCAAGAGAACCCGCAGAAGTGGGTCCCCGTGCCATAATGACATACAGGCCCAGGCTGGTCAGCACAGGGCTGCATTCCCTAAGGAGTTGGGGTCCGCAAAAAAAATGTGGCCCGTACGCAGCCCCGTGTTGACAGCACTAGGACTCTTCCTATACCCCTGGCTGGTAGGTGTAGGGTAATAAATGGTTAACGATAGATGAATGAAAAGCTAATTTACATTGTGGAACTATAAGTACCAGCAAGTCTAGGCTGCCATGAACAGTCTGGGCATGCTGGCGTTTTTATTTTTTATATTTTTTTTGAACACTTGTTTACTCCGGCGGCTCCAGCGGCTATATAGACGATGGCCCCACTGGCATTGCTGATTTATTGTCAGCATTGTGACTGTCGACATGTTGGTATTTTATCAGTGTCGGGCAGACTGAAATACCAGCTTTTTCATGTCAGCAGGATAAGTATCGGTATTTCTTCCATCGGGAAAATGAAAGCCACCAATAGGTGGAGACCACATGAGTCTATTAGTACCAAGATTATAATAATGTGCATTTCAAGCCTGGATGTTTTTTTTATGTTTAGGGATACAATGCATTAAACTAGTATGAGGCATTAAGAAAAGTTACTTGATGGGAATTAGGCCTGCCAAAGGAGAAACTAATGCATTTGTACACTCCTCTCAGTGCCTGCAACGATACTTGTATGAGCAGAGGCTTGGTACTTGCACTTGAGGTCCATTAAAAAAATTACCATTACCTTGTAGTTCAAATACTCATATATCTTTTATATAATACTATTCTATGCTAAACCACTGCCGTGTACAATAAATATAAATACATCTCAACTATGCTTTACACACCACACGGCTCTAATTATACATGATTCAATGCTGTAGAACTTTTTATTTATTTTTTTACCTGTTAGGGAACTTATCTGTGAGGATCAGCTACAGACAACATGTGGCAGTGCACCAAAAACACTGACAACACACAGCAACATTTATACCGGCCAGAGATAACAGGTGGTAGTGCACTGGCTACACTCACTAATGCACATTTTATTTTTCACTTACTGCAATCAACACTTAACCAAAGGTCAATTCAACTAGGACTATGAGATTTCACCTGTATGCAGCCTTTATAGAGCCGTCTTTCCTACCAATCTATGTATCATTGTTTGCCTATTTATCGAGATCGGCTTCATCCTTCTTTGTCCCTCATGTGCCATACTCCCAGGACTAAGCAGCTTGGCCGGTTGTGGTTTGTCTCCAATATCTACCCCTAGCTAAGTGGTACATTCCAGGGAGCAACCAGCACCATGACACTATCCTTATATAATTTTAGATTTAAACCACTAGATGGTGCATGCAAGACACACTGAATGTTTTCCTTCAACAGCAAAATACCCCCAAAAAAATCACATGAAATATAATGCTCCAGTATACAGCAGTAAAAATGCTTTTATACACTTCATATATCTGTACAACCAAGATCATCACAATATCCAGCAAAATCAATTTGTACTCGTCTCACCTTTCAAAGCTTTAGAAGTCACCATTAGTATTTATTACTTCAGAAATTTCCGATAATGCATGTATAGCTTTTATAAATTCATTTTATTATCATAGGGGAAGGCATAAAATATTACACCTCAAACTGACAGAAATCCAGAAGGTACATGAACAGACAGAAAAATATACAACCCCTATCTGTATTTCCCTCTTCTAACTGAGAGAAACAGTGGATCAGTAAGTCACATCTGGGTACTATGCTTTTATCTTACAGTTTAAAAACATACCGGAAATGTAATTGGCTTCTGGCATTGGATCCTAGGGTATGTGGAAGGAAATTTACATTGTAAGGTCCAGTAGGCCAGGGACTGATGTAAATGATTACATATTGTCTGTGCAGTGCTGCGTAATATGATTGTCGCTATATAAATAAATACCATAAGGATAATTAAATGCATCAGCTCAGAAAAGCTTTTCCTACAATTAGAAGAATGATGCACAATATCTGAGTTTTCTTAGCAATAATGCCTAGACTATTCTAGGGAAAGTAAAGTCACCCAATGAGTTTGCAATAGTTCTATTCAAATATTCTTCATAGGTATGTTATGCACGTCTAATTGCTATCCAACAACGATTGTCGATTGCCGGTGTGGTTCCAAAGCACAAAGTAATTTAATAGCCAAAAGTAGCAGAATAACAAGTCAGAATAAAATAAGTACAGCCGTTACTTATCGCAGGCGCCCTGGATCCAGTGTACAGGTCTGAAGGCTGTGGTCAAGAAGACTGGTCACTAGGTCCAGAGCCCCTGCTTATATGCAGTCAGTGAATACAGTAAAACAATGCAGATGATTTGGCTTGCTTCTATGGGTCCAGGCTTCAGGAAGGTTCAGTGTACTGCAGGTCATAGGCCAGTTCAAACCAAAATATCCAAAAGGTGGGGGTCAGCTCTCCAATTTTCCCGCCAAGAATCCAGTTTAAACTAGTCTATTTACATTATACAGGCAGCATCATTTTAAACATTTATTCCCTAACATCGCTAACTAGAGTATGCAATGTGCGATTCCTTCGGTGAATGAACCGGACAACTGCGGATGAATAGGGGATTAAAATGATAATAAACATAACATATTTCCTGCAACCTGAACCTTTGATTTCACTAACATGTACATAACTTATATTATTAAACATAAATACTGCTATATTTCGACATTATTAACTATGTGTTGCAATGAACAATTAATGTGTACTAATTACAAATGTGTATGTTCGTGTAAATGTATGTGAAAGTATAAAACCTGTTATTGCCACGTGTCACGGCTGGATAAGCTTCTCCACGCCGTAGCATGCTCTACACATAATTTCAGACAAAGACAACCAAGTTCGCTCAATATTAATTGAAATGACTTTATCCAATTTGCTGACTTCGACAGGTATACTTGAATTAAAAAGTTGAATCTCTCCCAGCTATTTTGACAGACATTAAGATATACGGCTCCCTCTCTGGTTATAAAATGAAAACCCAAAAGACAGAGGTTTTGGACTTTTATGTCACCTCCTTAATCAAAACTGCCATGGAATCCCAATTTCCATTCAGATGGTGCATTAAAAACCTAAAATATCTAGGAGTATACTTAACCAAAACCTATCATCGAGTCTATCAGGCAAGCTATCCTCAACACTTATCCAACACTACAAATGACCTGATAACCTGGAACCCACAATATATCTCTTTGGTTGGGGGGGTCAACGCCATCAAGACAAATCTTCTCCCTTTATTTTTCCCCAGTCCTCCCCACTTGCATCCCTCCTCAAACCTTCAAATTTATTTAACATATTACTTCGACCTTTATCTGGACCAAAAATGTCCAAGAGTGTCTCTATAAAGGCCCTTTGTGGTGGTTTGGTTGTTTCGAATTTGAAAAGATATTACCAAGCAGAGCAGCTCACTCAATGTGTCCAATGGAATGTGGCCTCCCCGACAAATCTATAGGTCACATTGGAAGCAGACTCTATTAATCTCCCTACATTGTCCTCCCTTTAATGGCTACCCCATTCCTGTCAACCTTGCTTGGTAAAGTCTCATCCAGTAGTGTTGCTTTCCCTATCTGTTTGGGATTGTGCCAAAAAGGTCTACAAACTGCCTTCAGATCGCTCCCCACTTATTCCCATCTTCAGCAACCCAGCTTTTACCCCAGACCTTGATCCCCCTTCTCTTCCCCATGGTTGACAGATGGTGTCAGATTCCTCAACGATATAGCTCATACGTCCACATTTCCCCAATTTTCGTACCTCTAGTCTTGACTGACCTTATCACATAAACACTTCTTTCAATTCTTGCAGATTAGGAACTTTCAATCATCTCAATGTTCCTGTCTGCCAAAAATACCTTTCTCCACTTTTGAAAAGCTCTGCATGAGACATGCCTCTACCAAAGGTTTAATTTCCATATATTATGCCGAGCTTTCACTACCCAGACCCTGTTGGTAGACCCCCATGCACTTGTCTGACATTGGTAAATCCTTAGACAGAGAAGAATGTTCTGAGATCTGGGAACAGCTGCCTTGCATATACCAGCAAGGTTAGCCCCTGTCATGCTTATGCAGAGTTTAGCAGATTCGCTATTGCCAACCTGGGTTAGCGGTGTCAGGAACAAAGGCGTGGAGTCGAAGCAACAACTGGTTTTCACCAGACACTTCAGCTACGAGGTTTGGGCTTCACTGCTGTTAGGTTCACATGTTATGGCCCGTTGCCCTGCTCTCAGATGTGACAAGCTGGTGTCAAATATAAGAAGAAAACTGTTCAGCAAGCCAGAATCTGGTACATGGTCAGACTGAAGATTGCCAGATCATAAATCTGATAGGAACGCCAGGGCAAGCCAGGTCAACATCAGTAACGGAAACAAAGATGTACAAAATCAGCAGCCAAAAGGGATTGAAAAATGTCTGGATCTGGAGAAGCTGGAGTTCAGGTATGGAGCCCAATACTTAACAAGCCACACTAACATGCTATACAAAGCAGGAAGGGGTAAAGAGTATGCTTATTGCAGTTAGGTGCAGGGAGCCGGGTAGAGAGATCATGCTGTAAGAGATAGCCAGAATCCAATTCTGGTGCCTGAGAGCTCCATGGATTGCCAATCCGCATCAAAGATATTGCAAAAGCATCTCATTGGTGGTTCTCCTTTGAAGTCTTTTGTAGCTAATTTGCAATTTCCACCAGCCTTAGACATTAAGGCTTTTAAACGCTGGCTGAGGGCAACGTTGACAGGGAATCTTACGGGCTGACTAGCTGGTGAATGGAGCAGGTGTGCGTTACATACGGTGACATTCAATCTGAATGTAAATACCTAAATGGAAATGTAGGAATGGAAATGTACAGTGGAAATACTTATATGCTTGCCATTTCCTTAATACAAAGGGTATGCTTGGGGGTCTATGAAGACACCTATCCACTTTCGAATAATTGTGCAGAGCTCCTCAAAATCTAACACATACAATATCTCAACTATATAAGCTCATTGTTTAAAACTCAGCACAATCCAATGTTATATGAAGGCATGGAAAATTTTCCAAAGGACACAAGCAAGCTCTCCAAGCATGTATTTGAAACACAATTTAAATTATTTTTACAATGGTATAGATGCCTATATATATTGAGCGTGATGTGCCCAGGAGTGTCGTGTCGTGGTCAAACAGGAAAAATAAAAAAACTTTGAAAAAGTTCAATGTGAATGAAGTGCGTCAGCGGATTATTATTATTATCATTTATTTGTTGGGCGCCACAAGGTTTCCGCAGCGCCGTACATAGTACAAACAGTAGACCATACAGGGTTAAACAGTACAGAACGATAAACACAAAGTACCAATGCTTCAGTAACTCCGGGACAGACATACAGAGCAGAAGAACAGGTATGGAGACAGGTGGGAAGAGGGGCCCTGCTCATACGAGCTTACATCCTAAGGGAGGGTGAACAAATCAGACACGAGAGGAAGCTGGTGATGCCAGGGGAGAGAAGAAGGGGCCAGGGGAGAGAGGGAATAGCGAGCAGAGTAGATGAGGGGTTAAGCGGATTTAGTAGAGGTGATGAGTGGAAGCGTTTATCTTCATTGAAAGAGAGCTGTGTCAGATATTATATCTTCCAACCTGTAAAGCGGAATGCTGCTTGCCGTATGTTGAAAGGGTTACTGTGTTGTTTGGAGGAGACGTCCCTTGGAGGAGTCGTGGAGTGAGAGACTAGGAGAAGAAATCAGGTGTCCACCTGGGTTTGTGACTGCACAGGAGAGGATGATTCTATAAAGACTTTCGCTACGTTTCAAATTACTATGCCAGGATCTGGGTAAACTGAAAACTCTTCTTACTATTAATGTGCCTTGAACCGTTTCCAGATTTGTTTTTGTATCTCTTAAGACTCCTGTTATATGCCGGGACTGTCAGTCCTAATGGAGAATTAAGTGCATTGAAATGTTCTATACTCACTCTCTTGGAAAGTTAACTATATGTTGATGGATTTTTGACACAGATAGCTCTTAAACTGTTAACACTGGAGAGGAACTGTTTTTCTGATTGCTTCTTTTGCCTAATATATGTTTTGTCTTTTAAACCGTTTTATCATGTCTCTTGATTAGAGACTATTATCCGGATGTTACATTTTATTGTATTTAATAAATATTTTTATTATATTATATTGCAACTTGAATCCAAGTCTACTCTGCCTTTTGTATAAGGCTTTTTCAACTATATACGGGAAATAAGAGCGCCATTTCTTTTGGTTTTTCAATTTTTACTTTTGAGGGGTAGTGGCAGCTCCTATAGACCGCTGCCTTTTCCTATTTACTATTATTTGAAGTCTGTTTTGCTGATTTTTGTAATTAACAAAACACTCATTTTGTTTATTAGTAGTCTTGACCATCTGCGTGTAAGTTATCACGTGATTTTAGTGGTCTAACAGGAGCTGTATTGTAAGGATCTACAGCATAACACAGCAATATACGTGAACAGCAAACCAAAGCAATGCAGAAAATTCAGGATATATTGGCTCAGTGGAGAGATGTGAAACTTAACCCCCTCCTCAGACACCAACCAAGACTAAATTGAATTTGAACCCAAACTCATCCCCTATGAGGAATGGGTGGGACTACCTCCTGACTCCCTGGAGGTTAACCCTGTCCTCAGATGTTCATCAATCTGCCACAGTGGGAATGGCTGAAAATAAGACCCTTGTAGAATAATGTGTTGCGGCTCTCCAGGAAGATACATGGCGGCACATGTCCAGAGACCCAGCATTCTGGCTCCTAAATCTGTCAGTAATGCTAGCTAAAAAAAACCAAACAATTTTAAAGCATCTCAACAATGGTAGAGATCCCCCTCTTCTTCAACTGTCTCTCACTGGTTCTCCACAATCGACTTTTACATGGATATGGATGATGTAATCTCGGCAGCAGGGGAAAGCTATGAGACATTTCACAACACTCGGTTCAGGTGGCTAGGTTTTAAGAACTCCAAGCTGTATAAAGCACTATGCTTTGGATCAACTGGGACTGGTAGCTGTACGAAGACAACACAGTGATACACTGAAATAGGCGCAGCCAAGCAAACAATTGAAAGATATAGCGCTAAGATCCTATTTTGATACTGTTCCTTAGGAGTGGACAACTAGTTAACATGCGATTTCTCCAACTATGTGAGATGGGTTAAGCTAAGCCCTCTCATACTTAAGCTCAGACACAGGTCTCTTCATCCCATTTCCCTTCCTCTCCCTCTCATTTTGCTTCCTAATCATGTCACCTTCCCTCAAATCCCTTCCATTTTTGGGTTGCTCTGATGCCCTTTTGTCCTCAGTACTCAGTTAACAATTTTGTTATGAGAGAAGGATTCAGCAGAGATGAATGGAGGAATAACACAGCACCAGGTTACTGCAGAGTAGTAGAGAGATACTGGAGCCAAATCCTGGGAGCGACTGCTCCATAGGAGAGACCTGAAGATCTGGCACCATTTGCTTGCAGGAGGTGCCTTTTATAGTGGAGCAGGCCAGCTGATTGGCCAGACAGTTTGAATGGTGAAGATGCCGCACGGGAGAGCAGCGGCATCCGTCCAGAGAGATGCCACCGGCAATGACCAGTTAAGTGACAGCATGGGGCGCCCGTCAGTGATCAGCGGGTCTTAGTTATGACACTAAGTTTATGCACAACATAGGCTTTGGCTAAAGTTAACATAAGAGCTAAAATCGTGGGGTAGTTTTATATTTAGAACTAGTGTTATTGTTGTAACTGAGTTAGGATTACCACTTTTAGGTTTCAGGACAGTTATTTTTTATATGACCTTGAAGATCGTTTAATCAGCTTAATCAAGCAACTGATGTAAAGGCATAAACCCAACACCCCATTTAAAACAAGGTGCCTGTTGCCTTCATAGAACACAAGGGGTGAAGGAAAAAGCTACTTACGGACTCTCATATGCAAACCTGATTAGTCACTGTGGGCCACGCACACTGTAATTTGCCGAATGGCGCTGTATGCAGGTGCGGGCTGGCAAATTTCAGCCCGGGGGGGCGCACGGGTGTTCCCCTATACCTTGTTTCTTTCAGATGAGTTTTAATTTTCAAAAAATATCATTAGTTTGCTTATACATCCTGTCACAGCAAAATAAAATGTTCCTGGGCTTCATAATGTTTTCTGTAGTGTAGATTGACCACCAAACAATAGCTAATAAAGGACCATTTTATTTGAAATATAGACCGCTCTTTAAAATGAGGGTATTCCTGTTTTTTTGAAGCCAAGATGGGGGAGATATGTACCCTCCTCCCCCACTCCTGGACATCTTAATTATTTCTATAGAGTAGAGGATTATTGTCACACATGATCACCACACAATATATGTTAAACAACTATTACACCTCATTGGAAAAAGAGCACTCTCTTCTCAAATGAGAGTATCTTGAGATTATTTTTAACTATTTATTTTGAAAAATAGCAATGATGTACAAATAAGAGTCAACAATTAGTACATTTGAATAGATACAAAAACAGAGAACAATACAGATCATGGGCATATGTCAATGGTACTGAAAATATTTGAGTAGCAAATATCAAAGACAACAACAGGTTGTCATTAAACAGACAGGTAAGTATACAATTGTTATCCAGAATATTCAGGATACTATAACATTTTATAACAATATAATGTGTGTGTGTGGGGGGGCACTGGTCGTCACCGAGAAAGAGAAATAGAACACACTTCCCTTTATCCTCACATTTCCTCACCCTTATCCTTCCCCTTTTTAAGAAGAGAAACAAATAAATAAAAATCGAGTTCTTCTTAGAAGGAAGGAGATGTTACACGAGGTATGGGGTTATAGTAAAGCCAAGGAGCCCAAATCTGGTCAAATTTATCATCCTTATCATGTAGGTGGTATGTAATCTGTTCCATCTGGGCAATAAACCAAATATAGGATCGCAGGGCCGCCATAGTGGGGTGTTCAACCTGTTTCCAAGACTTAGCTACTAGACATCGCGCAGCAGCAAGGACATGGGAAGCCAATTTCACAGACTGTCTATCATCATCAATCAGAGGATAACAGAGAAGAAAAGACCATGGGTCTTTCCGGACAGGGCATGGAAGGAGGGAGGAGAGTCCTAACTCGATCCTAAAAGGAGGATATTTTAGGGCAGGACCACCAAATATGTAAGAAAGATCCCATCTGGCCACAACCCCGCTGACATAATGGAGAACTCGAGGGAAACATTTTAGTGAGTTTGTCAGTTTTGTAGTACCACCTATAGTATACTTTATATGCGTTCTCCTTCACCAAGGTGGAAATAGAGCTGGTGGCGACTTGATCCCTTATGATTTCCCAATAATCCACCTCTGGGGGGGGGGGGGGGCAGATCCCTCTCCCACTCTTTCTCATGCCTGCCACCTGGAGGTAAGAGTGCACTGTCAAATAAGCTGTAGATAAAGGAGATCGTGCCCCTACCCAAAGGTGAGGAGAGACATAGGGATTCAAAGGGTGACTTAAGAAAGGGGAGAGGAGGAGCCCCCCCCCCCTCCCTAGGAGAGAGCCCTCAAAGTGTCGTAACTGGAAATATTCGTAGAATTTAGAATGGTGACTTGGATATTTAGAGCGGAGATCATCCCAGGAGATAAAGGCCCCTGAAATAATAGGTCTCCGACAAATCGAACTCCCGCAGTGATCCAGGGACTATAGAAGGCATAGGAGAGCCCAGGAGGAAAGGCAGGGTTACCCCAAAGAGGTAGAACAGTAAGAGAGGACACCACTATATTGAGGTGGGGCCGGCAGGTCTCCCATATTGCAGCTGAGAATAGTAAGGTAGGACATTGGGCGGTGAGGGGAGATCTAGTTTGTTTTGAGAGACCCCATATACTGGACAGAATTGGAAATTTAAGATAGGCGGATTCAATGTCAACCCACGACAGTGCCGCAGGGGGGGCAAAGGAGGCTACAATCTGGCTCAGATGAGCCGCCCAATAGTAAATTTTCAAATCCAGGAAACCCCTACCACCACCTCTGGTGGGTCTCTTTAAGAGAGCCAGCTTAATCCTGGGAGACCGGCCGTTCCAGATAAATCTAGAAAGAGGTTTTTGTATAGATGACAGATCCGAAAGGGGGACTCGAACAGGAAGGGTCTGAAAATAATAGAGAGGCTTAGGAAGGAGGTTCATCTTGACAGAGATGATCCTGCCCAGCTACGAGATGATCAATGAGCGCCAGGAGAACAATTCGGACCTGATTTTAGCAAAGAGGCCCGGGTAGTTCTCCCGGTAGAGGGAATCATAGGAGTCGCTAATAAAAATACCTAAGTAATATATGCGAATTAGACACTGGGTGGGGGCAGCCTCCAGAACCCCCCCATGCTCTGTCCACATTACCAGCTCAGGTTCTAGATAGATTAACAAAGGCGGGTAGTAGGGGAGGAATAACATTCTGGTACCGCTATTTCCAGTCCCTGGTCCCAGCCTCCAACTCTCTGACTCTCACCCCCCAGCAGTGGGAAAAGATCTACATATCCTCACACCGCACGTCTAGATGCATTAATCACACCGAAATGCATGTTAAGCTCCTCAATCGGCTCTATCTCACCCCGGATCGCCTCCATAAGATATGGTCAAGTCAGTCTAAATTCTGCTGGCGTCAATGTGGTCAGATAGCAGATGTTTATCATGTCTTTTGGACATGCCCGGTGATTCAGGCGTTCTGGGGCAAGGTATCCGCTTTGATTTCAGAGGTCATGCGAGTTTCTGTCACTCTTGACCCGGGGGTAGCCCTCCTACATATATATCAACCTGTAAAAATACCTAAGTATTTGATTTTCTTTCTCTGCCACCGAAAGTTAAAGCGGGAGGTAAGTACCAGTCCTTCCGGGGAATGAATATTAAGGAGGAGGGCTTACGATTTCATAATATTGATCTTGTAACCTGAGAGGTTCCCATATTGGTGTAAAAGAGTCCAGGAAGCGACTTCCCTGGCTACTGGAGAGTCAGAAGGACATTGTGCGCAAAGAGAGAGAGAGCTTACTCTCCAGATTCCCCGTTCGCACACCCTGTATGTCCGGGCAGGCCCGGATAGAGGGAGCAAGAGGCTCTATGACGAGGGCAAAAATGAGAGGAGACAGAGGGCACCCCTGGCGGGTACCGTTGGATATTGTAATAAGGTCAGAGGGAGAACCGTTTATCATGACTCTTGCGGAGGGTCGAGAGTATAAGGCTAGAATACCCGTGAGGAGGTTACCCGAAATCCAAAACGCAGACAAGGCTCGGGACATAAAGCTCCAGGAGATCCTATCAAAAGCCTTCTCGGCGTCAAGGGAGAGAATAATGGCCAGGGCCTTCCTGGTATTAATAATATGAATCAGATCAACGACTCACCTGGTATTGTCTCTGGCCTGACGTCCCGGTATAAAGCCAACCTGATCGTAATGTATAAGGGAGGGAAGGACCGAATTTAATCTATTAGCCAAAATTTTAGCATATAATTTGACATCTGTATTAAGCAGGGAGATAGGGCGATAACTAGCGCAGTCATGAACATCTTTACCCTCTTTGTGAATGACGGAGATCCGAGCCTCCAAAGAATCCCTAGACCAAGAACCCCCAGCGTGGAAACAGGGGACCAAAAGCCCAGCAAACCTCTTATAATACACAGCAGTAAAGCCATCCAGCCCCGGAGCCTTTTCTGATTTCTGAGACTTTATGGTCTGTTCAATTTCATCTCTAGTAATCTCATCCCCCAGAAGAGTACAAGCCTGTGGATAGAGTTTCGGAAGCTTAGCAGAAGAAAGAAAAGATTCAATCAACTGCGAGTGGGCAGCACGGTGGCGAAGTGGTTAGCACTTCTGCCTCATAAATTCAAATCCCGACCATGGCCTTATCTGTGTGGAGTTTGTATGTTCTCCCTGTGCTTGCGTGGGTTTCCTCCGGGTGCTCTGGTTTCCTCCCACACTCCAAAAACATACCATTAGGTTAATTGGCTGCTATCAAAAAAAAAAAATTGACCCTAGTCTCTCCCTCTCTCTCTCTGTGTGTGTGTGTGTGTGTGTATGTTAGGCAATTTAGACTGTAAGCTCCACTGGGGCAGGGACTGATGTGAGTGAGTTCTCTGTACAGCGCTGCAGAATCAGTGGCGCTATATAAATAAATGGTGATGAGTGTTGTTGGGAGACTAAAGGATCACACGGTTGGGGAAGGTTATAAAGTTTAGTGTAGTAAGATTGGAAGGCAGCACGCATCCGCTGGGGGTCATAGTGTAAAACTCCATCGGAGTCCCTGATAGCCAGGAGATTCCAGGCCGCTATCTTAGCTCTAAGTTTGGTGGCCAGCAATCTATCAGTCTTGTCGCCCTTTTCATAAAAGCGCTGATTGAGCCACTTCAGTTTATTAGCAACCTGGTGAGATAGTAGGAGATTTAGTTTAGGAATCGCTTAGTCCGAGACGCCAAAGCAATAAGATGACTCCGTATTACTGCCTTATGGGCATCCCAAAGTGTCATAGGAGAGATATCAGGAGTGTCGTCCGTCTCAAAATATTCAGAGAGAACAGAATGCAGGTGAGTAGTAGTTTCTTTATCATGTAGGAGTGATTAGTTAATTCTCCAGGTTGCTCCAGGAGGGCGGCGAGCAAGGGAGGTAAGTACAGCGGAAACAGGGGCATGAACTGACCAGGTAACAGGGAAGATTTGGGAGGAGCCAAGTTTAAGAGTGAGGTCGTGGCTGAGCTGGATCATGTCAATCCGGGAGTAGATATTATGGGGAGAAGAGAAGAAGGTATAGTCCCTGGCCAAGGGGTCCGATACTCTCCATGAGTCATATAAGTTATGGAGTTTCAGAAAAGCCTGTAAGGCAGCTGTGGTGTGGGCATCTCTCCGCAGGGGAGAAGAGGAGGGGCCTGAGGAACGATTTATAGTTGGGGCTAAAACAGCATTGAAGTCACCAGCGACAATAAGTTCACCCTGACGGACACACGCTAACAAAGAACCCAGTTTTTTGAAGAACCTCTGCTGGCCAGTGTTGGGTGCATAGAGGTTCACTAAAGTGCAGGGGAGATTATTCAGAGTGCCTATGAGAATCAGGAATCTACCTTCTTTATCTTTATGAGAGTCATGAAGTTCGAAAACAAGAATTGCTAAACCCCGCGCGCAAACAGGATTGCTACACCCCGCTTTTTCTGCCTATGGTCACATGCATGAAATGTCAAGGGAAATTTTCTGGAACGAAGCTCGGGGTGGAGATGGTTGACAAAATGAGTTTCTTGTAGGAATATCAAATCTCCTTTAAGAGATTTAAGAGACAAATGGAGTTTAGCCCATTTCTGAGGGGAGTTGAGGCCCTTGACATTATAGGAGATAAGGTTAAGGGTCATAGAAAAATCAATGAGGGGAGCGCTAGAGACCAGAAAAGGGAGGAGATGTCAGGGGAGAGGAGACAAAAAGAAGAGTGTACAGGGAATGACATGGTAGATGATGACCAGTGATGAGAAGGAGGGGAGAACCAAAGGTTAAGGGTACAAGGGGATCGACATAGTGGACCAAAGTCCACTTGTTGCAAATGCTGGTAGAGGATAGGACATGATGGACAAGCCATCAGGGGGACCAGCAAAGAGCCCTAGGCTCTAAGGGGGGTGGTAGACTAAGAGCAACCACAAAAGAAAACAGAGGGCCGGGGGACCCAGAAAGGGAACTCAAGGGACCAATTTAGTGTGTATGACCTATTAAGAGGGAGGGGAGTGGGGAAGGTATAAGGAAATTACTGACCACTACGGTAGAGGAGGCAAAGGGGGAGTACATGGAAGGAGGAGACAAAGGTAATAATTATCAACAATAAACATATTATATGAGGTAGGTGATAACTCAATAACACTAGTCATATCATAGTAGACACATGTGAAGCCACCGAGTGTGGCCCAGTAAAAGAGCTATAGAAAGAGAGTGCTAAAAATAAGTTCCACTCGTTTTTTGCACTTAAGAGGTAAATGTAATGTTTATGTGAAGTGGTTAACCCATTTATGCCCACCCAACCTTTTTTACATCGGGCAGTCATGCGCTTTGACCCTATGTACTTTAAAAACACACCACACAGGAATGGTGGCCACACACCGAAAGCCTGCCTGTACAGAAATATATAAATTATAAACTGTTGCTGATAGCTTCAGAATTTCTGCGTAGATTTCAATAGAATGCTGAACAGCATGCAGTACTTCTGAATTGTGTATACCCCTGGTGATCATATAATCGATAAATTAATTACTTAAAAATGCTACCAAACGAAAGTGCTATATGTAACAAATAAAAAGCAATATAAAACTTACTTTGATAACCTAACCAATAAATAATGTTTTGTTGTTTAACGCACAAACCACAAAAATGCTCAACCTTATTAACAGTTATTCATACATACAGTATATACACTATATGGACAAAAGTATTTGGACGCTTGACCATTACACTAACAGTGACTGTAATGACATTGTATTAAAATACATATACTTTAATATGGAGTTGGTCCCCCTTTTGCAGCGATAACAGCTTCCACTCTTCTTGGAAGGCTTTCCACAAGATGTTGGAGTGTTTCTGTGGGAATTTGTGTCCACTCATTCTGAAGAGCATTTATGAAGTCAGGCACTGATGTTGGCCTGGCTCGCAATCTCCGTTCCAGTTCATCCCAAAGGTGTATGATGGGGTTGAGATCAGGACTCTGTGCGGGCCAGTCAAGTTCTCCCACACCAAACTCATCAAACCATGTCTTTGTAGTCCTTGTTTTGGCACTGGGGCACAGTCATGTCGGAATAGAAAAAGGCCTTTCCCAAACTGTTGCCACAAAGTTGGAAGTAAAATTACTTGTTATGCTGAAGCATTAAGATTACTCTTCACTGGAGATAAGGAGCCTAGCCCAAATCTTTAAAAACAGCCCCATACCATTATCCCCGCTCCACCAAACATCACAGTTGGCATAATGCAGTCAGGCAGGTAACGTTCTCCCGGCATCTGCCAAGCCCAGACTCGCCCATCTGACTGCCAAACAGAGAAGCGTGATTCGTCATGCCACAGAACACGTTTCTACTGCTCCACCATTCAGCTTCGGTGTGCTTTACACCACTCTATCTGACGCTTGGCATTGGTCTTGGTGATGTGTGGCTTCCACCACACAGTTTTTGTGCCTACATTAATGCTAGTGGAAATTCGGAACTCTTCAGCTACGGAATCAGCAGAGCTTTTTCATTTGAACTATTCCTCATGACAAGCTTGATTGCTGAGCAGTGCCATGTCATGCCAAGTTATTTTTGACTATTAGATAAGATGAAGTCATCCATTACATTTTATTTTTTCCAAACAGTGTTAATTCTTATGCCCTCTAGATACACAAGGTTATGCTCTGCAATACACTGACAGACTTAGGGCCCTAGTCATTAAGGGGAGCAAAGCAGAAAAAAGGGTAAGTTTGTTCCTGGACAAACCATGTTACTATGCAAGGGGAGTGTCACACGGTGCTCATTCGGCTGCCATAACCGAAGACTAAGACACTCACCTGTCCCTCATTAAGCATACCTCAGCTCTTGGCGTTGGATCTGCACATGCGCAGACTTAGTACCTGTCTGTCCGTTGCAGTTTCCTATTGGTTCTTAGTTCTGGCTCTAAACTTGAAAAGGCACTTCCTCCCTTTCCTCTGGGCCTGTTGATCAAGTTACCTGCCTGATTAGGACCTTGTCTATTCCCTGTGTGTCTACATGGATCGTAAGTGCATCTGCTGTGTGTTGCTGTTCAACGGGCTATACCGCTCAAGCTGCACCTGTCTCCGCTGTGTTGCTGTTTCACGGCCTATACCACTCAAGCTGCACCTGTCTCCGCTGTGTTGCTGTTCCAAGGGCTATACCGCTCAAGCTGCACCTGTCTCCGCTGTGTTGCTGTTCCACAGGCTATATTGCTCAAGCTGCACCTCTCTTTGTTGTGTTGCTGCTCCACGAGCTGTAACGCTCAAGCTACACCTGACTCTGCTGTGACGCTGCTCCATGGGCTCCTCTGCTCAAGTCGCACCAATCTCCATTATCGTGCTGTCTGGATCATCTACTCTGCATCTGTCCCTGTGGCCTGGCTGCACTACAGGTTGTATCTCTCAAGCTGCTTGATTTCATCTACCTCTGTTGGCTAAACTGTTCCTGCTGCATTTGTCTCTATTTGTATAGCTGTATTACGGGTTATTCCACTCAGGCTGCACTTATCGTTATTACCCTGCTGGCTGGATTGCTAACTGCACCTCTCTTATCGTGCTGCCATATTGTGGTCCCTAATACCCAAGCTGCACTTGTCGCTACCATTCTGCTGCTGGACTGTTCATGATACTACTACTCTTAATTATGTCATTATACTGCTAAGCTGTATTTACTCCTGTTACGCTGCTAGTGGAACTGTACACGCTGCAATTATTCTCCTTGTGTCAATATACTACAGACTGTTCTGTTCAAACCTCTAGTCATTATTAAACCACTACTTGAATTGTTCATCCTGCATCTGTCTTCACTCCGCTACTTGGTTGTAGAGCTTACATCTCTATATCTCCAGTGTGTCTGCATACCTCTTAAACCTACTCCCCTGGGATCTCGCCTGACACTCTTGGTAGGGACCGCGACCTGCGGACGGACGCTGTTAAGCCCAAATCACCTTGCGGTGATCACTGGTGAACACCATATGTTCGATAGACTCCATGCCCTGCTGGGAGTAGCGCCAAGTTAGGCAGGTCCAAGAGTCCAGAGTATCAAACCGTGACAGGGAGCAATTAGTTTATTATTTTGTACATAAGTTAAACAGTGGCTGTTTTTTCATGTAGCACACAAATACTTGATAGCTCTATTTTTAAACTGAAATTTAAAGTTGTTCTAGAACTATAAATCTGTTCCCACATTTTAAATTTACCCCATCCCCACCCCTCCAATGCAACACGGTTTTCCCAGATGCAAAACTACTCCTTTACTCTCCTTAATGACTCAGGCCCTTAGATTACAATCATATAGTTTTATAGAACTGTCTCTTACACACTCCATACTCTTGTGTATATTTCACACAGAGCTATAGTTGCTACAACCAAAATTCACATTTTTCTATGTGAATGCAGCCCTTGAGAAATTTTCTATATATGTATAACATGTATAGCAGTGCACCTAGATACAGGTGTAAGACATGTGTGAGGAAGTAAAAGTATAAAGCATGATTTAACTTGCATGGTGGAGGTGCTTTGGATATGTTTTTCTTTTACAGTTGACTGGGTGTATCTGCAGTGAGATGGATCAAACAGAGCCCCTAAAGAGCCGGCCTTCTCTAAAGACTTGGTGGGAGTGTCACCTGCCAATCAAGCTAATGGGGGTAGAGGGCTGTAAAGTATTTAAACCTGTATTGTGCACTTGTGTTGGGTGACCACTGCTAGACAGTACCCATCACCAGTGGGTTGCCTGTGTCACTATATAGATTATAAAATCTACATATATTATACAGCACTTTAGATAGAATCATTGACATCAATCCTTGCCATAATGAATTTAGAGTTTTGTAGGAAATTGGAGCACACAGATGCAAATATGGGGAGAACATACAAACTGTACACAGATAGAGCTGAGTTGGTTGGAATCGAGCCAATGACCCCAGTGCTGCTACGTAACTATGTTAACCATTCTGCTGCCCTTAAATGAGTCTGATCATGAAGCTATAAATGGTCATTAAGGGGTTAAGCACATTCTTGGTGTAATGCACAATAATCCCAAGAATTGCTCAGTATAATAATCCTTTCCGTGCTGTTTACACACTTACACTGCCTGTTCCTGAATGTGACCGAACATAAGACTCCACAGATGACGAACGGCTGAAAAAAATAGTACAAATTTACACATGAATACATTTAAGTTGACATGACATAGATAGAAATAGATGTCTAAAGAACTGATTAAAGAATGCCACTCACTGATCCTAATCAATATGGTAAAATCCTTCCCTCCTACATCCACTGATTGGTCAAGTTATCCAGATGGATTAATTGAGGAGATAAAATTATAGAAACGAGTTTTATGAAGTGAAAAAGATAATAATTTACCTAGTCTACAATGCAGTTGGGCAAGAAGTAATCATGCAGAGAAGCATGGAATAGGGATGGGAAATTAAACTTCCCTGGATGACAGATGTAAATTGACATAGTATTTGTAAGCCGTTAGGCTCCTCTGAAAGCTTTACGCATAGTATTAGACACACAGCAAGGTTAGGCTGAGATTCCCACATAAAAGTGTACTGCATGAAACAAACACTATGGGGCAGACTAACACTTCTGTCTATTACAAATGCTAGTTGTATAACATTTTCACTGACTCCAATGAATCAGAAATCACTCAGAGAGCCTTACATGGTAAATTGCAGTTACTTTTAGCTCCACTGTCGGGTTGCACGTTTAAAGCTACATCTACTAGTAAAAATATATATATACATTATATATTTTTGAATGATCACTCATTTTCCCTTTTGGAGAAAGAGGTTTGCTGTACCTCCACTTCTCTTACCTAACAACCTGTCCGCAGTGCTGAGAGCTGTGTCGAGGAGTAACTGGAATAAAAATACATGATAGTGGTAGTAGCAGTAGTTTTTCCCTAAAAACACAGACAAGGTATAACTTATTTCACTTACAATTATCCTCACTAAAGTGAACATATATTATTGTTTTCAATTATATCTACAAGAGCTCTATGTAACCACAGTTCCACACTTTCCTCTTACCCATCTTCTGCAAAAAGAGCAGGCTAGGAATGGTTTTATGAATGCAGTGACAGTTCACCATTCACTGTTATCTCTAGAAACACTACACTACTTCCAACCTCATTTGAGCAGCTTGAAAAAGAGAATCATATACCAGGCCTGATCTCAATGGATAGAGTGCAAAAGAGAATGGAAAAAAGAAGGATAAGGAAACTGGAAAGCCTGCAGTGCAAACTAGTATGAAATAATATAATAAAAACTTCACAATTTCATTACTAATTAATTGCAGTCTAAAGCTGGAATACTTCTATGTCTTTCAATCAATATGATAGTTCATGTACCCTTAATACATTTGTGGACAATGTATAACCAAAAACAAATAGAGGTGTTTTCAAAAGCACATCTTCGGCAAATGCTCTTTACCTGTCTGAGAGGGAGACGTGATGGCAACTGGTCGAGGTGTGCAGGATCTAACGGGAAACAATTACCATAAATCAACAATGGTTTTTTTTTAAACTAGTCAATAAAGTAAATTCAATGTATCAAATACCGGAGGATACAACCCATTGATTATGTGTCCTACCAGATGTAGCTTTGCTTCTCTCCACAAAACAGCACTCTGGTACTATTAAAAGTTACTTCCCCAGGATACAGGAAATATAATAAACACTGATAAAGTTCTCACCTGCTGTTACTTTGTGACCTGCTCAGAGAACCCTGAAGAGAAACAAAAACAACTTTATTAAGAAGATGGTGGAGTTGGAGAGTGCCAAATATAAGAAAAGGAATGAAACATTTATGAACTCAGAAGATATAGGTTTATCATAGTGTTGTATGACATGTTTAATTTATTTATATAATGCTATCATATTTTGCAGTGCTTTGCAGAGAATATTCAATAATTCCCATAATTGCTTGCCCCAGTGGAGCTTACTATCTACAATTTCCTAATACTCACACAAACACAGCAGGCCTGATTCATCAAGGAATGTAAATGTTGATAGGTGCCGTATTTTGCGTAAAATCATTCTGCACACGCCCCAGAACCGGACAAATCTTCCCCCAACCACTTAGTATGCCTCTCATCTAGTGTTACAACGCCCACTTAATTTGCCCCCAATGATCAATTGGTAAGCTTAATTATACAACTAAACCGAAAGCTTCAGCTCACTTTTTAACGGGGTCACCTGACTCAATTTTCCCTTCCATGCTCCAGTCCCCCATCATGTTAACTTCACTCCCGATGTATCGGGAACTTTCATAGTTAAAACTGTGTATATCCATTTATTCAGTTCACAAACTATGTTCCTTACAGACCTTCTTACAGATTCTGCGAGCAGGGAGTAAAATAAGATTCAACAAGATAGATTTGCTTTTTTTCTCATATCTCTAATTCCACTCCATATTTATGGGGCTCCCCATCTCCCACTCCATAAAACTTTACTCCCTTTTTTTTCTAATCTTATACAAATTGGGACTGATTCATTAAAGCACGTAAAGCAAACTAAATTGCATATTTTTAAAAACTCATATAATTCAGGATTAAGCACGCCCGTATTCAACTGCTTTGACAGACATTACACTGCAGGATATTTCCAATACATATGTGGGATACATAGTCCCAGCAGAACACACAGAAGAAAATGCAATTAATGTAACCTGTTAATAATGTAGTCAATACTGAAAACTTAAAAAAATAAAAAGTTCCCCTCCCCATGCAATACATCATGATGTTCTTAATGTCTACTGTACATGAAATAAATATTTACAGTTGCTCCTGATTACAAACATATTTTCTAGTACACACACATAACCGTCACTAGTAATTAGTACTTACACCTGCCTTGTAGCTGGTGCAAGTGATATAATAAAGAAACACTTAACCTTGAGATACCCAAAGCTTCAATCGCACGTTGCAGAATGCGTTTATCACTCCATGTTGGACGGTTGTCATACCTGTTGCCCTGGACAACCATCTCATCTCGGACTGCACGGCGTTCCTCCTCTCTCTATCGCCATCTTGCCTGCCCTGCTGTGCATGTGCAGTCCCGGCACTTTTCAAACTTCTCCTGGTTCCCCATTGGCTGATTACCGGCCTGTTCACTATTTTAACCGCTTCCTCGTATCTCTAATTGTCAGAACTTCAGGTCTCCTACCTGCCTGTTTGCAGTCTGACTCCTGATTGCTTCCACTCATACCTGCCTGCTGATTCCTGTGACATCTGTATCATCATCGTGATCCATGGCTGTATTGCTAGTATATCGCGTCTTACCATCGGTCCTGTTCCTAGGCTATAAGCCTCACGGGGATCTCAGCGCCTCTGGCCTGTGCAGTACAGCGCCTTCCTGCTTCTAACCGGTATCATCCGTTCTACGATCAAGATCAGTGGATATATCACAGTGCCTCGTTCCTTACCATCGGTCCTGTCTATAGGCTATCCAGCCAGCAGGGATCTCAGCGATCAGTCATCTACTACTCATTGTGTCCTCGTTGCTCTACCTGTTCTAATTCTAGGCCAGTGATTATACTGCTGAGTATAGCATCTCATTATTGATCCTGCTCCGGGCTATTTCGCCCACAGGGATTTCAGTGCACAATTCCCTACAGTTTATCAATCTCACTGTTCCTGTGTCATCTGTTCCTCAGTATATGTTCATGTTTAGCCAGCATTATATCACACCTCATCACTGATCCTGAATCAAACCTTTGCTACCCATCTGGGACCTCAGTGCTTTTACCTGCTCCAGTGTGTTTCACAGTTTACCTGAAGACATCAGGCATCATCATAGATCCTGTCTATGGGTAACCGGCTCTTAGGGATCTCAGCTCTCCTGTATATTGCTGCTCAACACAGACCTCTCAGAGTAGTGGATGGTCTGCTGACTATAGGTCATCTGCTTCTCTCAGCGTATTGTTCCTGTCGTATTCTCCTGACTCACCTGCCGCTCTCCAAGACTTGTATATTTACCCCTCCTGCACTCCAGGATAGCTACTTGTCTCCATTGTCTCCTTAGTGAGCTCTGCGCCCCTTAGAGGACCACGACCTGTAGTTGGAGAGCTGCCAAGTCCATATCTCCTTGCGGGGATCCCTGGTGAATGCCTCTCCTTCCATTAGACTCTGTACACCTCAGGGGGTAGTCATTTCCTAGCAGGCTTCGAGGCCCAACCTGAACCTGAACAATTTGTCAAGACGTGACAGCGTTAGAGCTTGGCACTCCCTTACTGTACATTGACTACATGCATATGCCCATTACTCTCGCAGTTTCAACCATTAAATCATAGGCGGTCATAAGGGTCCTTTGCACTCGAAGAGGAATTGGATGTTACTGCAGTCCAGTTCTGGGCATGATGCACAGAATGATTTTGCGCAAAATACATCATGTATCAGCATTTACGTTACTTGATGAATCAGACCCATAGTGACTAATTTAGAGTTGGACGTACGGCTGGTTTTGCATCTCCAGAAACCCCCGACTGGGCAGCAGTCACCTGTAGCGGCTCAAAAGAGTCATCTGTTCCACGATTGTGCTCTCAGGAAAAAAGGCAACAAATTGACTGGAGACAACGACTTTTACCTCAGGACCTGAGGCAGCAACTTGAACCCTTGGAATTGGAGGCAGCTACTTGAACCTCGGGACTGGAAGCAGGGACTTGAACCTTGGCATTAGAATCAGTCATCTAATGCAATGTGGACCTAGGGTAAGAGCAAAATTGTTCTCAGGGACAGAGCCTATTGCAGAACTGACCTCAAGCCTGAAGGACAGGGCAGAATGTTTTTTAAGAACCCAGAGGCCAAGGCAGAATTGCCCTCTGGGAGCCTGGAATGGACAGTCTCCTCTGGGAGCTCGGGAAAAGAGCCATTACCTGGCCCCTCAGGGTTGGAAACAGATACTAGTACCTCAGTACTAGAAATAGGTACTGACACCCCTGAGATAACAAAACAGAATGTGGACCCTTGGGTATTGGAGCAGTGTCTGACAAAGAAGGTTGCAAACCCTCTGTAGCCAGTAGGAAGGATGGTGCATGGACTAGCTTAAGGAACACAACCATCTGTGGAGCAAGAACTGGAGGTACAGGCACTACTGGAACAGGAGCTGGAGGTATACTATCTCTGGAGTGGACAGATAATGGAGTGTTCAGAAACACATATTGACCTCTTAAGTGGAAATTGCTGTAAAAAATGTACAGGACTAGCACAATAAGGCAAAAAAGGCAGCTCCTTCTATGACTGTGTTCATGCTCAGTCAGGTGAGAGGACATGGACCACTTGCAGGTCTCCATCTTTTAGAAATAAAATGATCAGTCTTGTGGGTAGAACCTGGAGGATTAGTGACCCCCAAAAAAGAATTTTCATAGATAACCAATGTCTGAGGTGTCTTTCTACTGACTGACTGTTTCCTTGGGGTGGTATAAGTGCCGGACTTGAGACAGGAGCTGAATCAGAAATGATTGAGGTAGTTGAGAAGAGCTTTAAAAGATCAGACACAACAGTCAAAAGTGGTCAGCTGAGCACAAAGCAGCATGATATCAAACTGCAAGGCCTGTAACAATGGTTTGTAAGACTTCAACAGAGTAGACATGGTTTCAGAGGAGTCCAGACTGGGTTTATATATGGTACTGAATAGGTGCAAGAGCTGAAAACTCCAGAGCAGGCTCCAAATAGCTTGTGGCTGGTCATTCGTTTATGAATCACAATGTGTTTTTACTGAAGCAGGAAGTAGTTGACTAATAGTAAAGCTTGTTAAGATTAAAACACACTTGATGGCAGTAAAACAGAGCCCTTAGGATGGGGAGTAACAAACCACAGTGCACAGCAAACAAAATTCTACAACAGCTCAGAACTTGCATGCCTCAGGTTTTATCCAATAATTTTAATAGGAAGCATTTTGTGCATTCATGTTGCATTTCGGTGATTGTCATTGCTGAAATCCAAATACTAGAGCTGTCAGGCTTGGTCGTCTGAATTTGCAGTCAAATTGTACGGTGTTATATAGGTTACACACAAAGAAGAGAGCTCCATTGCTAATTGTCATTGCTGAAATAGAAATAATAGGGCTGGCAGTCTTGGGCTAAATCTGCAGTCACATTGTACTGTGTTATCAAAATGGATTCACAGCAGTACATAGAAGACTGAAGCTTTATTGAGACAGATAGAAATATAGGGAATGGTGCATAAATTAAGGCAAGACATTCAACAAAACTTCAAACAGTGATGGGGAAATGGGGTGGAGGGGGTAAGGGATAGGCTTCACATAGGGAAGCAGGAGAAGAGGGAGACAGAAAATGAATCATCTCTCTTCCTCAAGACTGTTAATGGTGTTATAGTCTATTAGTAGGCTTTGGATCAGCCTGCGACAGTCCTGGATGGTCATCTTCTCCCTTTTCAATATGAGGCGGTGAGGTTATCACTTATGCCTCAGAGCGCTAGGGTCATGAGTTCAATTCCCAACCATGGCCTTATCTGTGTGGAGTTTGTATGTTCTCCCCGTGTTTGCATGGGTTTCCTCCGGTTTTCTCCCACACTCCAAAAATATACTAGTAGGTTAATTGGCGGCTATCAAAATTGACCCTAGTGTCTCTGTGTGTGTGTGTGTGTGTGTGTGTGTGTATGTTAAGAAATTTAGACTGTAAGTTCCAATGGGGCAGGGACTGATGTGAGTTCTCTGTACAGCGGTGTGGAATCAGAGGCGCTATATAAATAAATGGTGATGATGATGAGGCGATTCCTGGCAAGCCAAATAGCGTCCTTAAAGCAGTTCATAAGGCACCAGGTCTCCTGGATTACCCCAATAATGTGGGTCCCAGGAAATAATCCATAAAATACTGAATGGTATGAAAGGCAAGTTCTGGGCACATTGTCCTTAAGTTCATGTTCCAAGGCTTTTGGAGTTTTTGGCTTCCACAAATCTGGCTTAAGTCCCTCCAGATGGTGCTCCCTCACAAAATGTTCAACATCCAGGTAAAACCAAGGTGTAGTCCAGTTGCAAGTGAAGGAGCTGTCCCACTTCTCCCAACCAAGGGTCCTCCAAAGAGGCAGGAGGAAAAAGCGAGACATGGACATCCCAGCAGAGCAAATGTTCTTTCAAAGGGAGTTCTGTGGATGCAGTTGCAGACAAAGAAGGCTCGCAGCATGGTGGGGATATCCGGGATCCCTTTCCCACCTTTGAGGGTCTCCTTGTACATGACTACCCGCTTCACTCTGTCCATGTATTAGCTGTAGAATTACCACAGTTATCTAAGGAACGGGTGGAGCGATCAAATGAACCATAACTGATTTCATGATCCAAGGACAATTTCATCTTGCACCACTCTTCTTTACAGGCACTGTTGTGTGGCAATGTTTCCTAGATGTGCTAGGAACTGCCATGTGTTTGAGTCATTGCTCTGTCGCTTAACATCCAGTCAGGTCGCTGCAGTATTTGTCCGAAAGTGTATGAAAATAATATTGTGACCCGTGAGGTGGTCAAAATTGACTGCAAATGACTGGAAAATAGTGTTATTGAGGTTAATAATAATATAGGAACAAAAAAAGAGCAAAATTATGTGATTTTAGCCTATTTTAGGAATTTTTCAAAACAAATACAGATCCAAAACCAAAATACAAAAAGGCAGTTTTGCCAAAACCAAAACACAAAGTTAATCTAGATCCAAAACCAGAAGACAGGGGTCAGTGAACATCTCTAGAATACACGCATATCTTACACACGGCAAAAACTCTAATTCATGTACTTATCATCTCCCACATTGACTATTGCAATTCACACCTTACTGGTAGACCCCAAAATAGACTTTAGCACCTACAATTTATTTTGCACGCAGCAGCTAGATTGATTTTCCTTGCAAATCATTTTTCCTCTACTGAGTCGCTCTGTCAGTCTTTACATTGGTTGTCTGTTGTTTTTACCAAATCCAATATAAAATACTTCTACTAGCCTAAAAGGCAATCAACAAAACTGCACCAACATACATCTCCTCACTTTCTCAAAATATCTCCCAACTTGAAAAATTCCATTCTGCAGAAGATCAGCGTCTCTCATTCAGTGTTATTACATCCTCCCATTCCCGTTTACAGGATATTTTTTCGAGCTACACCCATTCTATGGAACTCCCTTCCTTGCACAGTAAGACATTCTTCTGGTCTAAAAACCTTCAAGTGTTCTCTGAAAATCCATCTCTTCAGGCAAGCTTATAATATTCCTCACCCACTGGCTTAACCACTCTAGGTTACCCTATTACCACCCTTTACACAAAAAAACACCATTCTGACCCCCCGACCAATATTGCTGTATGACTGGATCATATAGCATACTAATCACTTTATTACCTTTGTAATCTAGACAAACCGAAATGCAATATGTAGACCTAACCTCATGTGTCTGAATCTCGTTGACTCATAGATTGTAACCTTGCGAGCAGGGCCTTCTCACCTCTTTGTCTGTATTACCCAGTATTGTCTATTACTATGTCTGTCCCCAATTGTAAAGTGCTACGGAATTTGTTGGCGCTACATAAATAAATGATGATGATGTATTCTGCTGTATGTACAAAGCAGAACAAATACCAAGAATAGGTTATGTAGCAATAGCCTATACACACACCATTAAATGCTACTTGTACAAGGAGGTACAGTTACACCTAAGATTAATACAGATAAATCACATGGACGAGATGGCATTCACCTACATGTGCTAAAAGTTCTGTAATTGATGGACCAATATATTTCATATTAATAGACTCCCTTATAATCTGATCAGTGCCACAAAAATTGTCATAAAGCTGATATGGTACTAATCTTTAAAAAAGGAATAACATTGGAACCAGGAAATTATAGACCTGTGACCTTGGGTGGGTAAAATATTGGCACAGTATTACTGAAATATCTTGCAAACAGAAACTAAAGTTGATAACAGTGACAGCACAGTTTCATGGAAGCCCAGAGATGCGTAACAAATATGATTATACTATTGGGTGCAAGTTTCAAACCAGGCTTTAAAAGTTCAATTGATAGGTTTGGATTTTGCAAAAGTTCAATACTGTTACACAAAATGTGGTAAATAAATAAGCACTAAGTCTAGGGAAAAAAGTACCCTCACTAAACCACCAACAATTTTCTCTCTGCTAAGTCCAAGGGTCACTTCTCCATGCTCATTATTATGGACCTCTCCACTGCTTTTGACATCAATGACCACTTTCTCCCCCTCTACTACATTACTCTGTTCTCTTCTGGTTAATTTTCTACCTCTCCAAATGCTCCTTATGTGTCTATACTACCAGGACGACTCCCTTCTTCTTCATCTACCTGTTAGGGTCCTTAGCCCTCTGCTCTTCTTGATGTACATCTCCTTCCTTGGATAACTAATCTTATCTTCTAGATCCCATTAAGCTATACTGATAACATCCATATATATACATAATGCCCATTCTCTCCCTGCCATTTCCTGATGGGTCCCAATATTATCTAGATCTTTAAATGTCTAAAACTGAACTCTTCATCTTCCCTCTATTGTTATCTCCTCTGGTTTTCCTCTCCTGCCACCACACTTGCTCCTTGTTTCCTACTGAGTTCAATGCAAACTCCTCACCCTTACTGACAAAGCCCTCAGCCACTCCTTACCAACCATTTCTGAGCTCAGATCACATTCAGCCCTCTTCAATTTGCTAATGACCAGTGCCTTGACTCCCTATTGTTAACCACATCCCACCTCCAGGACTTATCCTCTGCTACTCCCCATCTATGAAGAATACTGAACATGCACAATCAAACTCACCCCCAGCATTTAAAATGCTCTTTAAAAACCAAAGTTTTCATCAAAGACTACCAGTCTGCCACCTAATTCCACTCTCATTGGCTCAACCTGCCTCTGTCCACATCCTCACTCCATATCAACCTTCTTGTCTCTGCCATCTTGTCCACCTATGCGTCCTTATATTATGCCTCTTTCATGTTCTGTACAATGCTTTATGTCTGTTCTGTACCTTGCCTGTTGCCATCTTAAACTGAATACCCCAATCCTGCCTAAAGACTGATCCTCCTTTCTTACTGCTCCGCATCCACTGCATCACTCTGCAAATTTCTGCACTGGCTCCCCCCTATTCCCTCAAGAATTTAATTTCAGCTTTTAATCCTCACCTTCAACATCCTCAACAAATCCTCTCAGTCATATGACTATGGACTCATCACAAGATACACTCTTTCCCACCCTCTGCTCCTCCCTAGTAACCATCTATCACTCCCGCCTCCAAGATTTCTAGCATGCTGCACCCCACTTATGGAACTCTGTACACGCCTGATCTCTCTGAAACCCTACCTATTCAATATAGTCTATCTTTCCCCCACTCCTTCTGTATGTTCTATCAGCTCGTCCCACTAGCTCCTAGTGTCTCAGGATTGCTCTCTCAAAATATACTGTCAGCTTCACAAGCAGGGCTCTATCTTTTGTCTCACATCTGAGCTTACTTTGCCAACCCGGTCTACACATGTTCTATGTTTATATGTCCATGTATTTTGTATTACTTTTTAATCTGACTGTCCGGCACTGCAGAGAATTGTGGCGCCTTACAAATAAATAATGTTGATTTTACATATTATTGCATTATTGCCACTTGACTGTTCACGCATTTTGCATTTACTTGTTCTGCCTAAAATTCTAGTTGGCAGGGTGGAGGATCCTATGTTGCTAACTTCTTGGCCCTTTCCCTCTCAAGTCAGATTCAGGGAGAATCTAAAATGCACGTATGATATATTGCTACTGTCACTTGTGGACTTCCTCCTTCAAAGTTCCTATGTGCAGACCCAGCATTTATTTGTGACCTCACTGATTTCTCCACTTCCTGACCATGGCTTCTCTCCTTCAACTGTTTATTGTTACTTCCAACTGGATTTGTTAACCGCAACTTATTTAGCCTTGGACTTACCAGCTCTCTCTAAACATCAACCTATAATCTGTAGCACATAACTAATTTAAAAGTCTTCTCCAACTGCAGACACCTGCATCTGTTATTTCAGCTGTAACTGTTTCCTGTGAAGCTGCATAGATTTTCAAGGATCTTGTCCTGTTTCTAATGTGTCAGCAAATCTGCATCTGCTGCCATTATCACCCAATTATCTGTTCTGTGTGTTCACAATTTTTGTACAATTCCTACTGTTTCTGCCTTAGATGCCCAACAGAATACTTTAACCCAACAAAATGGAGAGGTCCTGTTAATGCCAATGATTCAGACCTTGCAAGCTTAAACCTTCTGCTTCTCACCTGCACCTGTATAATTAGCAAAGGTGTTTTATGTTGCCACAAGTCCTAGGGGTTCTCAATCCTTTACTACCAACAATTCCAGTTCTAAACACAGCCAAAATAGGACAGTACAAAACAGTAATAGAGTTTATTGCTCTACAACCATCCTATTGAATGCCATGTACAACCCATGTCAATCATTAGAGACATTACTGCAGAAACATTCTGGCCTGGAATTCTTAATCTCTACTCACTTACTTTCCATTCTGACCTGTCCTGTCCTGTGTGAGGAGGTGCCATTTTCCTCCAAAAGCATACCTGCTTGCCCTTTTACCTTGCCCCAAAATATTGAGAAAGCTTAAGCCTCAGCAGTTTCCTATTGGTTCCACAACAGTTAAAGAAACAATACTTATCCACCATAGGCTCCTACTTCTATGCTTGAGAGCCTAGTGATTGCATCCATTTTCAAGGGGCAGTTCTTGCCTTTTTGCCTAAGGTCTATGAGTGGTCTATCCTGCTTAAGATCTCCTAAACGACTGCCTTGCCCGAAGACTCCTGTGCAACTGCCTTATCTATGGACTTCGAGACCACTGACTTGCTCGAGGTCTATAAGATGACTGCCTTGCCAGAGGTCTCTGAGGCAGCTGCTTGCCCAAGGTATAAAAGATGCCTGCTCTGCCTAAGATCTATTCTGGTTTATTCTACGTACCAGAGATGACTGCCCAGTTGACATACTGGGGATTACTGCAAGATCTTTGAGATTTCCATGCCTGTGCCCATCCTCCAGAGGTCTGTGCCTGTGTTCAACCACCTGAGTGTATCTGCTGCTCAGGCCTTTGTCCTGGAAGAAACACCTACTGCACTGGCACTCTGGCCCGAGTATAAAACAGTGGCCCTGGCCTTCAGTCCTGGTGACCCTGTACAGATGGTACCCATGAGTGGGCAACACCCCATTTCTTCTTTGTTTCAACTCCTGAAATGTTTGCAATGCTCCTGCTCCTTCCAGAAAGTCCTTAGCATGCTCAGTAGCTGTTTTTTTTTTAAAAAAAGGCCCAAGTCTATCCAGCCACATCTACAGAGCCCATGGCCTTCCAGTGAGTCCCATGGTTTTTAACACGCCAGAAGGTCTCAAAGTTCTATTCTGCCAGAGGGTCCCCAGATGTCAAAATTTCCTGAATTGCCTGTTCTTTCAGAAGGTTCCAAGGTGTCTGTCCTTCTGAAGGTCTAAAGCTGACTATACTGCCAAAACTTTGTTGCCTACAAAGTAAATGGAACATAAATTGGGGAAAAACTGAGATGGAAAAGGACTAGTTAACAGAAAAGACAAACTCCTAGGAAACTAAAAATGGGGATTAATGCATTATTATCTTTTATTTATAAGGCACCACAAAAAGTCTACAACATTGTAGATAGAATTTACAGAATACAATTAAGAGACAGCGTCAATCCATAATACATCACATAACATTACATTACAAAATACATTATTAAATTAATCATTATACACAGCCCAGATATATATTTATTAAAACATTACACACAGATAACTTGTTAATGTAGATCAAGTTATTTACGTGACAGTGAGTAAGAGTGATATTAATGTCCATTGTGATGAAGGCCTACGCTCTAGAAAACAGGTCTAAGGAAGCAGGCCTAGACGAACTGAGGGTGAAGCAATAGTAGGAGGACACAAGAAAAGAGGGCACTGCATGTGGGAGCTTGCATCCTAAAGAGAAGGAGCAGACACAAACAGGTTGGCACTTATTTTCATTTAAAAAGAAGAGCTACATTTATGTATGAGAATAGAGAAGCATTACATAAATATAATGTCTGGCCACGCTTGTACAAGTCTCCGTTTGTTAAACATCCCCACCAAGGTGGTGATGATTATAATGCTTAAGTGCGATCTCTACATGTCTGTTTTCTTTCATTTATTTCTTTTTGTGGAGTTTTGCACAACTCTATGCACTACATCTCTATTTATATAGAATCTATCTGTAATGTTGTTGTTGACTTATTTATCTATGAATTTACAGGGCTAAGTCAATTTAACACTATTTTTTCCATGTATGCCTCAAGTTAATGTTTGTTGAGATTAAATGTGTAGTTTATTTGTGGCATAAGTTTGTATTGTGTTGCATCTCTAATTGAAAATTTTCAATAAAAACACTTGATTTAAAAAAAAACGAGCTACAGTGAAATGGTCTGTCCTGTCTTGTAACATTATGTGACTGCTTTTGCACATTGTGAAACTGGTTTTATATTGGAGGACACCTCTTTGCATGGCAAGAAAGCGTCTTTTGCAAGATAGTAACTTTTAGCTCTGGATGATCGATTGCTGCATTTCTACGGTTTATGGTCTAGTTTTTTCCAACCATCTGTGTTCTTAGAAATCTAAAATTTAATTTGGTTTTGTGTGTAAGACATTCAATCGAACTGCAAACATGTAAGACAAACTGAGATTGTGATAAGCTGGAAAGTGTTCCCTGTTTTTTTGAGACTTTGTGAAATATAAAAGTAACCACTTTCCTGTTATACTCTTAGGGCCTGGTTTGAATGGGAATGCAACATGTATGCAACTTGCCAATTAAAAAATGAGCACAGAACTTGAGTATAGTTCCGACCATATTCAAACCTAAGCAGATTTCAAGATGTGCTTCGATTTGAATCTGGGCGTTTTTGTTTTTCTTACATTAAATATATAAATCAGGATGTTCTTAATGCGTACTGTACATACAATGTTTTTTTTATGGTTTATCTTACTTGCATACACATGTTCTGTGCTAGCTAGTGGCACACATACGTGTACTTTTCAAACAAACACTGCCTATGACAGTCATCATTATCAGTCAGCACTAACACCTCCCCTGTAGCTGGAGCAAATTATACATTTGAAACCAAGTTACTTAAGAGAAACCTAGATCATGAATCGGCCACATCTACGTTGGCATGCTCTCTGATCGTACTTACCGTACATTGCATTGTCTGTTCGGCCCTTCCCACCCCATCAAGTCGTAGGCAGTTGTAGTGTCATTTCCATTTGGGCACCAATTACATGCAATTTCTTTCATTGGCATAAGAACCAGTTCTGTCATGCATAGAACTATTTCATACAAGATACAGCATGGAAACTGACATGCGTCCAAACCTGTATCAGGCTTAGCTCGGTCAGAACAATGATATAGATAAAAGTAGTGAAAATTGGAAGTTAAGTAATAACAAAAGACAGAAAAACCCCACAAAAACATATAGTACAATCTGTGTCGATATCAAGAATTTAGACAGATTAGAAATCAATTTAGTAACATGGCCTAAAGTAAAAGATGATTTTCACCCCCTTGTTTTTTTTAAAAGTTGGTATATTTAATAGTAATTGTTGCATCTACTGCTAAGTAATTCTCAGCTCCAACTGCCTTCCTCTCTATTGAATCCAAATAAGGAAGTGGTAAAGGCATTCTGGGTCTGATTCATGTCCAGATGCAACGTGCATAGTTCCAACCACATTCATATCCAAGCGTATCTCAAAACACGTTTCAATTTGAATCTTGGTAGGAGTATGCTCTTTGCCTAAACAGTACTTGCCATATGTAGACACACGGAACAGACTGCAGTATATGCACATATTATTTTATCATTAACTAAAATAACAACACTTAACAGTATTATTATTTATATATTTATTTTAAAATATATTTTAAGTATTTAATATTTTTGCATTATTCACATAAAGATGACTTCAATGTGTACTGTACATACAATGCATTTTTATAGTATATCTCAGTTGCATATGTTATTCTGTGATAGCTAGTGACATGCACTCATGTACTTTTTAATTCAAAGACAATTCTGCGTCAGCCATCAATATCAGTCGACATTTACACTTGCTCTGTAGTGCAAAATATAAGGTTGGAAACAAACGTACTTACAACAAACAGGGGACTTGAATAACCCACAGCTGTGTTGGAAAATCATCATCATCATCATTTATTTATATAATGCCAGCACCCTTATTGTACATGGCATACACCTTTTCTCCCACGTTCCACCTCTCAAATCATCGGGAGGTGTAAACGTCATTTGCTTTCAGACATAAATTGCATGTAATTGCGTTCATTGGCATAACGTCTGTTTCTGGACATACACAGAGATATTTCATGCAAGATATGCAAGTGTACGTACGTCCAAACAGGAATCATGCCTTCTGTCTTCATACAGTTAAGCTTTCAGCAACCAAAATTAAGTACATATTTATATAATATAAAGGGCAGCACGGTGGCAAAAACTGGGTACACACTACAGGGTTTTTGTCCAATAATCGGCTCAACCAGCTGACATACGACCGCTCGTTTCGGGTCAGTGTGTGTAGTGACACAATGGTCGAAAGTCTGCCCAAATAGACGATTATCGCCTCATTTGGTTGGTCATACCGTTCAATTTTTTCCGATCAATCACCTAACGATCGTGTAGTGTGTATGCGCTCATGCTGACGATCTCCATAGAGTTTACAGAGTCGGGCTCTTTTCAGCCGATGTTAACACTGAATGTCAGAGTGAATAAATGTAGAGAGTGCTGTATAGGAATAATTCATTTGTTTTTTCTGAGACAGAATATTTTGAGTCACAGAAGATAACGAAATTCGTTAGGACATGTGGATACCTATAACAAGGCGGTTTTAATCAGTGTGACAATGTGACATTAGTGAATGAATGAATGAATATTGTGCTGTCATTCTCCGTACTAGAGGACCAGATGAAGAGCACATATCTGAAGGTAAATCGTGTCAGTGTGTATGCATTAATCGTCAGACTGATCGGACCTTCAGTCGTAGGTACAATCGTTTGAGATATCACGTTGGTCTGAACAATTCTTCAGTGTGTACCCAGCTTTAGTGGTTAGCACTTGTGCCTTACAGCACTGGGGTCATGAGTTCAATTCCCGACCATGGCCTTATCTGTGAGTAGTTTGCATGTTCTCCCCATGTTTGCGTGGGTTTCCTCCAGGGGCTTCGGTATCCTCCCACACTCCAAAAACATACTGGTAGCTTAATTGGCTGCTAACAAATTGACCCTAGTCTGTGTGTGTGTGTGTGTGTGTGTGTGTGTGTGTGTGTGTGTGTGTTAGGGAATTTGCACTGTAAGCCCCAATGGGGCAGGGGCTGATGTGAATGAGTTCCCTGTACAGCGCTGTGGAATCAGTGGCGCTATATAAATAAATGGTGATGATGATGAGGCGATTCCTGGCAAGCCAAATAGCGTCCTTAAAGCAGTTCATAAGGCACCAGGCCTCCTGGATTGCCCCAATGATGTGGGTCCCAGGAAATAATCCATAAAATACTGAATGGTATGAAAGGAAAGTTCTGGGCACACTGTCCTTATGATGATATAATCTAAGAAAATGGTGAATACTTTGTAGGCAGAACGGTCACACCAGTAAAACTCATCATCGTCCCCTCTGATGACTCAAAATAAAATATAGCAAACATGTTATAACAAAATAAAGCCACTTTTCTCATGTGCAGCCTGTACAAGAACCAGTATGCCTTAGGCCCTACTAAGGGTTCTTTTGGTGTTTTTATGGTTAGTCCAAGCCAGTTGGGGTCTTTAACATGTGAAATTAGTTTTTGTCTAGCCAGACAGACATTCTTCTTTCCTCTCACACTGCCTAAAAATGTCACTAGTATTGGGCAGACAGTGCTAGCAAATGGGAGGGAAAAGGCAGATAAAGTGTAGAACCTTCAAAGTAATTTTTTCTTGAAAACATGGTTACCACTATAGGATTTAATTTTTAATGTGCCAAGCAACAAAAAATGTTTTCATAACTGGACTGTCACCAGTCTTTAATCTACTGAAATTGTCCCACAAAACCGTGAGATGTCAATTAAACACTATAACACTTGTTTCTCACCTTCAAATGTGTGACCAAAGATCTAAGCTCATCATTTTCCTTTTTTATAACTTTCAATTCACTATGGAAGAAGCCATTTGTCAATAATAGCATGTATGACATACTTTAAGCACTATGCATAAATATATTACAGTATATATACAGAGTACAGCCCTCCTATGGCAAAAATTTAACATACAAGGGCAACAAACATAAGCTAAACATATATATATATATAATACTTCTCTTGGGAGTGAATCTTCTGTAGAGCCACTTGCAAAGTATTCTGGTTCTTAGTAAGGTATTGTTTGTAGAACATAACATGAAGGTCATGCTGTTGCTTTTGGAAACTCCAAGCCTAAAGTATTATGAACATCAGCATTATTGCATTGTTCTTCAGTAACAGAACCCTTTGTAGACTAAAATATGAAGGACACATTTTCATGATTGTTCACTTCTATATAAACTTCCACAATTTGGTTAAGATGTGTTATTAACACTGAATTAAAGTGTAACGTTGTATAATAATGTCACAATGTTCTATGTTGGTAGAATCTCTATCCCCTTTTTGCAATGGCAGTCACCAAGTTACATAATATTGTAACATTTTATGGGAGTAAAGGACGCATCAACCTAAAATGCTATTTGCTGAATAAATAAAAGACTTATTAATAAGATTAATAGAACAGAATATATTTCACATAAAATGGTGATTGTGGGAATAGACTTTTTCATTTGCACACTGGACTGTATTTAAGCCTAGGAAAGCTAACAGACAGTGGACCTCTCTCAAAGTGAAATGATTAATAACAAAGAAGTATCATGTACATGCATATCAAATGTAAATACATTGTCAAATATTGCAAGGTATGGAAGATTTTACTATATATTTGTGAATACAATTATTAGCTCTTTTTTCCCCACTTACATACGTTTTTATTGAAGATTTTAAAGAACAAATAAAAAAACATAGCAGTGATAAATGGAAAAGCACAAGCATTGTATGCATATATCAACATACTAAACATCAAACTATACCATATATATATATATATATATATATATATATATATATATATATATACACACATATATGGTATAGTTTGATGCTTAGTATGTTGATATATATATATATATATATATATATATATATATATATATATATATATATATATATAGTACATGAAGATAAGTGCTGTTAGGAACTGGGCGTGTCTGCCGGCCAGCTAGAGTATGCAGATTAATTTATTATGTCCATCAGTAAAATAGAGTCAAATGCTTCCAAATATTCGGTTTTGGTTATGTGTTATTGGGACAGTTTTAATACATTTGGCCAATTTTTTCAAATTCAAGTCCACCATGCGTAAAGTCTAGTACACTCTGTATGGCATATATAACATAGGTATGATGTCTGAGATACCATCAGGGTACTTAAAAGGCTTTTAATTGAACACCTCAGCTCAATGACATTGGGGAACTGGCATATTAATTACTTACACTGTGTGTCATATTTATAACCACCTTGGCAGGCATGACATGAGGATGTAAAAGGGTTAATGCAAACAAAACCACTTGGTCTGTCAAAAATTGTCTAAAATGTTTCAAAAATATATATCACACTCACTCTATTCAACACAAAGTGCTGACATCACTACGATTTAGTTAGAGCTGACACTCTTAGGAAGTCTTAAATTACTCCCTAACTGATCCCAAAACTGAATCACAAGCTAATTTAATCAGTCACTGTAAACTAAGCAATTTTCTACATAAAAACAACATTATAAAAATGAAGCCAATTTGAAACGAGAAGTCTTTAGAACATCACAATTATTATTGATAAATAATTGTGATAACAAACTGATATACAGAATGTACCATAATAAGGCTAAAATAGTATACACTAGGGAGGAAATTCAATTGCTAGCGATGTGGCACGTGCACATCTCGCTATGCACAATGGCGGCTATTAGGGTAGGAATCTTCGCTTATTTTTTCTCACACCTTTATGAGGAAATATGAGCGGAGATTCCAGCCATAACGTTGGTGGGAGGTGTCTCTGCGGATGTTCCGGAGACAGCTCGCACCAAATTGAATCTCCCCCTAGGCATACACAATTTTAAAGAATTCAGGTGTGCACCCTATAATATTTGAGAGGATAGTCATTGCCTACAATGGCATCTGAGGCCATGTATCTGAGATTTATCATTAGAAAGGATGAGGAGAAAATTGCTACAGAAAGTTGGAGAACATACTAGAGGCTGAGCTGGATAACTCCAATTGAATTACTACTTTAAATAATTTGTATACTGCAATTTTGGGTAAAAAAAAAAGAAAGATTTTAAAATGTTACGCTTCTAGTATTAATTCCAAAGGATCTACGCATTGACCACTGACGACAGTAGAGGTGACGAAAGCTCCTACCATCTTGCTCACTAACATTGCACCAAAGTCATTCAGAACTATGAGCGCTTCTCTGCATTAAGTACAATGCAGATAAGTGCTTGTAGTGCTCAATGGCTCTGTAAAGTCCACACAGCAGCACTTCCTCTAGATGTTTAATGTTACTTGCTCTTTGGAGGTTCTGGGGTCCTCTAGCTCAAAGAGGTCTCATCTTTATTGCACATAATCCCTGTAAGTGTCCTGAATGACACCCTAAAAGCTAGACAGTGCAGAGGTAACAGGAAGATGCGACACCAGGTAAGTGTGATATAAGGTTAGAAATTATGATTTATTTGCAACCTTTGGCTGGCAACGAAGGGGGCATTTCAGTGCAATATATTGCTGGCGATGGAGGATATCTCTTTAATATATGGCTGGCACAGGGGTGTACCTCTGCCTTAAATGGTTGGCATTTGAGTTATCTCTGTCAGCAATATCTATGTGATCTAATGTAAGGTTGCCAATGTTGGTTTCTGTGGCTGGGAATAGGGCGTTATTGCTGTGCAAAATATGGTGGACAGCGGAGTAATTATCTCTTCCCATATACAGCTAACAGTTGGAGTTATATTTGAAGACAAAACAGAACATAGAATATACCATTTACAGCAATTATTTGTAAGCTTGCCCTATTTAGCATCTAATGTACCCAATGATACAATTATTTGCTACAAATTGTCTTGTCAGATTTCTTCTATGTTGTTTAATGTTTTGCAGTGGTGTGACAGGTTTTAGTGTCCTTCAGCATTACCTTTCCATTCAATGTGCAATGTTGACTAGCAATAGGGGCTTATCTCTGTGCTATATGTTTGGCAATGGGAGAAATATCCCCTGCAAACATTAATTAGAGATAACAATGTTATTAAGTACAGGTTATATACCTAGACTAGGAATATATTTTTACACCTAGGCTAGGAATATCCTGTAATATGTGGAGAGGGCGAGATTTGCTGGGTATGATAATGCAAGTCATTTGCTGAGTTGGAAAATGATAATCCTTATTAGGTATGAGCCCTGGACAAATTGTTGTTGACCAGAACATTTTTGACTTATGTTACAAACATGAGAGAGACCACTGATTACATTCGGAGTTTCTAAAATATATAGAACCACAAAAAGCTAAATTTAGCAAAGCTCATTTCAATAAGATTTGCAGCATTTGGTATACTTTGTCCCATATCTTATCAGCATATTTTTTTATTACTAATTGTAAATATTGTACTTCATTGTTTCACCTTTATTTATACTCTATCACTACCATACACCACTATTTAATTGTCAACAATATCCCTCAATCTATCTTAAAAGGAACTTTCTAGTATGTTATATTCCTAATATATTGTCTCAATATATAATTATAATTTTTCTTTTACTGAACATTAACATTAGGGGCCTGATTCATTAAGGATCTTAACTTAAGAAACTTCTTATTTCAGTCTCCTGGACAAAAGCATGTTACAAGGGGTGCAAATTAGTATTCTGTTTTGCACATAAGTTAAATATTGACTGTTTTTTCACGTAGCACCCAAATACTTGATAGCTTATTTGTACAGTGAAATTTAAAGTTGATATTTGTGTGTAATCCATAATGCTATATCAAAAAACTAAAACCACTAAGCATATATAAATTTCCCCAATTCCATCCAAACCGGTCATCTTTCCCAGACTCAGTTATTTGGAGGAGCCAATTTATTAAAAATAAATGTTGTGTCCCAGTATCAAATTGATTTTCATCAAACTGTAGTGATATTTTATCACAAAGGTAGCTCATTGCTTAGTTAGACCAGTATGCGTGAAGTAGCTTGTTTTCCTGCGCATGTGCAATAGATCTAAAAAAGCATTTTTTGCGTTGCACAATACTTGATAACTAGCGTTTCCCATTACATAGTATGTGCAAGAATTTTTTGGCAGAATCTGTCAATACAGGAAGCATTGTTTTATACAACACATTAGAAGGGACCCTTTATTAAAAGTTTTCAAAGATTAATAGAAGGTGATTTGGAAAAAGATTACTGAGAAGTTTTAAAAGAGAAAACAATTTTTTCCATCAGAGAAAAACAAACGCAGAAATTCCTTAAAGAAAACAGAGATAAGAATAAAACTGGCAGAGAAGGAAGGTAACATTTTAATTCTTCACAAGGATGACTACATGATAAATATTCAGATTTCCCAAGAAGCCAAATAGATTTTGCAAGAGAAGTGAACAGATTAATTTTGAAACACAACTACTTCTGTTTCGCGGGTGGTTACTATAGCCAGATTTGCGGAACAGCGATGGGAACTAGGTTTGTCCTAAGCGAAGTGAACCTGTTTATGGCAAGATGGGAAGAAGACAAGGTCTGGACCCACAACGCTTTTCTTGAACTCATCATCTCTTGGTTAAGATTTATAGATGATGTTCTGATTATTTGGAAAGGAACAGAAGAAAAACTATACTCCTTCATAAGATACATCAGTTGTCATGATGTCTCTCTTGAGTTTACAGGTCACATAAGCCCTAATCAGGTGGAATTCCTCAATTTAATAATTTATGTATAGGACCAAACCATATATGAAGAGAGTGGATTGCAACATTTACCTATCTGCAAAGTAATTGCAAGTATAGATGGATCTGAAATATCCCAGGGAAAAACTGTTGTATGGAGGAAACTTACCTGGAGCAAGCAGAAGACATGAAACTAAAGATTGTAGAAAAAAATGATAGAGAAGAATAGATGCAGAAGGACCTTGAAAACGGTAAGAAGTTGTAACCTATAAGAAAACACCCCAACAACAGAAGGAGCAAGTCTGTTTTATTACCTAGTTTAGTACACAGCACAAATATCTGGTAAGAATGATTAAAAAAAAACATTATACAAATCTTCAGATACGCAGAAATAAAGAAAATGTATGCAGATTATGTAGAATGGAAAATCCTAAATCTGTTACTCAATATTAGACATGTTCACTGACCCCCGTGTTCTGGTTTTGTATCTGGATTAAATTCATGTTCTGGATTCGGTTTTGGCAAAACCGCCCTTGCTTGTTTTGATTATGGTTCCCAATTATCCCTATTTTTTTTTGCTAAAATCACATATTTTTGCTTTTTTGCCCCGCTACATTATTATTAACCTCAAGAACACTAATTTCAAGTCATTTGCAGTCAATTTTGACCACCTCACAGGTCACAATATTATTTTCATACACTTTCAAACAAAGACTGCAGCAACCTGGCTGGATGCTAAGCGACAGAGCAATGACTCAAACACACGGCAGTTCCTACCACATCTAGGGAACTGTCAAAAAGCTCACAAATAGATGAGTGAGATCCTGTTGTCTCAGTAGGAGTTGGCTAGACTTCCCCAGTCTAACAAGGTGGAAGGTATTCACCAGAGAGTCCCACAAGGGAATTTGGGCTTCAGCATCTTCCACCCTGCAGGTCGCGGCCCTTTAGGAAAGTTCCCAGTGAGACAAATGGAGAATACTTGATAACAGAAGAAATCCAATTCGTACATCAAATGGTGATAAGAACGATTACCACTTTATTGTAAAATATAGTACAAAGTTCACTGAAGGTTGAGTAAACTGTAGATGATAACGATAATATACAGAGAATAGGAACGATCAATGAAATTCAATAATGCAGACTGAAGGCTAATAGCAAATCACCACTATACCACTGAGGAGTGGAACATAATACAAAGTTGAAAGATGTACTAGAGATGAACAGCTCAATAAATCCAAATGCAACAGTGATGAGTAACAGCTCACTATCAGGATGTCAACGAGCCAGCATAGACAACAATGTAGATGACATAATTAGCAAATGTTGCTTCCACGGGTAACCGCCACAAGATGATAGAACAAGCAGCAGTAGTCAGTAATGCAGGACAAATAGGTAGGAGATGTTGGTCACGATGATTACCACAAATAGTGGAACTGGTGCACCGAGAACAGCGAAGTCCAGAAACACACAGCAGCGGTGAGTCACAGCTTACCACAAGATGTGAAACAAAACAGCAGCAATCAGTGGTGCAGACCAGAAGATTAATGCACGTTGAACATAACGATTACCACAGTAGTGGAAATGCTGTACAGCAAATAGCAAAGTCCAGATATAAACAGCGATGAGGCACAGCTTACCATGAAGATGTAAAAGACAGCAACAGGAGTCAATGGTGTGGAATAGGTGGACAAATAGAAGTAGATCACAACAATTATCCGGAGATGTAGAGTAGTCAGCGGTGTAGGCCGAATAGGCAGTAGATGTTGATCACTGTCCAAACACACAGCATTGAAGAAGTACAGCTTGCCACGGAGATGTAAAACATAATAGAAGAAATCAGAAGTGCATGCCGAGTGTCACTCACCGGACTGTGAGTGCCTCTTCTCCCGTTGTTAGGAACTGTGGCCGCCCGCCATCCTGATGGTCTGCGCATGCGCAGCCTCTATGAACTCTTCAGACCTGTTGCTTTTAGTTAATTGGCTGATCAGGCAACACTCCCTATTTAAAGCACCTGTGGTCATTACCTCGTTGCCTGATCTTGGAGTCTCATTCCCTGTGAGTCTCTGAAGGTGTTCCTGTGTTTCCTCGTGTCTTCAGCTCCAGCTGATTCCTCGCTACTGCACTACCGGTTTCCAGACCGCTTCAACTCTCCTGTGTTTCATCGTGTCTTCAGTCCCAGCTGATTCCTCGCTACTGCACTACCGGTTTCCAGACCGCTTCAACTCTCCTGTGTTTCATCGTGTCTTCAGTCCCAGCTGATTCCTCGCTACTGCACTGCCGGTTTCCAGACCGCTTCAACTCTCCTGTGTTTCATCGCGTCTTTAGTCCTAGCTGATTCCTGACTACTGCATTGCCGGTTGCCAGACCGCTTCAACTCTCCTGTGTTTCATCGTGTCTACTATTCCTGCTGACCTCTGCAAGAATCATCATTGCTCCACTCGTGTTATGTTCTCTGTCTGTGTGCTTCACAGACAAGGATTACCGCTACCACTCTCCTGTGGTCTTTTTACTCGTGTCGGCGTTCAGCCGCTCAGCTATCCCTGTGTTTCTCTCGTGACAGCCTGCTCAACTGAATCGCGGTATGCTTATCTTTTATTGACTTTACCAGTTTATTGCATATCCGCTTGGACTGTGTTATGCTCAGCTACGGAGTCCTCTACCTCACGAAGTTATAGATACTATTGACTGTCTCATATGTCCTGGATTTCAGTAGTGACTTTGTATCTCCAAGCAGCGCTAGTCATTTGCTATCGTATTATATATACCATTGGAATCAAGTTCCTTGTGCTCTCCGTGTTACCTTTGATGCTCCGCTCATCTACCCTAGTGCCTATCCTCACCTATATATGCAGTGGTACAAGTTGCTGTACGCAGACCACTGACTCCCTGTTTCCTATTGGCACCAGTTACTAGTTTCCTCACTATAAGCAGTGGTACAACTTGCTATACGCAGACCACTGACTTCTCCGTTACCTACTTGCACCTGGAACCAGTCCCATCACTACAAGCAGTGGTACAACTTGCTGTACGCAGACCACTGACTTCACTACCTCCTATCTATTTCTGGACATTCCTCTCACTATAGCAGTGGTACAACTTGCTGTACGCAGACCACTGACTTTCCTCACGTCTTCACTTCCATCAAGATCCTCGTGTTCATATTGTTTAACTCATAACCAGTTGCTGCTAGTCATAGACTTTCCTCTAGCATCCTCTCACCATCTGCTGATTCTCCTGTTCCGCTAGTCACCCTGCTACCAGAAGACCACTGTGTGCATACACTACTCTGGTAAGACTACATCTGGTGATATCCTGGGCAAAGACTCCTAGTGACTGTGACACCGAGCAGCCAATGGATGAAGATCACAGCGATTACCACTAGTAGCGGAACAAGTACGTTGAGATCAGCAAAGTCCAGACACAAAGCAGAGAAGCAGTTCAGCTTACCACGGAGATGTGGAACACGGTAGTAGTAGACAATAGTGCAGGCCGAGTAGGCAGTGGATGTTGATCACAGCAATTTACCACAGGTAAGTGGAACAGGTACGTTGAGATCAGCATAATCCAAACAAGGCGACAATGAAATACAGCTTACCACAGAAACGTGGAACACAACAGTAATAGTCATAATGCAGGCCGAGTAGGCAGTGGATGTTAATCACAGCAATACCACGGGTAAGCAAACCGATGTGTACAGGTCAGCATAGTCCAGGCACCCAGCGGCATAGAAGCATGATTACCACAGAGATGTGGAACACAGATGAGACAGAATCAGGTCAGGTGTGACTTGAAGAACCAGCAATACACAGGTGAAAGGAGGGACCTTATAAAGAGAGACTGACCAATAGCAGAACTGCCCAATGCACAGGTGAACTAATCACAGATAGAAGGCATAGCTGACAACCTGCACTAAGAAGAGAGATTTAAAGTGACAGCCAATGTTTAGGGGCTTGAGCAGAGACACCCGGGGAACGGAGTGTGACAGAAACATTGCAAAACAGCAGTGTCAGTAAAGAAAAGTGGTGCAAGATGGAATTGTTCTTGGATCATGAAATCAGTTATGGTTCATTTGATCACTCCACCCGTTCCTAGGATAACCATGGTAATTCTACAGCTAATACATGGCAACGAGCGCCCCCCCCCCCCCCCGGATGTGTGCTTTTATCATACCCAGACCAATCCAGGGTGCCAGACAATGCACCAAAAAGAGCCATTGTAATTCACAGCAGAAAGCAAGTTCATCACTGAGCTTCGAATCAGCCCCAATTCACAAAAAATTATAATATGGTTAGGAACCTTTGACGTAAAGTGCAGATTACAAACACTTTGTACAATACTGATGAAACAGCAGCAGAGTGGAAGGTAATACATATACACGTCTATTTAGACATCCATGCTTACATTACTTCTGCAAACAACATTGTTCTTTGTTAATAAAACTGTTGTCTTTATACCGTTCAACAAAATTAAAACAATCCTCCACCATTCTTTGGATGTTAATAGTTGATAGTAGGATCAGGTGGAGTACAGCAGAGGTGTCACTAATGCTGGTCAATTCTTTTACAGTAGACAAGACCAGATGTCAAAATGTTGTGCTGAGTCGTCTCCATCATCAATGAATGTCTAAGATTTTTGCAAAGCACACAACAGTATATAGCACATGTACGTAACATTGGCACACAGCGGTAGCTGAAAGGAAAAGTAGTGCAAGATGGAATTGTCCTTGGGCCCTTTTGTTGGATCTTAAAAAGGACATGCACACTTTAACAAACCAAGCACTTCAGCGACAAGGCGTGCCACTTTTGAGGCTCAAGTTTGGTTTGGTTGGGCACCCACAAGACAAGCTAACAATTGGCTTAAGGAACCTAAGGTAACAGTGCTGTTAATGAGCTCTACTGTGGCAAAATGTTGTTGTCATCATCCTCAGCCTCATCCTCATCAGTTTGTACATCATTCTCACACATTATTAATTCATCACTGCTTGAATCCACCATTACAGAAGTCTCAGTATTTTGATGTAATTGTCGGGAAAGGCCTTCCTTGTGGAAATTGAAGTTAATTTTTAAGAACATCATCTTTTCCACATTTAGTGATAATTTATCATGTATTTAAGACATCTCCCATCTAGGACCTAAGAATTCCAACGGTACTCTACATTTATAGATGTACAGACAGCTACCAAATATCTTGTCATTTATTATAGACTATATTGAAGATTTATTAGCTGTCTCATCACACTGCGAAGCTTGGCGGTGTTTTGTGCCATTTTAAATTTATATTTTTGTTTATCCCATATTTTTTTGTTTTCATTTCGCAACTGGTGTCACAGGTACTATATTGGGACTCATTACTATTTTAATAAAATTAATAAAATGTAAGTTTAAAATATTCTATTATCATTGAGTGCTCCTACGTTACATGATTTTCCTCTCTGCACCTGTTAATTTTCAGGAAGTAGCCTCCTACGCTGATCGCTGACAAGGTTCCCGGCTGTGCTGAAAACTCTTTCTGAGTACACAATGGAGGGTGGGCAGCTTAGGCAGTGCAAAGCGAGTTGGTACATGGGTCTCCAAATTCCCATTTTTTCCTCCCAGTATGTAAAGGGACTGACTGTCTGATGTGTCAATTTTATGCTGTCATGGAAATAATCCTCCACCATCCTTTGGATGTTGATAGTAGGATCAGGTGGAGTAACAGCAGAGGTGTCACGTTTTTTGGTCAATTCTTTTAGACCAGACCAGGGGGTAAATGTACCAAGGTCCGATTTTATCAAGTGAAGACTGCAAGCAACAAGGAGGGCTTTTGCCCAAGAAGAACAGAAGATATTACAAGCACGGACTTTTGGATACAAATATTTTTTGGACATTTCAAGCAGAGACTTTTGGATGTACAAATTCTTTTTGGACTTTTCAAGCCGGACTATTGGATACAAAATTATTTGGGACTTGGTTGACAGCCATTTTCGGATTAAAAGCTGCTGACAACAGATGAAAACATTTGTGGTGAGTATAAGGGCATTTCTTATTTTTAATAAAAATATATGGTATAAATTAGGGTGTTTACTGTCTTTATTGTAGGGTTATTATTTTTATTAAATGTATGTGGTTTTAATGAGGGAGTAGTGGTTTAACATTGTCTTTTGTGAAACTACAGGTCCCAGCCAGCCGTGGGTGTCAGGGCATGTTGGCACTTGTGGTTCTCCAAGTGCCAACATGACCTGGCTGCCATGGGTATGCTGGTGCTTGTAGTTATACAAGTATCTTCATGCCACACTATTTATCGCACCCTGGCTGGCTGGAACTTGTAGTTCCACAAAACAAAATGGTGTCCGTTTATTTTTTCTACTATAATCACCGTTATTACCCTACACCCACCGCCCAGGGGTGTAGGAAGAGCCTTTTCAGCACTGGGCTGGGTATCCCTAGAGGGGGGGGCCCGCTCGTTTTTTTTCAGCGGACCCCACTCCCTAGGGAATCCAGCCCAGTGCTGAACAGCCTGAGGTTTGTTTGTCATTATGACGGGGACCCCTGCCGCTTGTCCCCCTGCTATAGTGCCACCAACCCCGGCTGGTTTGTCTAGTGCTGGTTCAGTTATCACCCGCGATTTGCCATGATTCTAACATGCTGAAAAAAAAAATCTAACCTTGATACATTTACCCCCTGGTCTGGTCTAAAAGAAATGACCAAAAAACGTGACACCTCTGCCGTAACTCCACCTGGTCCTACTATCAACATCCAAAGGATGGTGGAAGATTATTTTCAAAACAGCATAGAAATATACACATCAGTCAGTCCCTTTACATACTTGGAGGAAAAAAAGAGAATTTGGAGACCCATGTACCAACTCGCTTTGCACTGCCTAAGCTGCCCATCCTCCAGTGTGTACTCGGAAAGAGTTTTCAGCACAGCTGGGAACCTTTTCAGCGATCAGCGTAGGAGGCTACTTCCTCAAAATGTGGAAAAGATGATGTTCATAAAAATCAACTTAAATTTCCATGAGGAAGACGTTTCCCGACATTTACATCAAAATACTGAGACTTCTGTAATGGTGGATTCCAGCGGTGATGAATTAATAATGTGTGAGAATGATGTACAAACTGATGAGGGTGAGGATGAGGCTGAGCATTAGGCCGGGACGCGGTCAGGCTCCAACATAGAGTTACGGCACCGCCGCGGCTCATAACATTAACGTGGATTTTCAGCTGGTTTTTTGAAGATCTAATACAAAGAGAGCAGAAGAAAAGAATAACCTAGTACTGAAAAGGAACGCCTATGTGAATACATACTCCGATCAGCAATGACAATAAAAATCACTGACAAGTGTAGCAAATAACATTGATTATCTCGTTACAATGGCGCCTGTCAAGCGGTAGGAGCTGCAGACAGGTCAGAGTGCCCATGCTGACCCCTCTCCGCTGCCAAAACGCCTACAATGAGCATGTGAGCACCAAAACTGGACCATAGAGCAATGGAAAAAGGTGGTCTGGTCTGATGAATCATGGTTTTGTTTACATCATGTGTACAGCCAGATGCCTGTGCGTCATTTACGTGAGGAAGATGTAGCACCAGGATTCACTATGGGAAGAAGACAAGCCATCAGAGGCAATATGATGCTCCGGGTAATGTTCTGCTGGAAAACCTTGGGTCCTGCCTTTCATGTTGATGTTACTTTGACACGTACCACCTACATAAACATTGTTGCACACCAAGTACACCCCTTCACAGCAAAGGTATTTTCCTGATGGCAGTGGCCTCTTTCTGCAGTATAATGCGCCCTACCACACTGCAAAATTTGTTCAGGAATGGTTTGAGAAATAGGACAAAGGGCTAGATTTACTAAGCTGCGGGTTTGAAAAAGTGGGGATGTTGCCTATAGCAACCAATCAGATTCTAGCTGTCATTTTGTAGAAAGTACTAAATAAATGAAAGCTAGAATCTGATTGGTTGCTATAGGCAACATCCCCACTTTTTCAAACCCGCAGCTTAGTAAATATAACCGAAAGAGTTCAAGGTGTTGACCTGACCTCCAAAGTCCCCATATCTCAACCCGATCATGTATCTGTGGGATGTACCTCGGAACTTACAGGACTTAAAGAATCTGCTGCTAAGGTCTTGGTGCCAGATACCTCAAGACACTTTCAGATGTAAAATTAAGAAACAACGAGACAGAACGTATGTATCCATAAAAGAGAAAGAGAGTTGCATATCTCTGAAGAAAGAAAAGGATAAATATAATAAACAATACAAAAATGAAGAACAAGAGAAAATAAAAAAATAAAAAAATAATTAAACTGTTAAAATAACTACATTTCTATTTTTGTGCTAAATAATATGCCTGCTATAATAACAACCCCCTTCTGCAGGCCTGACCAACCTGTGGCTCTCCAGGTGTTGTGAAACTACATGTCCCAGCATGCATTGCCAGCAATCAGCTAGCTATTTACTGGCAAAGCATGCTGGGGCTTGTAGTTTTACATATGAAAATACATTATGTATAAATGTTTTAAAATGTAATAGTTGTAAGAAAAAAAAACAAATGATTGTCAGATAATTAACATGCAAAAGTAACAAATATGCTCAACTTATGTAACAATATGAAATAGGAGAAGTTTTTATGTGACAAATCTTGTGTTACAAATAAGTGACAAAGTAGAAGCAGAACCTGCTTCATGATCATACACTCCATTTGCATATAATATGTGCTGTGCCTACAAACTCCAGACTATCCTGTATACAAACTTTCACCCTGAAGAAGTCGGTTTATGAGCCAGATGTAGCTTTTTATTTTGGTTTGAATACTAACATATCAAAATTTCCTCAACTAACTAACCCGCAAAGTAAAATGCATAAGACCAAGTTTTATACAAGCACATGCTATAAGAAGAAGGCAGCCACAAAGAGAGGACCGAAGCTGCACCTGCAAGAACCAATCAAGGTATTACTTGGCTATTAAGAATTATTAAAAGTTTTGAGCAAGACAGAGACTGACAACACTACAGAAGTCCTATTACCAAATAAATAGAAACCGTGAAAGATCAATTTCAAATGCTGGTCAAAGGAAAGAATCACTTATTGTAATTATAGCAATTAAAACGGATCATGCAGCAGGTCTACGAGTAACAAATCCCTATACACTTAAATCAATGGTCAAAGTGGGCCAGTAAACAACGGTATTCCATACCACCACTGTTTTTATTTTAGGTCCAAAAGGAATCATAAGTCATTCTCTTTTCTCTCTACTCTACCCTTCTCCATGTGCTTGTTTTGCCGTAATGACCACCAGGCTCCCAATGTGTCCACCACACCAACATCCCCCTTCACATCAGGGAAAGCAGCCTAGCAGACCACCAGGTAGGACACTCACACTGCAAACTTTGACTTACCTGTTTTTACCTTTGCAGCTCCTGTACCCAAAGCAGAAGTTGGAAGTGGAACTATGCGTTCCACATGCATTCGATTCACTCTCACTGAGTGACTCAGAAATAAGAGGAGTATATAGGTGATGAATGGAAAAATGGGAGAGCAGCAGAGGAGCGATTGTGAGTGGGACAGTCCAAAGAGAACAGTGGAGAAGCAGAAAAAAGAAAACAAATTAGTGAGAGGGAAGAAAGCTGCAGGTGGATAGGTAAGAGGCATGGGGGAGAAGCTGGTGCAAGAGGATAAGTAAGTTGAACAAAGGAGAAGATATTGCAGTTGGTTAGGCGAGAGAGACAGCAGAGAAGATGTTTCAGGGGATATGCAAGGGGAACACGGGAGAAGATGGTACATGGGGTGAGGTGAGAGGGACAGGGACAAAGATGATAGGTAAGAGGAAAATTGTAATGGGAGAGACAGCTTAACAATGGGAGCATTAGGGATGCAGCCACCATTATGTGAAAAGCTAATAACAGTTTACAGTGATAGATAAGGATAAAAAGGCACTTAAGAGAAAAGGGGGAGTACTACAGAGAAAATGTATGAAACAGGGAAGAGGGACATCTGAAATAAAAAATATGCTTGAGCAACCTGTGGCATCCAAGTTGTTATAGAACTAGAAACCGGGCAGGGAATGGCATGCTCGGACTTGTAGGCAAACAGCAGACGAACGTCGTCATGATGCCTACATTTGTGCTAGAGAAGCGTATACTTTAGGCCAATTATTATTAATATTATCCTTTATTTATAAGGTGTCACAAGATTTCCACAGTGCCAATCAAACTACAAACATTTGACAATCCAGGGTAAGACAGTACAAAACAATAAACGAGTAAAATCAAGACTCTGATAGCTCCAAACATAGCTAATACAGTGAAGTTGAATAACTGGTATAGAGACAGGAGGGAAGAGGACCCTGCTCGTAAGAGCTTACATACTAAATGGAGGGCAAACAGACTGCAGGCACAACTGGAGTCAGTGGAAGGGATGACATGCAAGGAGCAAGTTCAGGGACGGGGTAAGAGAGAGGATACCAAGTATGGAGATAGTTAAGTGGATGGCTGGTGTGCTTTGAGGAACAGATGAGATTTAAGTGCCCATTTAAAGGTGAACATATTAGGGGACAGTAGGATGGAACGTTGTTTCAGTGTAGGGGGACAGCCTGGGAGAAATCTTGGATTCTGGCGTGGGATGAGGTGATCAGAGTGGAGGAGAGGAGACACTCACTGGCCGATCGCAGGGAGCGTGAATGGAGAGAATGTTGGAGATATAAGGGGAGTGTGAGAGGGCCTTTTAAGTCAAGGTGAGGAGTTTGAAAAGGATTCTGTAGAGGAAGGGGAGCCAATGTAAGTCAAGGCAGAGAGGGGAGGCAGAAGAAGTTGAGGGAGTGGAATTCTTCATCTGAAGTAGGACAATAGAAGCACCAGAGTTGGTTGATGGAGGAAGGTGGATCGATGAGGGTGGCTGGAGGATAATGCGAGGAGGAAATGTCATGTCCAATACCTCGATTATGGAGAAGAAAAAGGAGGATAATTCAGTGGAAGAATGGGAGAGCGGGATGGGTGGGGAGTTGAACGTGGCAAAGAGAAGCAGTGGGGACTGGAGGACTGAGAAGAAAAGAGGGACTTAAGGATTATTTAGCAAGGGAGAAGGCAGAGATGAAGGAAAGGATAAAATAAAGGAAGTCGTTCTGGGAGCGAGATTACTTCCAGAGGCATTCAGCAGCGCGAGTGCACTACTGAAGGAAACAGGTGAATTTGGAGTGCAAAGGATGGGGTAGCAAAGCGGCCACGGCAGACAGAAGAGTGTGGGATGAGAGTGTCCAGGGCAGCGGTGAGGGAGTGGTTGTGTGATCTGGGCAGACCAGGGTGAAAAGAGAAGAGGGCAGTGGTGAAGGAGTGGTTGTGTGATCTGGGCAGACCAGGGTGAGAAGAGAAGAGAGGAGGATGAAGTAGGGTCAAGAGCATCAAGATTGCACCTAGTGAGGGCAGATTTAAGTGGGGGTGCAGGGGAAGACAACAGGGTGAAGGAGAGAAGATGCTGGTCAGTGAGTTTAATGGGAAAGTTAGAGAAGACCGAGATAGCACATTTATAAGAGAAGACATGGGTAAAGGAGAGACCAAGACAGTGGGTGAGGGATGAGGTCCACTGAGTGATGCCAAAGGAGAAAGAAGGGGCAAGAAGTTTGACGGAGGCAGGGTCAGTAGAGTTGTCAATAGGGATGTTAAAATCACCTAGTACGATGGAGGGGAGGTCAGAGAAAATATATTGAAGAAGCCAGGCTGCAAAGTTGGCAAGAAAAAGGGAAGTGGGGCCAAGGGGTCGGTAAATGACAGAGACACGGAGATGGATGGGGAAGAAGATAAGGATTGAGTGGACTTCAAATGAGGAGAAAGAGAGGGAGGGCACAGTGGGAATGACCCGAAAGGTACAGTTAGGTGATAGGAGGAGACCCACACTGCCTCTAAGAATGTAATCCGGTCTGGTGGAATGGGTGAAGGAGATGCCCCCATGAGAGGAAGCTGCAGGGGAAGCAGTGTCAGTAGAAGACAACCAGGTTTCTGTGACAGAAAGAAGGTTAAGGGAGTTGGAGATGAAGAGGTTGTGGATAGAGGGCAGTTTATTTCGGATGGATCTGGAGTTCTAGAGGGCACAGGAGAAGGAGAGGGAGGGAACAGGGGAGATATGGACAAGATTGCAGAATGTGGGGAAGGGTTAAAGTTGGGGTAGGTAAGAGGGATAGGGGAGAGGATGGGCATAGGACAGGAGTGAGGAGGCATGGTGAGAGACCAGGAAAGAAGGGACAATGGAGGGGAGAGAAAAGAAGGGCAGAAGAAACAGGAATGGAGGTCAGAGTGTAGAGATACATTTACCCCAAGGGTATGTTAGACTCAGCGCCACTGAGCCAGGAGGTGCGAACACCAGTTAGTGGTTTATGTGCATCTGTAGTTCACAGTGCTCCTTGAAGTCTGACAGACAACAGAGATAGAGAGATGCAGCACCCAAGGCTGGGGATTAAAACCAGAAGACTGCAGGTGTGGGCCAGGCTGCAGGAGGACCAGATATAGAAGGAAGAAAGTTAGAAGATTCTTCAGGGGAAATCAGAGCATGGCAGTGTCACGGCAATTGGGTTTCTGGGATCTGTCTCAGGACCCCAGGGACTAGCTGTGGCAGGAGTGAAGTGGAGTGGAAACTAGGGGCTGGATGAATGTCTTGCTCATAGAGCTTGCTTGAGTCCTGTATACAGGATGTAGGAGAAAAAAACTATACAGAGGACAACCGCAGGAATCAGTACACAAGCAGGTGTAAAGAAGGTAAATCCACACTAGGAATAACTAACCAAGGTATTTATTTCAGCAGGGAATGAAGCTGAATTCACACAAACTGTTAATAGTTTGTAATTCACATAACAGCAACAGATGAAGTTGAATTCACACGAATGGTTAAAAGGTTTGCAGTTCTTAGAATAGCAACAGATGAAGTTGAGCTCACTGAGAGAAATCCATAACATAGCAGCAGGTTGAGACTGAATTCACTCAGAGGTAATGGTGGAGATCTGTATACAGCAGGAGGATTAAAGCAGTAATCAGGATGAAGCTGAATACACACGAAGGGAGGGTAGGGCTCTGCATACAGCAGGTAGGTTGGAGCAGCAAAACAACAGCAACTATAGATCTGGAACCAGAAACTAGGGAAGTGTTGCACTGGCAACTTGCTGAGTGTAGGAGGGGACTCTTATAGTCTGCAGAGGAAGCCAATTTGGAAATGAGATCAGGTGTTCAGACTCCGCAGGAAGCTTAGCAAATGTCTCACCCAAGATGGCAGCCTCCAGTGCTGCAGACAGAAGTCACGCTTGTCCCAGGATAAAATGCTGCATACGACCAGGAGAAAGATGTATGGTAATATGGTACCGCCGAGTGGTGTAAACTGCGCTAAGACCCCGATTCGTGACAGGTAGGAATCCATGTGTGAAGCCCTGAGGCTGGATTAATGGAGCCAATGTGTCAAATGATTGTGAATTCTAACTTTTTTGTATAGTTTTGATTATTCAACGGATGCACATCTTCCATGATTCTTAAAAAGTCCTACAAGGTGCCAAATGGATGTGAAATCCAAGAGGTTTCAAGGTACAGAAGAGATACAGCAGAAACAGAAAAATGTGAGAGTTGATTACAGTAAAAATTTGGGGGGTCAGGAGGGGATATCATTCGGGCAGAGAAATTCATAATTTCCACTTTGACCACTTATATAGATTCTATTTAATGGACAAGACATAATTCTACAATAAGGGGAAACAGTTTTTACCATAACGAGGCATGTTCTGGTTTTGGACAATATATATTTAATCTTGGATAAGGACAGTCATTACATTTTTACTAGTAAGGAACATATCTGAATTTTATTAAGTAAGGATATTTAAGAAACCATTCTCTGTTTTGAGACTACAACCTATTCTTCTAAATATTTGTACTTACAATTAATGCTGAAATAAAGGACAGTGTGACAGTGATTTCAAACCATGTTTTTAATATAAGAATACAAGTTTTTATATTTATTTCATAAAATATGCTAATGCAAAAAAAATATGCATAATTGCATACTACAGTTCTTAGATATAAACTTGACATACCTTTATTTATTTATAAAAACAACCGATATTATACACAATAATCATCAGACTGATTGTGTCAATATTTGATTTATAGCATGGCCCACCCTCCAAAATCCCCAACCAGCCTCAGCAGTAGGCGGCCAGGTTTATTTCCCAATACACGGAAGGGTCCCCCGTCAGAAGGGAAACCAGCACAGATCTTTTGCCTCTAAAACAATGGGGACTTAAAAAACTCAGCATGCCACATGTCAACCTCCACAAGAGAGTACCAGCTCCTCTTCCTGCAGGGGAGGCATATTAATTAAAAATACTGAGACATGTAGTGTGGCAACTCTGTCACCTTCGTAGTCCCAGAATAATGGACCAAGCTCCGTAAGACCCTTGTCCATTACACCATGAGTGTATAAAAAAGGTAATTAGAACACACATATGCAATTTTTAAAATAAAACCATTGTTCACAACCTTATTAAACAATAAAACCTTATATCTTTGTTCTTGATCGGTCATAATTCAGTTTAAAAAAATTCTGTGTTTGTAATCAGTAGGAGAAAAAATAAAATCTAAAAACCGATGCAACCAATTGCTCTAAATTGCTGAAAGACTGCAACCAGGAGTGACTGCCACTCAGCCAATTGGTTAAGTTCTGGTCAATTCAGGTCATAGTCATTCAGAGGTGGGCAGCAACCTCTGAATATACACTTCATGGCCAAAAGTATGGGGACACCCAAACACTTCCATATGCATTCTTTTGAACATCTCATTTGAAAACCATTGGTATTCATATGGAGTTGGTCCCCTTTTGCTGCTACAACCAGGGCTGCCAAGAAGAATTCAGGGCCCGGGTACAACAAATTCATGGGGCCCCCCCTCATAGTCAAATAAGCCCCAAAAATTTTTTGCGCCGCCTTACGGCGGCGCAAAAAAATTTAGGTGTCTGGTCATGCATTCAGGGGCGTAGCTAGCCAAACGGCGGTGCAAAAATTTTGGGAGGTGTGGTCATGCATTTTGGGGCGTGGCAAACGTGCCATTGGGGCGTGGCTAACATAAAAACCACTAGGCTCTCAATTCGCCGGAGCGTCACATATGTTCAAGCACTCCTGACTTTCAGGACATCTACCACCACAGTGTAGTATACAAACAATGCAGTGTGTACACAAACAGTTCAGTCTTGGCCTACACCTTACATTGGGCACAACATTCACCAAAAATTGGTATTGTCCCTACTAGAATCACAACATTTCACATACTGTCCTGCTCTCTCCTACCTGTTCTTCTCACTTTCTCCACCTGTGGCTGCATGTTTCTTTAGTTGCGGCTTGTCTGGATCCTGGAATGCTGGGGGCCCTATTTGGAAAAAAATAGCTACATTTAGATAATTCCAAACAACCCTGGCGTTAAATCAATACCATCCACGATTAATAATTAGGCCTTCCTCCAGCTCCAATATTACAATAATGTGCCCCTTCATCATCGCCATGCCTTATGATCACACTGTGCCCTCCATGCTGTTTTTGCCCCCTTCATCTGGCTCCCCTTCATCAGACTATACTATGCTGCTCCCCCCCTTTTTCAATCCCACTGTGCCATGCCTCCCCCCCTTTGTAACCCCACTGTGCCATGCTGCCCACCATTTTTTAACCCCACTGTGCCATGCTGACCCCTGTTTATTAACCCCACTGTGCCATACTGCCCCGTTTTTTAACCCATCTGTGCCCCTCTCATTTTTTCACCCCCTCTGTCATGCTGCCCCCCCCCCCGTTTTTAACCCCTCTGACATGCTGCTTTCCCATTTTTTAACCCCTCTGTGCTCCCCCTCAATTTTTAACCCCTCTGACATGCTGCTTTCCCATTTTTTAACCCCTCTGTGCCCCCACTCATTTTTTAACCCCTCTGACATGCTGCTTCCCCGTTTTTTAACCCCTCTGTGCTCCCCCTCATTTTTTAACCCCTCTGACATGCTGCTTCCCCGTTTTTTAACCCCTCTGTGCTCCCCCTCATTTTTTAACCCCTCTGACATGCTGCTTTCCCGTTTTTTAACCCCTCTGTGCTCCCCCTCATTTTTTAACCCCTCTGACATGCTGCTTCCCCGTTTTTTAACCCCTCTGTGCTCCCCCTCATTTTTTAACCCCTCTGACATGCTGCTTTCCCATTTTTTAACCCCTCTGTGCTCCCCCTCATTTTTTAACCCCTCTGACATGCTGCTTCCCCGTTTTTAACCCCTTTGACATGCTGCTTTCCCGTTTTTTAACCCCTCTGTGCTCCCCCTAATTTTTTAACCCCTCTGACATGCTGCTTCCCCGTTTTTAACCCCTCTGACATGCTGCTTCCCCGTTTTTAACCCCTTTGACATGCTGCTTTCCCGTTTTTAACCCCTTTGACATGCTGCTTTCCCGTTTTTTAACCCCTCTGTGCTCCCCCTTATTTTTTAACCCCTCTGTCATGCTGCCCCCCCGTTTTTTAACCCCTTTGTGCCCCCCTCGTTTTCCTCCCTTCACTTACCTTTTCTCCTCTCTTGGTCTTCTCTGCTGCTCTGTGCTCCATTGCTCCAGACTGACTGAATGCTGGGCATGACATGATGACATCACACCCAGCATTCAGACAGTCTGAATAGAGCACAGAGCAGCAGAGAGGAGGGATGCCGGCTCCGCGATCAGGTGAGTATGTTTTGTTTTTTTTTTAAACTAGCCTGCTCCCCCCACCAACGACCGAGCCGCCCCCCCCCCCCCCTGCCAAAAAAAAAAAAAAAAAAAAAAAGAAAAGGAAAAAAAACGTTTTGAAAAAAAATATTTGAAAATTAAAAAAAATCAGCAGCGCAAGGGCCCGGGCCGGGCCCCCTGACATGCCGGGCCCGGGTAATTAGTACCCGCTCCCCCCCCCTCTCGGCGGCCCTGGCTACAACACCCTCCACTCCTATGAGAAGGCATACCACTGGAATTTGGAATATTGCTGCAGGGATTCCCATCCATTCAGGCACAAGAGCATTATTGAGTTCAGGCACTAATATCAGTAAGTCCTGGTTCGCAAGTGTTCAATGGGATTTAGGTTAGAGCTGTGCATGCCAGTTAAGTTCTTCCATACCAAACTTGGGAAACCATTCTTTGAAGGACGTCACTTTGCACATGGGGTCATTGTCATCCTGAAACAGAAAATACCCCAAACTGTTCCCACAACGTTGGAAACACGCAATTCTCTAAGATGTCATTGTATGCGTCACTCCAAATAACAAATTTTCACTATTCCAGAGCCCAATGGGTTTGTGCTTTACCCCACTCCAGTCAAAGTTTGGCATTGTGCATGGTGATCTGAGACTTGCAGGCAGCTGCTAAACCATGGAGATGCAGACCATGAAGTTCCCGACAAACAGGTCTTGTGTTGGCATTGCTTCTAAAGGCAGTTTGGAACTTGGAAAGTCAGTCTTGCAAATGAGGAGAGATGATTTTTACTCGCTACGAGCTACAGCACTTGGTGGTCCCCATCTGTGAGCTTGGGTGGCCTACCGCTTTGCTGCTGAGCTGTTATTGCTCACTACACAATAACAACATGTACAGTTGACCGGGGCAGCTCTAGCAGGGCAGAAATTTGACAAAGGTGGCATCCTATGACAGTGTTACGTTGAAAGTCACCGAGCTCTTCAGTATGATCCATTCTACTGCTAATGTTTGACTATGGAGATTGCATGGCTGTAAGCTTCATTTTATGCACTTGTTATCAATGGAAGTGGCAAATATTACTATTACCCCACATTTGTAATGTTTCAAAGTGCCCCTCAGTAGCGAAAACAGCAAATACATAAAATGGGGACATACAAGGTAGACAAAATAAATACAGACATGAAAACAAAGGGTAGGGAAGATGGCACAGCTGAAACAGAGTTTAATTGGGACAGTTGAGTGGTTGCATTATCGTGACTGGTATTGGAGGGAGTAGGGTAATCTCTAATAAAGAGATGGGTTTTCAGAGAGCACCTAAAGATTTCATGGTTGTGGGTAGGGAATTCTATAAGTGGGTAGCAGTACAGGAGAAGTTTTGTAGGTGGGAGTGATAGGTGGTTACCACAGATAAGGCCAAACACATTAATTATAAGGATTGTCCACATACTGTGGGCCTCCTAGTGGTTGTTAAGCATGTTACAGGTCTGAGAAACATGAAAATCATGAATGTACTCCTTAAAAAGTGTTTATGGATTACTAATGACGCACAATAATGCTGTACTTGAAAATGTAGCTTTATAGTTATATCAAATTATTCCTACATTTCGCTTCTACCAGAGTCTGGAGCTTTGTGTTCAAACACCAAGGGGTATATTTACTGAACTGCGATTTGAAAAAGTGAAGATATTGCCAATAGCAATCAAACGGATGCTAGCTATAATTTTTTAGAATGCACTAAATAAATGACAGCTAGAATCTGATTGGTTGTTATAGGCAACATCTCCACATTTTCAAACCCACAGTTTAGTAAATATACCCCGAAGTCTGTAGCAGTCTGCATACATAGCCATAAATGGATTTGGGTAGGTAAAGTATGTAAATCAGTACACTGGATGTTTTTAGAGTGCAGAAAGTAAAGAACCTTCATACATGTGATGAACTTATTAACTGATCAGAAGTCAGTCGAAATGACTGGGTTATCTACTAGGTTTTAGACTTTGGCCCAAATAATACTACTAGAAGGACACTGAATCATAAAGTAGTAGGTTTAGCATATTCTCATAGAACTCTCTTACTTTGCTGATGTGGGTTGTTCATCATAACTATGCCTCAGCAATTTTGGCAAATAAATATTAGTGGCTATATAATGGAGACACATACTTACACACACTCTTATTAGACCCTAGTATGGTTTAACAAATATGAACATATGGGGCCTGAGTTATTATGGAAAGTAAGGCAAAAAATGGAGTAAATGTTACAATACAAGGGAAGCAAATTAATTTATTATTTTGCACATAACTTAAATACTGGCTGCTTTTTCATCTAGAACACAAAAACTTGATAACTTTCTTTATACTCTGAATTTAAAATTGATCTAGGACATGCCCTACACCAGCTATAAATTTGTCCCCACATTTTACATTTACCTCCCCCCTCCAATACAACATGGTTTTACCCAGGTGCAAAGTTACTCCTTTTGTATGCTTTGCTCTACTTAATGACTCAGGCCCATGGACTCCAAGACTCCAGCACTTGGTTGGCACTCACTTATCAATTATCTTTTGTTATACTGTTCCATCTGATAAAGTATTTGGAACATTTAAAATTTTAAAGACTGCAATAGAACAATTATTAAAAAAAAAGACATAAAACAAATATCAGATATTCTATTTCACTTTAAACCACTTATTTTACAATGTGTGGTATTTTTTTGTTAGACATACCCCATTTAAATAAACCGGTGATTTTCACTGCTTCAATCATTAAACGGGATATCTGTGGGGCAGTGTCAAATCCTTGGGTACGGTAGAATATGTTCATTAACTAACACAGCTGGAAAGCACATGAATTGCATGGTACCCTTATTTTTTGTCAAATGTCACATTACATACTTACATGGATAACATATGTCATACACAGAAGTATATAAATGCTAAAAGTAAATAAATTAAATATTAGCGATACACGAAAGTGAAATTATAATCTTATTCTAAACAGTCTGATTTGCTTAAAAAGTAACTATCTTTCCTATTTGGTTTCTGATCATACATGACGTAAAGGATATCTTTATAGCTAAATCAAAACAATACCAATCTTTAGTATATTTGGTAACTCAAATGCTATTTTTCTGCATTTGAGCTATGTTGGTAAACATATGAACCATGTTTAGAAGACCCACCTGAGCAATATTTTTAAAGTATGTCTGTACTGTATCTCTAGGGCTTCTAAAATATATCTTTTCTTGAGGCTTGAGCTACGTATAAGAGAAAATACAGTGACTTAAAGGCAAGAACAACTGATGAATATGTATATATAGAATATATTATAAAAGAGTCCTTATTAACAGAATAAATTCAACCTCTGAACCAACTGTCTTAGGTTTTATTATTCAAGTTTAAATTCTAAGATAAACTTGGACAATGGGTGAGATATCTTGCATAACAATGGTAGACAGCTGATCTGCTTGCTACCAAAACTATAATATTTCTAATCCATATGCCGTTCTATTTAGTATGTTGAGCAGCTGCATCAGTGATTCATCTGTAATCCTGGAAGCCCAGAACACAGACTTTTTAATCATATTTAATAAATTCTAGACGTGGAGGCAAGGTAGGAAAAGAGAAGGACAGGGCTTGATGATGCAATTGTCGTCAAGCCCAAACCAACTCACTAAATACAATCCCTCACATCCCGCCCCTGCCACTCTGTCTTTACTGTGGTGGGTGTGTTTGGACGACTCCCTGCACTTGTCCCCACCCACTTTGTATCAGGTAAGCATTCCCTGGAAGAACTGCCTGCTGTCTTGGAAGTTTGGCATGCTGCCCCCTAGTTTGGGAGTCTCATGGACAATCTGGGAGAGTAGTCAACTATGCTTTTACTATAGTACTCTGACTTGCAAACCAATTTGAAAATGACTGATGCATGGTCCTGAAGCACGATCCATATAATTTACATTATACCCATGTTTCAAAGATAGCAGAACAAGTTAATGAGATGGAAGGATGTGTGCCTCCAGAGAACTGTATCTTACTGGCTGGACTGCTCTGATTCATTTGTGTACAATGAGCTGTCTATAAATTGATCTTTGTGCTGTCAGTCATGTGTCGCGCTCCAAAGGAAGTGTAATAGGTTGGAGTTTAAAGTGAAGCTTCACTCTTTCACCCATGTGCATTTCCAGCTGTATCTGTAAACCTATAAAGCTAGGTACAAATTTAATTTCCAAGAGCAGTTAGTTACAAGCACTGGGAATTATGTGTGCACCTTGAAATACACTAGGTGCACAAGTGAGTGCCCGTAAACAAATTGGGCCTGATTCATTAAAGAACGTTAATGCCGATATGTGCAAAATCGCTCTGCATATGGCCAGAACTGGACTATACACCCCTGGACATAAGCACATAGTCAGTGTACAGTAAGGGAGTGCCAAGCTTGAGCGCAAGCAGCAACGTCTGATTCAATCTTTGGTTATCTCTAAGATATATGTTTTTTTGCCGTATCACTTGCACCAGCTACAGGTCGGGAGTAAGTGCCAATTACTAGTGTTAAACGTCACGTATGTATGCTAGACCATGTGTTTGCAATTAGGACCAAAAATGCATTTTACGTACAGTATACATTTATATCATCCTAATAAATGTAATTTAATGACTATATTAACAGGCGGCGTTAATAGTTTTATTATTATGCTTTCTTTGGGGACTTTATATTGCACAAATGTATTGGCCGTATGCTGCAGTGTATTGTCTGTTAGAGCAGAGAGCACCTAGACCTGTATTCAACAAGAGCCGTATCTTTACATCCGCTCCTTTTGCATGCCTTCATGAATCAGGCCTATAATGTGCAGGTCTAAACTTTTTGTACTTCATTAATGAGCCTTAATGTAGCATAGAAAGAAACATCATTTAAAAGAGCTGTAAAAAGGAGATTTTAACAAAGCCCATATATTGTGTGCTGTTTCTTAGATAATTTGCTAACTCAATATTGTGATTTGTCTACTGTTCACAATGCAGTTAAGGAATACAGGTTAACACTGTGTGCAGCAAATAATCTGTTATACTACAATATAAAAATAAGCCAGAAACACAACCTTAAACAGGGTCATTGGCATTCATACTCACATTCTCTGAAACAGGCAGATATTTGCAGGCAGTTCTGCATACGCTGCAATAATCTGTGCAAGGGAGATGAAGGAACCATGTTAGATATTAACTAAAAATACATGCTGGCTCAGAGTGATGGGGACAGGGTTCAAATACAATTCAGCAACATCCATAGCTGCACAGGAGACAGGCGTGACAAGGCAAAGAAAGGGTGAGGCAGTACTCTATCTAGCAATATTTCTCTCCTGAATGTAACCCATAAAACATAAATTATTACTTTTGCTTTTCTCCCCACAAACATATAAACACATCACAAAGGTTTATGTTGTGAATTACAAAGGTGGCTACAGTTTATGAAATGTTTCTAACTGAAACCCCAAAACCCATCCCTATTGCTCGCTCTCTCTCTCATATAGAGATTATATATATATATATATATATATATATATATATATATATATATATATATATATATATATATATATATATGCTATGTTACAGCCTTTTTCCAAAATGAAATAAATTCCTTTTTTCCCCTCAAAATTCTACACACAATACCTCATAATGACGACGTTAAAAAAGTTTTTTCAGATTTTTGAAAATGTATTATAAATAAAAAACTAAGAACTCACATGTACATAAGTATTCACAGCCTTTGCCATGAAGCTCAAAATTGAGCTCAGGTGCTTCCTGTTTCCACTGATCATCATGTTCCTACATCTTAATTGAAGTCCATCTGTGGTAAATTCAGTTGATTGGACATGATTTGCAAAGGCACACACTTGTCTATATAAGGTCCCACACTTGACAGTGCATGTGAGAGTACAAATCAAGCATGAAGTCAAAGGAATTGTCTGTAGACCTCCAAGACAGGTTTGTTCTCGAGGCACAAATCTGGGGCACGGTACAAAACAATATCTGCAATCTTTGAAGGTCCCAATGAGCATTGGCCTCCACCATCTGTAAATGGAAGAAGTTCGGAACCACCCGGACTCTTCCTAGAGCTGGCCAGCCGTCTAAATTGAGCGATCGGGGGAGAAGGGCCCTAGTCAGGGAGGTGACCAAGAATCTGATGGTCACTCTGTCAGAGCTACAGCATTCCTCTGTGGAGAGGAGAACCTTCCAGAAGGAAACCATCTCTGCAGCAATCCACCAATCAGGCCTGTATGGTAGAGTACCCAGACGGAAGCCATTCCTTAGTAAAAAGCACATGGCAGGCCATCTGAAGTTTGCCAAAATGCACCTGAAGGACTCTCAGACCTTGAGAAACAAAATTCTCTGTTCTGATGAGACAAAGATTGAACTCTTTGGCGTGAATACCAGGCGTCATGTTTGGCGGAAACCAGGCACCACTCATCACCAGGCCAATACCATCCCTACAGTGAAGCATGGTGGTGGCAGCATCATGCTGTGGGGATGTTTTTCAGCGGCAGAAACTGGGAGACTAGTCAGAATAGAGGGAAAGATGAATGCAGCAATGTACAGAGACATCATGGATGAAAACCTGCTCCATAAATACCATAATTATTTTACTAATTGGAAACATAAATGTTTCCAATTAGTAAAATAATGTATACTGTTCATGTAATCACAAAGACATCAGTCCGGTATTCAGTTCAAGAAAGCACCAGCCTAATAACAGTAAATAAAAAATAAATAAAAAAAACTATACACCCACCCCACTGTATACTGTTCAAAAGGTCACGGATATCTCTTAACAGAGCATAGTTTAGTACATGCAGTAACAAACAAAAGAAATAAAAAGACAAGATAATAACCACAATGAAGCACAATGCTCCTCAATCTTCTTCTTTGAAATAGCTTCAATGATTAAAAAGAAAAGAAAAATCCAACCCACCCATCAGCCATATGCTGCAAAGATTAGAACTATTACACAATTAGCGATAAATATTCAGGTGGTAGGAAAATAGTTGATTGGCCAAGTCAGTCATTCACATGCTTATGTAAAACACCATGGGCCTTAGGCTGGGTACACACTACAGCAGTGGTTCCCAAACTGTGTGCCGCGACTCCCTGGGGTGCCTCGGCAAGGGCCAGTGGTAAGCAAGGCAGGGGACTTCTTGGTAATTATTTCAGTTTAGGAGTGCCTTGAAAAAATTATAGGAGACCCTAAGGGTGCCTCGAACTGAGAAAGTTTGGGTTCCACTGCACTACAGCAAAATTCCAACAATGCGATATTTTTAGCAATTTTACCAGCGACAGGAAAAGAAAAGTCCCGATCAGCTTGCCGATTTATGTGTACACACTATACCAGTGGTTCCCAAACTTTTGCAGTTCGCGGCACCCTTAGAGTTTCCAAATTTTTTGAAGGCACCCCTCCAAAATAATTATTGAGCAGTCCTGTTTTAGAAGTAGTTGGGTCAAAAAATTGTAATAAGTATTTAGGTCAGGACAGAAATACTTATTTAGTTGTATGCAAAAATGCCCCCTCTGCATCCAGACACTCTGCCCTCAGGCACTCTGTCCCCTCTGCATCCAGACACACTGCCTCCTCTGCATCCAGACACACTGCCCTCTCTCACACTGCCCCCTCTGCCCTCTGTCACGCTGCCCCCCCTCATCTGCCCTCTCTCACGATGTCCCCCCTCCTCTGCCCTCTCTCACGATGTCCCCCCTCCTCTGCCCTCTCTCATGCTGTCCCCCTCCTCTGCCCTCTGTCACGCTGTCCCCCTCCTCTGCCCTCTGCCCCCTGTTACACTCCTCTGAACCGTTGTGCCCCAGCTGTCACCCTCCTCTGCCCCCTGTTACTCTCCTCTGCCCCCTGTGACACTCCTCTGCCCCTGTGACACTCCTCTGCCCCGTTGTGCCCCAGCTGTCACCCTCTCTGCCCCTGTTACACTCCTCTGCCCCGTTGTGCCCCAGCTGTCACCCTCTCTGCCCCAGCTGTCACCCTCTCTGCCCCAGCTGTCACCCTCTCTTCCCCACTGTCACCCTCTCTTCCCCGCTGTCACCCTCTCTGCCCCAGCTGTCACCCTCTCTTCCCCGCTGTCACCCTCTCTGCCCCAGCTGTCACCCTCTCTGCCCCAGCTGTCACCCTCTCTTCCCCACTGTCACACTCTCTGCCCCAGCTGTCACCCTCTCCTCCCCACTGTCACCCTCTCTTCCCCGCTGTCACCCTCTTTTCCCCGCTGTCACCCTCTCTGCCCCAGCTGTCACCCTCTCTGCCCCAGCTGTCACCCTCTCTTCCCCACTGTCACCCTCTCTGCCCCAGCTGTCACCCTCTCTTCCCCGCTGTCACGCTCTCTTCCTCGCTGTCACACTCTCTGCCCCAGCTGTCACCCTCTCTTCCTCGCTGTCACACTCTCTGCCCCAGCTGTCACACTCTCTTCCCCGCTGTCACGCTCTCTGCCCCAGCTGTCACCCTCTCTTCTCCGCTGTCACCCTCTCTGCCCCAGCTGTCACCCTCTCTGCCCCAGCTGTCACCCTCTCTTCCCTGCTGTCACGCTCTCTGCCCCAGCTGTCACCCTCTCTTCCCCTGCTGTCACACTCTCTGCCCCAGCTGCAACCCTCTCTTCCCCGCTGTCACGCTCTCTGCCCCAGCTGTCACGCTCTCTGCCCCAGCTGTCACCCTCTCTGCCCCAGCTGTCACCCTCTCTTCCCCAGCTGTCACCCTCTCTGCCCCAGCTGTCACCCTCTCTTCCCCGCTGTCACGCTCTCTTCCTCGCTGTCACACTCTCTGCCCCAGCTGTCACCCTCTCTTCCTCGCTGTCACACTCTCTGCCCCAGCTGTCACACTCTCTTCCCCGCTGTCACGCTCTCTGCCCCAGCTGTCACCCTCTCTTCTCCGCTGTCACCCTCTCTGCCCCAGCTGTCACCCTCTCTGCCCCAGCTGTCACCCTCTCTTCCCTGCTGTCACGCTCTCTGCCCCAGCTGTCACCCTCTCTTCCCCTGCTGTCACACACTCTGCCCCAGCTGCAACCCTCTCTTCCCCGCTGTCACGCTCTCTGCCCCAGCTGTCACCCTCTCTTCCCCGCTGTCACGCTCTCTGCCCCAGCTGTCACCCTCTCTTTCCCGCTATCACGCTCTCTGCCCCAGCTGTCACCCTCTCTTCCCCGCTGTCACGCTCCCTCTCACTCCTCTGCCGCGCGCCAGCCATAGAAAAATAAGAAAGAGCACAGAAACTTACCAATCCGCCGGGCGCCGGGACCCAGCAGCTTGTTACTGACGTCGATATTCAGTGACAGCTGCGGGAGGGAGGAGTCTTCTGGGTCCCAGCGCCCGGCGGATTGGTAAGTTTCTGTGCTTTTTCTTTTTTTCAATGCTTGGCCCGCGGCACCCCAGTGACAGCGCCGCGGCACCCCTGGGAGCCACGGCGCACAGTTTGGGAACCGCCGCACTATACACAATTACCTTCAGATCTGTGCTTCTCATCTGTCATAAGTTAACCATCGGCTGGCTGGATGACAAAATTAATACTGTGTGTCCACGTAGAGAAAACTGCAGAAACAGAAACTATAAAAGCAAAAAGGTCCATAAAACCTCCTATGAACAGTCTTTAAGGGTGTGAAAGAAAAGTGCAGAGGAAGCTGCTGGCAGTAAGAGACTGGCAGATTCCACCCAGTGTAATGTACCTGCTGCCCCCAGACAACGCTGTCCTATCTGCCCCAGTCTGGTCACCTCCCGTTGCCCGGTCTCTGGTAACAATCTGTCCTCAGCTTTCCAGTGGATGTGGCTGACTACAATATAACAGTGACTAGGTCAGGTGAGACAGAGGCTAATTGGCTGGTTGGGAGTGAGTGGAGAGCTCAGGACAGATGTAACAACTGCATCTGTAGGACAGGAGGCAGTAATCCTCACATTCACAGGGATATGACAGCGGACATCAGCTCCTCCAGCGACAGGTGACTGCTGCTTCATAGCTAAAATTTCGCTCCAATTCTGCAGAGTGCATACACACTGCAGAATTGGACCAACATCGTTTCATCTTTGAACGTGATTTTTAGTTCACTGTAAAAATCTTGTTCAATCATATGAAGTGCCATAGAACAATAATCATTTCAAAGCCAAGGGTACACACTACTGTGAAATCGGGCCAATCAGTCGTTTAACATCTAAAAAACAAATACAGTGATACACACCTTTATTAAGAAGAAAGCACACACCCCTTTAAAAGGCCATTATTTGTTTGTTTATATTGTAACACTTGAGACAAAAAGGAAGTGACACACCTCTATTAAGAAGAAAGCACACACCACTTTAAAAGGACATTGTGATAATATATGCATACAGCTGTACCACCCTGATCAAGCTCAATTTTGTCTGATCTTGGTAACTAACCAGGATTGGGCCGGGTTAGTACTTGGATGAGAGACCACTTGGGAATACCAAGCGCTGTAGGCTAAAATATAATTAATGAAATTCTACTTTTATAGAATTGCATAATGTACAAATAGCCCACATTACCATTTATTTGTTTTTTGGATATTTTGTAATATTGGTTTAATTGGATGTTAACCTAAGGTGTATATTTCTACAATTGGGGGTAGCGCAGGGAAATCTAAAACTTTTGTTTATTAGCAGTTTAACATCTGGTTAGCATGAAAATCGTCTGAAAACAAAGTGTGTACCCAGCCTTATGAAGAGTTTACAATTAAAACAAAACCATAAATTGCATCCTTTTAAAGTACGTCTTTACTCTGTATTCAGAGCTGTATGTATCTTAAAATGCATAACTTTGAATACCTCCCTGAACATGCCCAGGCCACCATTAGCAGTACTACAAACGCTAGTAAAACCAATGCTGCCAGGGCATGCTGGCACTTAGTAATCCACAATTACAAGCATGTCCTGGCGCTAAGGACTCACTGGGACCTGTAGTCAGAGCCAGAATAACACAATAGGCTTTCTTGGCAATAGCCTCTGTGACAGAATCAAGGGTGAAGTGTATTGTAACAGCTAAGTTTTGCCTAGATTTCTAACATAATGCTTTTAAAACTCCTGGAGAATGTGTGTTTGTACTAGCTGTGAGCTACTGCAAAACTAAAGGTTTGTGGAAAAGCCGGAAAGGGTCCTGGGGTTTATGGTTGTAAAGAGTAGGGTAGATTCTATCCATTAGGCATGTAGCCGGGTCTTTCATGTGACCTGCTAACCTGCTGATAATTAGGATGTGCACCTGAGCAGTGCAGGTAAAAAGTTACTTCTCAGCACAGTCTCTGTCTCTGCCTGGGGGCTGAGGCTGGTGAGTCTCAGTTAGAGGAAACCTTGCTACTTTGGCTGAGACTGAACCATACTGCTCTGTTTATGATGTGCTTTAGTTTGGTAGTCAGACGTGACATATGTTTAGTTAGAGCCGGACAGAAACGTCTTTATCTTGAAGTGATCTATTATTTTTGTTCCTTAATAAAACTGGCTGTTGTACTTAAATCCATGGACTTGACATCATTGCTGCTGTTTACCTCCATCTACCCCAGGAGATGGATCTGATCCCCCTCACACAGTCACAACTCTTATTCATTCAAGTTAGGCAGGAGCAGCTAACAGCAAATCTGATGCTATTAGCTGCCCTGCTGTTAGTGCGGGCACAGTGCGCTGTTTAGTGAAGAGGTCTTGGCAGCTAACAGCAAATCTGATGCTATTAGCTGCCCTGCTGTTAGTGCGGGCACAGTGCGCTGTTTAGTGAAGAGGTCTCGTGAGACTATAGTCTCACCAGATCTCCTCACTAAGCAGCACGCTGCCCACCATGCCTGCACTAACAGCAGGGCAAGAAATAAGGGGTGTTGCCCGATGCCTGCAGTGATGAGGAGAGGACCGAATAAGTGCTGTTTTTGTATGTATCGGGGGGAGAAGAAGCGGAGGTGATAAATTGGGGCTGACGGAGGGTCATGATGGGGGGTGGAGATATGAATTGGATGCAGGGGGAACGAGGGCCTTTACAAATTACTGGGGGCCTCACAGTACCCTTAGCCCAGGGGCCTACATTGACTTAATCAGGTCCTGCCTGTAGTGCACCAGAGAAAAATGTAAATAAAACATACACACCGATATTCAAAATAATAATTGAATTAATCCAACATATCACGTATTTTATTTATTTACTTACCTAGCTATAAACATTCTGTACCTTTACCTTGTTGTCAAAATCCTGTCCTTAAAATAAAAACCATAATAGTCGCCGCTACACTAGGTCCGTTCAGAACTCCCATCGCAAATGAGGTCTTAGCGGCTATGCCTGTTATATTTATAACCAGAATATATTCCATGCTCTGAGGTCAGGAGAATTTTTTTGTCTGCATTAAATGTTTTAAGAAGTTGTTATTTCTTTCATTTGTGGAAGGTTTCCTTCTGGTCCACTTGGACGGCTAGAAGAGCCCCTGCACTTTTCATCACTGCAACAAGTTTGAATAGTAGAGAAAAACCAACCGGTTTTGTTTCTGCTGTCTCAGAAGATTTTAGTGTTCCGTGAAAAGTTACTAGAGTGCAGCTGCTTTGTTCCACACTGTAAGCTGCCACATCAGTTTTATGATTTAGAGAAATGGTTCACAGTAAATAGTAAGCAGAGTAAGGTTAGGTGGTACGCAGTCCGCAGTATTAGACGTGGCATGGACGACAGCCATACTGGAGCGACGTGGTGCTGTGAGCTTCCAGCATCGATACATGTCGGAGATTCCCCCAACTATAATCTACCACCAGTGGACATACAAGAGTTCCTTTCACCCACCAGCACACTTTGAGCCCGGCATATAGATTTTCAAACCTCTGGGGCCGAACTTGAAAGTCTGGCCTAGTCCGCTTCCACAAGTGTGTGCTCAAATTTACACCCGCAATACCAGAATGGTCAGCAGCACTGGAGCCCCAAGGCAACCACTTCACCAGTCAATCTACAGTCTTTTCCATATTTGGAAAATTTTGTTGTTGAAACTGGATTCAATGCTTGTTAACAATAAAATACAAGTACCAGACAAAATGATAAAATTAACTACAATTGAAACTGCGTCCAGTCCCAATGTTCACATTTACATAGCTACCACATTCACTTTATTTAATCAAAGTTAGTTATTTTTAGACTTAAAAGGTAGGGAGTAAATCCAGACAGAACAGTGTCATTGAGGCCGATGGAATTGAGAGCTTGCAAAAGAATGGGGTGGTCGATGGTATTAAAGGCAGCAGAAAAGTCAAGGATAAGGAGGGAGAAGTGACCCCTAGATTTAGCAGCAAGAAGACGGTTACTGACTTTGGCGGAAGTTGTTTCTGTGGAGTGGAGTGGTGGGAGAGAGCAAAATCCACAAGAGTGGGACGAGTAGGGAGTGAGAGGAAAGAAAGGTGGTAAGGCGGTTGTAATCAACACGATCAAAAAGCTAAGAAGGAGAGGGAAAGAAGCAGATAGGATGATAATTTGAGAGAGAGTCATTGTCTACGTAGTGTTTTTTTTTACTATAGTGACGACAAGGGCATATTTGAAGGACGAGGGGAAGGTATCAGAGGGGCGTTAGCTGTGAAAGTTGACATGGTGGGAGCAAGCCCCCGAAGAGAGGGAGAGGAGATGAAAGTGGATGGGGTTGAGGGGGCAGTTGTAGGGGGAGAAGAGGAGAGAAGGATGCTAACTTTGTGATGAAGGAGTAGAGGAGTGGGTATGCTAGCAAGGAAGGGTGCAGTGAAGAAAGTGCAGACAACAGGTGAGGGGGGACAAGATGGGTACAATGGAGAGAGAGGGTGGGGATGCCATGTCATATGGACTCAAACGTGGATGGCAAAGTCAAGAGCAGAGAGTGAGGAAAGGAAGGGAGGTCAGAGGATGGAGTTGGGGGTGGTTAATAAAGACAATGGAGTTTGGAGGGCTGGGAGGAAAGAGAGCCTTAAAGTAGGACTGTTTAGAGAGTGATAGTGGAAAACTGTAAGATGAGAGAATGATCTTGAATTGGAAAAAATCATTGAAAGAGCGCAACTTTCTCCAGAGGTAGGAAAAGACTAGATCAAGGGAGTGGCCGCTGCTATAGGAGAGACAGGACCATGGGAATGGTATATGACAGCCATGCAGAGGTGAGTTGTGTGGAAGAGGCGGATGAAGAAGACCTCAAAGGAAAAGGAGGGTTCAGGGGGAATAACCCAGAAGGTGCAACCATGCCAGCCTCCAGGTCTGGGAAAAGCACAGGTACGAAAGAGTGGTGGGATAGGTGGCGTTGGCAGAGGAAATACAGGTTACAATTGGCGAGAAGGTTTAAGCAGCTAGAGATTAAGAGATCATGGACAGAGATCAGTTTGTTGTACACTGATTTAGAATTCCAGACAGCATAGAAGAGAGGGAGGGAAAAAGAGATGGATCAAATTGTTGGTGTAGCAGTGGAGGGCAGGATTTTGAGCAAGGGGAGTGAGGGGAGGGTTAGAAACAGAACAGGGAGGTCCTGAGGGGACAGGAGTGGATGGAAAAGAAGTGGAGATAGGGCTTTCCAGGAGGGGGAGCAGAGGTAGGTGGGGGAAGCTGGAGAGGGAAGGGGTGACAAGAAGGGACCAAGGTCGGGGGAAGAGAAGGGGAAGGGGACAGGTAGGAGCAGCGAGAAGAACTACTGGAGGAGTATATATGGCAGGGGCGAGGGTTTGGAGGGGTGAGGATGAGTAAGGTAAAGCTAGCATGAGGGGGAGAAAAGAAAGGAGACAGTGAGGGAGAGCAGGTCAGAAGTGCAGAGGAGAGAAGTAAGGCGAGACAGCGGGAAAGGAAGGATGAAGAGAAGGGACAGAGGAAGATGGTATAAAGAATAGAATGGAGGGACAAGGGGTACAGAAAGATGGGGGGAGGATGGGAGAGAGGAGCAAAGCATGTCAAAGGGTAAAGATAAGCTAAAGGTTGTGAAATTAAATGTGACTGTGTAGTAGGATGTGAGGTTGGATGATGTCTACAAAGATGATGGCGATGAGCGAATGGAGAGAGGTAGAGGGAGAGGTAAAAGGAGAGAAAAGCTGTGGTATAGCGGTAGTGGGATCAGCAAAGAGGAGAAAAGGAGCTTAGATCATAGCGATAAAGGCAACAGCAAGTAAAACAAAGTGGCAATGTAATCAATGTACTAAAACAAAGCAATACTATGGCAATTACAATCAAGTACCAGGATTGCTGGTGCTTTGAATGAGAAAAAAACAAACAGCAGCAAAAGTTAGAGGTACAAAAATATTGAAACCAATTGTAGGAAGCAAGAGTTGCAAACAGTTCAGCAGGGAGTGTACAGGCAGAGCTCAAAACAGGTGCATGAAGTGAAGAGTAATAGATATTTAAAGTAGGGTGTTGGATGTTACACTTCTGTAGCAGTCTTTTCATGTAATATATTCTCCTCTCCTCTTCGGCTCATGTGTAACCCTTACTACGCTTTATAAATCTGCATACGCGCATGTATTAAACCCACACTTAGGATGAACAAAATACAAAAATACTCTCTATACTGCCTACAGACTCAATAAGAAGAGTAACTAGGTCATGTGATCAGTGTCTGGAGCTAACCCTCACTACCAAGACACCAATAAAATTCTTAAACAAATAGATTGGAAAAAGAAGCATATCAATAATAGATAAAAACAAACCTCAATACTTCTTGTCAGATGCTTGGCTGCATAGAGAGGAATCAGTAGCAGAAAGAAAGAAGTAATAATGCCACTGTATAGGTCATTGGTACGGCCTTTATCTAAAACACTGTGTTCAGTTCTGGAGGACATATCTCCAGAAGGATATAAATACATTAGAGACTGTACAAAGAATAGCAACACAAAACTTACTCAGAAAGAATAAAATCTCTCAATATGTATATTAAAAAGTGGTCACCCCGTAGCGCACAGATGTATGACAGATATGTAGAAATCAGTTTAATAGTGACAAATAATGCAGTGTTGCAACCTAAGAATTCAATCATGTCACAGACAAATAGGCATATAAAGACGTAAAAGTCACAATGGCTCAAACCTATAACAATCAGCAATATACCTATAGGGTTGGACACGGAGGTCCCAGGAAGCTGAATAGGTTAAATGAGTCCCAATATAAAGGTTAATCCAAACGATAATTAGAATCACAGTCTTTGAATAAACATACTGGCAATGCTTCACACTAGGATATAAATTGGCATAAGCGGAGGCCGTTATGAATCAGAGAATGCAGTCAAATAATATGCAATAGATGCGAGCAAGCTGAAAAAGTCCTAGAGCTGTAGTACAGTTCAGATATTCACAATAGGTATCGATGTGGCGAAATAATGTTGAATAAACACAGAGTCCGATCCAATAATGTAGAGTAATTGTGGTGATGTCACGGGCACTAGGAGTTCTGCCCAGGATTCACCAGTTGATAATGCTTACCAGAGGGGCGGGGTTTACACAGCGGTCCTCTGGTAGTAGGGTGAATAGTAGGAACGTATATAACAGCAGATGGAGAGAGAATGCCAATGGAATAGATGAGAGTCAGTGACTTGCAGCTATACTGGTAGGAGAGTCAGCGACTTGCAGCTGTACTGGTAGGAGAGTAGAGTGGACGTGAACAGGTGAAGGAAGGTAACGGGAGAGTCAGTGGTCTGTGGATAGCAAGTTGTACCACTGCTGTGAAAGGAAGACTTGTCCAGGTGCAGGTAGGTAGCGGGAGAGTCAGTGGTCTGCGTATAGCAAGTTGTACCACTGCTGTGAAGGGAAGACTTGTTCAGGTGCAGGTAGGTAGCGGGAGAGTCAGTGGTCTGCGTATAGCAAGTTGTACCACTGCTGTGAAGGGAAGACTTGTTCAGGTGCAGGTAGGTAGCGGGAGAGTCAGTGGTCTGCGTATAGCAAGTTATACCACTGCTGTGAAGGGAAGACTTGTCCAGGTGTAGGTAGGTAGCGGGAGAGTCAGTGGTCTGCGTATAGCAAGTTGTTCCACTGCTGTGATGAGGTGAGGACTTGTCCAGGTGCGGATAAGTGGAGGAGTGATAAGAGTCTATAACTGTATAAATACAATTGGAGAGCAGAGGAGCTAGTCCCAAACAGATATGCAGCGTCACAGCTAATAGTCTATAGCGGGTATGTATACCGCTGCTGAGTAGAGAGGCTTGTCCAAAGCGGATATGCAGGATAACAACTGATAGTCAATAACAAGTATGCATATCGCTGCTGAGTAGAAAAGCTTGTTCAAACAGATATGCAGCGTCACAGCTAATAGTCTATAGCGGGTATGAATACCGCTGCTAAGTAGAGAAGCTTGTCCAAAGCGGATATGCAGGATAACAGCTGATAGTCAATAACAAGTATGCATACCGCTGCTGAGTAGAGAAGCTTGTCCAACGAGGATATGCAGGCACAGCAGGAGAGCTGAGGGACTGTAGCGGGTATGGGAACCGCAGGTGAGCAGAGCAGGTAATCCAGCAGACAGCTGAAGACACGAGCAGGACACAGGAGTCAGTAGCGGGTATGGGAACCGCCGATGAGCAAAGCAGGTAATCCAGCAGACAGCTGAAGACACGAGCAGGGCACAGGAGTCAGTAGCGGGTATGGGAACCGCCGTTGAGCAGAGCAGGTAATCCAGCAGGAAACTGAGGATACGAGCAGGACACAGGAGACACCTTCAGAGACTCACAGGGAATGAGACTCAAGATCATGCAACGATACAATGGCCACAGGTGCCTTAAATAGGGAGAGGTGATTGATCCACCAATTAGGTTAAAAGCAAGGTCATAAGAGTTCATGGATGTTGCGCATGCGCAGTCCATCAAGATGGCGGACGGCCGCGGCTCAGGACAGGCGCCGGCAGGAAGGATAGAGAACCACGCACCAGCGCAGAGGCACTCATGGTCCGGTGAGTGACAGGTGATTTCACTTACCCCTGTGGGGTTGAAGCGCTGCTGCATCCTCCCGAGGTGGTAGTCTCTGGACGTAGAAAGTAGCAAGAGCCTCCAAGTGTTGGTGTAGTCGCGGCCGCGGCTAACACCAGATAGCGCATGCGGCGTGGGACGAAAATGGAGTTAAGGGTAACAGCTGTCCCCCAACGCGTTTCGCTTACCGCTTTATCAAGGAAGGTAGATCATGTAGGAGACTTCATTCCTTTTAAAGGCGCTTTAACAGGGATAAGCTGTATGATTGGCTGTTTCATACAGCTTTGGAAAAGCGTTGGGAGGACAACTGTTACCCTTAACTCCGTTATTGATCACCTTCAGAACACGAGTTCGGAACAGCGATTTTTTTCATCCCACGCCGCATGCACAATCTGGTGTTAGCCGTGTCCGCGACTACACCAACACTTGGAGGCTCTTGCTACTTTCTACGTCCAGAGACTACCACCTCGGGAGGATGCAGCAGCGCTTCAACCCCACAGGGGTAAGTGAAATCACCACAATTACTCTACATTATTGGATCGGACTCTATGTTTATTCAACATTATTTCGCCACATCGATACCTATTGTGAATATATTAGGTATATTGCCGATTGTTATAGGTTTGAGCCATTGTGACTTTTACGTCTTTATATGCCTATTTGTCTGTGACATGATTGAATTCTTAGGTTGCAACCTTGCATTATATGTAACCACCGCATTATTTGTCACTATTAAACTGATTTCTACATATCTGTCATACATCTGTGCGCTATGGGGAGACCACTTTTTAATCTATCTACTTAAGGGCTGGAACTACCCATACTAAACCCTTTTCCCTCCAAGCAGCCTTTTTCTTTCACAACACTAGGGAGCGCTCACCAAACCCCTTACTTCTATCTCAATATGTATAGTTTGGGGCAGAGAAGGGAACAGGGGACATGATAGAACATTTCAAATATATCAAGAATTTCAACAAGGTAGAGGAGGGATACATTCTTCAAAGCAAGAGAAATATTAGAACACGAGGACATGCAATGAAATTGGAAAGAAGTTGGTTCAGAGGAAATCTGAGGAAAAACTACTTCATAGAAAGGGTAGTGGATCAGAGTTGGTTGAGTTTAAAACAATATAGCAATTTAAACATGCTTGGGATAGACATAAGGATATCCTCACAAAGAATAAAGGAATGAATAGGGTTTGAGGTTTTCCAAAGGTTAAAAATTGGGCAAACTAGATGGGCCAAGCGACTCTTATCCGTCATCAAATTCTATGTTTCTATGTGATAAAGATTGAGCTCAGGGCTTTCCTGACGTGCATTCAGCAATTCATCCATCTTCCACACGATGAGGAGTCACATATAGCAGCAGTCTGCCACCATAACTGTCTTTCCACACGTTATAGCAGCAGTAGATGTAACATGTGTTAGAGCTCACGTTACCAGTATACTCTTCTACAACTGATCGTACAGAGGTCTTCACCTTTAGCAGCTGCCTTTCCCGTATAGCATTATGCGCAAACAGGCGCTTAGATGCCCTCAGATCTTAACCTATAGCGTAGTAAAAGTTTATCTTTGGCAGCCGTAGCACAGCTTTAAATAGGAGTCAGTAAACAGGATGATAGCCAGAATGGTGGATGGTAGTCAGAAGAAAGTCGAAGTCAGGGGCCTGTAGCAGATAACGTGGTCAGAAACAGCTAGAGGTCTGGGCAGTCAGCATACAATCGGAGTCCAAATCAGGACAAGGGTCATACACAGAATTCGATCAGAAATCAGAGGACAAAACAAAGCAGGTCAGCAATCCATAGAACAGAACGTTATAACCGGGAGGAAGGATAAGACCTCCCTGTCTTAAATACATTAATGGTCCAATCAGGAGAGAGCAGGCACAGAGGCTCACAATCAGTCACAAAAGGCTGCTTAATTAATTAGGTATTATGTGCATGCGCCCGGCCGCCTCACATGCCGGGACGAAAAAAGCTTTTCGGCCATTGCCCTGGTAATAGTCGGGACAGAGGAGTGAAGTGATATGACAGGTCATCATGGTGACGCCCGGGACTCAGCTAGGGAGAGCACAATGAGTCGCGGCGGTTTGGGGCACTGCCGCGGCTCATGACAACATGTAGCCCTCTTCCCATTGGGTGGATATGTTTTTATTTTTTCCAATAGAAAGCATTTCCACTTGATCAATGTCAAGGCTATATGTGACGCATCTCTCCAGATTTGATGTCTGGTTGCTAAATTGCCAGGAAACACCTATGACTTCCTAGGTGTTAGGAACCCCTCTAGCCAGTACAGCACAACCCGGAGTCTGCTCTGCCAGTCAGGTGTTCACTGGAGCCCCTAGTGGTGGGGACAGACTTGGCCGCAGACTAGCAGAGGGTCGTGAAGTGCATACCTACTAGGGGGAACCCAGGTAAGCGGAGTGAAGTTCAGGCAAGGGTCAAGGGCCAGCAGCAGACAGGGAATCCAATACACGATCCAGGGTCAAGGGTCACAAGCACGGTACAAGGTCCAGATACAGGCAAGAAGGTCAGGGTCACAGGATACTCAGGCAGGGTTAAAATCCAGGCAAGGGGTCATACACAGGTAATCAGTCCAAACAGGTTTTCACCAATACTAAACAGGAGCAGGAGCAGGTTAGCTGACAGGCAGACTGGACGCTATAACCGGCAATGAGGCAGCAGATCTCATTGCCTTAAATACTCACACAAACCAATCAGGAGTTGATACACTCCTGCAGGCTAATTGCTTAGACAGAACAGGGCCAATCAGGGCTTGACCCTGAAATACACAGTTGCAGGCTAATGCCTGTAAATCCAGCCCTCCTCATTAGATCAGCCTACTGGCTATCTGTTGCGCGCATGCGCCCGGCTACCAGCACCGCCAGGACGCAGCGCTGAAGAGGCGTCCGGCCGTTGCCTTGGCAACGGTCGGGGGTTGAGGAGAAATGACGTCCCGGTCGTCATGGTGACGCCGGGACTCTAGAGCGGGCAGGAAGCGAGCCGCGGCGGCTGTGAGTACCGCTGCGGCTCGTGACAGTACCCCCCCTTGAGGAGGGGTCAAGGAGCCCCGACACCCAGGTTTTTTAGGGAATTTTTTGAAAAATTCTCTTAAGAGTTTTGTAGCATTAAGTTTTCTCCGCGGGACCCAGGACCGCTCTTCCAAGCCACGAATTCCTCCACTGTACCAGGAAGTGCACCTGGCCCTGCACGTTCTTAGAATCGAGAATCTTCTGAATTATGTATTTTTGAGGTTTATTCCGATTATGTACATGTGGACTTGGAAGCTGGAATTGACTTGGGTACAGCACAGGCTTAAGCAAAGAGCAATGAAATGTGTTTGGTATCCTTAATGACCCAGGAATTTTCAACCTGAATGCCACGGCATTGATCTGCTTAACAATGAGAAACGGACCGATGAATTTAGGACCCAATTTCCTGCAAGGCTGTCTGAGCCTAATATTTCGTGTAGAAAGCCACACTTTCTGGCCCACTTTAAGGGAGCAGGTGGTACAGTGGCGATCAGAATTTTTTTTCGCAGAAAATGAGGCCTGTCTTAAAGCGAATTGCACTTTTTTCTAAATGAACTGGAGGTCATCAGCTGTGGAACGAATCTCCGGAATACCAGCGGATCTGAGGGAATACAAGGAATTGGATCTGGGATGGAAACCAAAGTTGCAATAGAATGGCGAGATTTGCGTAGATGAACGATATGAATTGTTATAGGCGAATTCTGCCCAGGGCAATAAGGACGACCAGTTGTCGTGAAATTCGGAAGTGTAGCATCATAAGAACTGCTCCAAGGACTGATTAACCTCTTCAGTCTGCCCATTAGACTGAGGGTGGTATGCAGACGACAGGCTAATCTTGATTCCAAGCAGGGTACAAAAGGATTTCCAAAATTGTGCTATAAATTGTGACCCACGATCAGAAACAATGTCAACAGGAAGTCCATGGAGGCGGAATATGTGCTGGATGAACAGGACAGCCAGATTTCGAGCACTAGGGAGCCTGGTTAGTGGTGTGAAGTGAGACATCTTGCTGAATCGATCTACTACAACCCATATGGTGTTGTGTCCTGCAGAGAGTGGCAGATCGACTATAAAGTCCATGGACAAATGAGTCCAGGGTTTTGCAGGAACGGGCAATGGAATCACTTGACCTATCGGACGATTCCTGGGAACTTTATTCCTGGCACAACCCTCGCAAGAGAGAACATAACTCCTGACATCAGTAGGTAACGATGGCCACCATACAGTACGGGATAAGACTTCCAACATTTTCCGGATTCCAGGATGTCCAGCAGTCTTAAAATTGTGAGCTTCTGCAAGAACCGCCTTCCTTAAATGAACCGGCACAAATAAACATCCGTCCGGGGTATTATCCGGGGCTATCCTTTGAAACCTTTGGAGTGTAATGCTCAGGTCTTGGGTCAGCCCAGCGTGGATTACGGAAGGGGGAATGATAGGTTCCGGATTCATAATTGGAACATGATTTGCCAGGAAGCTTCTAGACAGAGCATCTGCTCGGACATTCTTAGAACCTGGTCGGTAGGTGATTACAAAATCGAATCGAGTGAAAAATAGCGACCAACGGGACTGTCTGGGGTTCAGACGTTTGGCCAACTGAATATATTGTAGGTTTTTATGATCCGTAATAACGGAAATCTGATGCGTGGCACCCTCCAGCCAATGACGCCACTCTTCAAAGGCCCACATAATTGCCAATAGTTCTCGGTTCCCCACGTCATAGTTGGCTTACGCCGAAGAGAATTTATGAGAAAAGTAGGCACATGGGTGCAGACGGTGAGTATGAGAGTCCTTCTGAGACAATATAGCACCAGCACCGACATCAGAGGCGTCAACCTGAAGAACAAATGTTTTTTTAGGATCTGGGTGTCTAAGGACCTGAGCGGATACAAAGGCTTTTTTCAGGCTTTCAAATGCAGCTATTGCTTGAGGCGACCAATTAGTGGAATCCATTCCTTTGCAAGTCAGGGTGACAATAGGAGCCACAATATCACCAAAGCCACGAATGAACCTTCTATAATAATTGGCGAAGCCCAGGAACCTCTGCACCGCTTTGAGATTATTTGGTTGCACCCAATCCAGGATAGCTTGGACCTTGGTTGGATCCATGGAGAACCCTTCCGAAGAAATTACGTAGCCTAGGAAGGATACCTTCTGCACCTCAAACTCGCACTTTTCTAATTTGGCATAAAGGTGGTGTTCTCGCAATTTCTGTAGGACCTGTCTGACGTGGCCCCGATGTATAATTAATGACTTGGAATAGATGAGAATGTCGTCTAAATAGACGACCACGAAACAATCAAGGAACTCTCGTAGCACTTCGTTAATCAGATCTTGAAACACAGCAGGTGCATTACTGAGGCCAAACGGCATGACCAGATACTCGTAGTGGCCGGAGTGTGTATTGAATGCCGTCTTCCATTCATCTCCCTCTCTGATGCGGATGAGGTTGTATGCGCCACGGAGATCGATTTTGGTGAAGACCGTGGCACCTCTTAACTGATCGAATAACACTGAGATGAGAGGGAGAGGATTGGTGTTCTTGACTGTAATTTGATTGAGACCCCGGTAGTCAATGCAGGCCACCATCTTTTTTTGACACAAAGAAGCATCCGTCACCTACAGGAGATTTAGATGGCCTGATGAACCGCTTCTCAAGATTCTCCTCAATATAAGCTTGCATGGACTTGGTCTCGGGACCAGAGAGAATATAAGCGCCCCTTAGGTAACTTGGAACCAGGAATCAACTCAATAGCACAGTCGAAGTCTCGATGAAGCGGTAAGGTGTCAGCAGCCTTTTTGGAGAACACATCCCAGTACTCATGATATCGTGCGGGAAGTTGCTCCGGAATAGACTGGATTACACGCAGAGGCAGAGTCAAGCAGGACTGTGTACAATACGAGCTCCACTGGACAATTTCACCTTTTTCCCAATCCACGACAGGATTGTGACGGGAAAGCCACGGATGGCCCAGGATCAGCGGGACTGATGGACAGTCGATAAGGAGGAGGGTTATGGCCTCGGAATGGAGAGCTCCTATGTTCAGTTGTAGTGATGGAGTCTCACAAACAATTTTACCTCCAGGCAATGGACTCCCATCTAGACCACAAACTAACTGCAGAACGAAGCTTCACCATAGGAATCCCAGCAGAATGGGCAAACCCGATGTCGAGGAAGTTGCCGGTCGCTCCACTATCAATGAAGGCAGACAGGGCCACGGAACTGGCACCGAAAGTAACTTGTGCATTCTTTTGGGAAACGATTTGCAACCCCAAGTGGACTTTTCCCAGACATGCTCCCTTTTCAGGTTTGTATGGACAGGAACAGGAAAAGTGGCCCTTATTGCCACAATAAAGACGTAGGCCTTGTGACCGTCTCTTGTCTCTTTCCTCCGGAGGGAGGTGAAACGCCCCTGACTGCGTAGGCTTCTCAACATCCGGGGAAGCTGAAATAATTGCAGACAAACCAGAAGACACCTCTTTCTCTGTCCTCCTCTCCTCGATCCTCCTGTTAATTTTAATGGCGAGTTGCATAAGGCTCTCCAACGAGGTGGGGGAAGGATACTGCACAAGTGAATCCTTAATCTCCTCTGACAGTGCTAAGCGAAACTGGCTGCGTAATGCTGGATCATTCCACTCGCTGTCAGGCGACCATCTGCGGAATTCAGCGCAGTATTCTTCTGCCGAGCGCCGGCCTTGCTTTAAGGCCCGTAGATGAGCCTCAGCAGAGGCAACTCGATCCGGATCATCGTAAAGGAGGCCTAGTGCATTAAAGAAAGCTTCCAACGATTGCATGATAGGACTCGACTGTGGTAGGGTGAAGGACCAGGACTGGGGGTCACCCTGCAGGAGGGAGATGACAATTCCAACTCTCTGCTGTTCTGAACCAGAAGACCGAGGCTTCAGCCGAAAGTAGAGTTTGCAGCTTTCTTTAAAATTCCGGAATAGGGCTCTATTTCCGGAGAACCTGTCCGGCAAATTTAACTTGGGTTCATCAACTGTACCAGAACTGAGCAGTGTAGTCCGGGGGACCCCGTCTGGGGAGGACAAACGCTGGGACAGTTCCCGGATCATCTTTTAGAGGGTCTCAACATGAGGGCTTGAAGAGGAGACGATTTAGTTCCACTTTCTTCCATACCAACTTCGTCTACGAAATGTGTGGGCCAGTTATAATGTCAGGAACCCCTCTAGCCAGTACAGCACAACCCGGAGTCTGCTCTGCCAGTCAGGTGTTCACTGGAGCCCCTAGTGGTGGGGACAGACTTGGCCGCAGACTAGCAGAGGGTCGTGAAGTGCGTACCGACTAGGGGGAACACAGGTAAGCGGAGTGAAGTCCAGGCAAGGGTCAAGGGCCGGCAGCAGACAGGGAATCCAATACACGATCCAGGGTCAAGGGTCACAAGCACGGTAGCAAGGTCCAGATACAGGCAAGAAGGTCAGGGTCACAGGATACTCAGGCAGGGTTAAAATCCAGGCAAGGGGTCATACACAGGTAATCAGTCCAAACAGGTTTTCACCAATACTAAACAGGAGCAGGAGCAGGTTAGCTGACAGGCAGACTGGACGCTATAACCGGCAATGAGGCAGCAGACCTAATTGCCTTAAATACTCACACAAACCAATCAGGAGTTGATACACTCCTGCAGGCTAATTGCTTAGACAGAACAGGGCCAATCAGGGCTTGACCCTGAAATACACAGTTGCAGGCTAATGCCTGTAAATCCAGCCCTCCTCATTAGATCAGCCTACCGGCTATCTGTTGCGCGCATGCGCCCGGCTACCAACACCGCCGGGACGCAGCGCTGAAGAGGCGTCCGGCCGTTGCCTTGGCAACGGTCGGGGGTTGAGGGGAAATGACGTCCCGGTCGTCATGGTGACAGCCGGGACTCTAGAGCGGGCAGGAAGCGAGCCGCGGCGGCTGTGAGTACCGCCATGGCTCGTGACACTAGGTACATTTTGTATGGTTGATAATTGTTTCCTTTCCTCACACAGCATAAGGCAGCACAGCCATTACAATCACACAGTATATGGCAGCAGAACTGTTATTCCAGTATCCCCCCACAGAATATGCTAGCACAACCATTATTCCATTATCCCACACACAGTATATTTCAGCACAGCTATTATTCCCCTACACAGTATACGTACAGTCATTGCTCCATTATCCCCATGCAGTATACGGCAGTACAGCCATTGTTCCATTATCCCCATGCAGTATACAGCAGCACAGCATTTCTCCCGCTATCATCATATAAGCTTTTTCCATATCATGTGATATCAAACAAACAACATACATACAGCATCATAAAAGGGTTAATGATCAGGTTTAGTATGAAATTATGATAATAACTCTGATTAAAAAACATGAGCGTTAGGATTACTAATTTATTTATAATTAAATGTAATTGCACGTCTATGCGTTCCACTTCCAATCGGCAATACAAATGCATATCAATGAATTAGCTAGAGGGGCCAAGAAAAATGCAGTGCTATGTGTGCCAGGCTCACAAGTGCCTTTACTACCGTATTTATCCAGCAACGTTCCTTTAGATCTGATCCTTGTTGAATTCAAGCTTGCATATACTTGATTTATGTGCATTTTAAGAAAAAAATGCTCATTGCGTTTACGCTCCTTAATGACTGAGGCCCTTGGTGTTCAATATTTACCTGTGGAAATACAACTCACATTGCCTGTTACTTCTGCTTAGGGGCCATTTATATTACTCAGCTGAAGTTCCTAATTGCCTCATGACAAATGTAAGAAGACTAACCATATAGCATTGATTATTGTGCTTTATTTTCTGGAGGTCGGCATCTTTTGCATCAAAAGTGCCACGTCAGTAAGAGTACTAGGGCACAGGACAACATGATTCTTCTCTGAGTCACTGCCAACATAACTGCAGTCTTCAGCAGCAGTTAATCAACCCAGTACTCTGATCAGCAATTAGTCAAACCACTTTCATCATCATCTATGTATTTATATAGCGCCACTAAATCAGCAGCTCTGTACAGAGAACTCATTCACATCAGTCCCTGCCCCATTGGGGCTTACAATCTAAATCCTCTAACATACACACACACACACACACACACACAGACCAAGAGAGACTAAGGGCAATTTTAGTAGCAGTCAATTAACCTACCAGTATGTTTTTGAAGTGTGGGAGGAAACCGAAGCACACTTTTAACCATCATTGCACACAAAGAATAAAAAAAAAAAGCAACTGAAAAAAAATCTGAAGCTGAAGTTTAGTCTGTGAGAAAACAAGACTGTCACTTTAGACTTTGTTGATTAAAATATTGACATAGGTCATAATCAACATTTAAAAAGCATCTGCTAATGCGTGTAGAAAAGCAACCTACCCCCTGCCACTGCAAAAACCTTTCCAAGAGCTAGTAGATTAGAGAAATTGAGCTGCTTTGAAGTGCAGCACAGACTGATAGTCAGCTGATGAGGGGATTAGCAGAAACATACTGAAGTGGGTCAAGGAAGAGGAATATAAAACCATGCACATGAAACTCTAACCACAGGAAGCACAAAGTTCAATCCAGCTGCACACTAATCTGTCATCAAGCTATCCTCACATGCACCACTGTTTAAAGCCTTCACAGCAGCAATCTGAGAAACTGTTAGTGGTCACCGATATTCAAGCACGCAGTGATTACTCCTATTCTAAAAAAAACTAAATTCTGACCCAAGCTCTCAAATCACCGCCCCATCTCTAAGCTCCCATTCTCCTCCAAACTTCTTGAGCGAATTGCCTACACTCGCCTCACAAGCTTTCTTTCTGCAAACAACCTATAGGATCTTCTTCAATCAGGCTTTCGCTCTCAACACTCCACAGAGACTGCGCTAACCAAGGTTGTCAATGATCTGATCACAGCTAAAAATAAAGGTGATTACTCTCTTCTAATTCTCCTGGACCTCTTTGCTGCATTCAACACTGTTGACCACTCTCTCCTCACACAGACGCTACTACAATCCCTAGGTCTTCAAGACACTGTCTTAACCTGGTTCTCATCCTACCTATCTAATCGCTTTCAATGTTAATTTCTCTGGAACAACTTCCATTCCGCTTCCTTTATCAGTTGGAGTACCACAAGGCTCAGTCCTAGGTCCTCTGCTATGCTCTATATACACCACTTCTCTTGGAAAACTAATAAGCTCCTCTGGATTTCAATATCATCTCTATATGGATGATACACAAATCTATCCTCTCCTGATCTCTCACCATCTGTGTTGTTACACGTTACTGACTGTCTTTCTGTCATTTCATTTTGGATGTCCTCTTGCCAACTCAAAGACAGAATTAATAATATTCCCACCCAACAATAGAAGCTTACTGCCTGACATTTCTATTTCTGTTGACAACATGACCATAAATCCCACCCCACAAGCTAGCTGCCTAGGTGTAATCCTTGACTCGCAACTATCATTTGTTCCCCACATCAACTCTATATTTACATCATGCTGCATACATCTAAAAACCATTTCCAGAATACGTACATATCTCACACAAAACACTGCAAAAACTTTAATTCATGCACTCATCATCTCCCGCATCGACTATTGTAATTCCCTCCTTACTGGTCTTCCCAAAATCAGACTCGATCCCCTACAATCTATTTTGCACGCGGTGGCTAGATTGATTTTCCTTGCAAATCGTTTTACATCTGCTGAGTTACTCTGTCAGTCTCTACATTGGTTGCTTGTTTTTCAACGAATCCAATATAAAATTCTTTCACTAACATACAAGGTCATCGACAAAATTGCACCAACACTCCTCACTTGTCTCACAACTCCGTTCTGCACAAGATCTGCGTCTCTCTTCTACTCTCATCACTTCCTCCCATTCTCGGTTACAGGACTTTTTTTGGGCTGCACTTAATTTATGGAATTCACTCCCTCACACCACGAGAATTTCCTCTAGTTTTCAAACCTTCAAGTGTTCTCTAAAAACCCTCCTCTTCAGACAAGCTTATAGTATTCCTGTACCACCCTATTAATCTCCCTAGGTTACCCTATTACCACCCTCTACACAACTAACAAGACAACAACCCTCTGACCAACATAGTTGTGTGACTGAACATACAGCCCACTAAATACTTTGCAAGCTTTGCATTCAAGCTGGACAAATATTCAATATGATGTAGCACTCACCCTTGTGTATCAAACCATTGTCCCATAGATTGTAAGCTTGCGAGCAGGGCCTTCTTAGCTCTACGTATGCATTACCTAGTATTGTTTTATTACTGTTTGTTCCCAATTGTAAAGTGCTACGGAATCTGCTGGCGCTATATAAATAAATGTTAATGATGATGATGATATGAATAGGGGAATATCGGTTCTGAGAACAGATATCTCTGCCAGCCACAACCTTGTGTTCTAAAACTTTGTGGTGAGGAAGTAGGGGGGGGGGTCAATATAAAAGTACATATAAATGCTTGTACTCCATGGTCCAGGTACAGCTACTTAATGTATGACCCATTTCATTTTTTCTTTTTTTATCAGTGATTATACTGAGTGGCACTTATTTTCTAATATACATTTTTTTCAGGAGCTGTGATGTGACTGTCTTGCTGACATGCTTGTGCATATACTGCAGTCAGTTCTGCCTGTCTAGGTAAGTTTAGGTAGAGCATACTTATACGCTCAGATGCAAATCTAAACGCATCTTGAGATCTGCAGCGAGTTGAATATTGTCAGAACTACACTTAAGCTTTGTGCTCTTTACTGCGCTTGAACGTGAATCAGCCCTTTGTGTTTGAGAAAGGCTGCATCTGCACACTTCGTTTTTTAGCAGTTTTTTTAGTTGCATGTATTCTAAGATACATGAAATGCAAATCATCATCATCAACTCTCAACTTCCACCCAGCTAAAAGGTGTATGTAAAGATAAATGTAACCCATAATAGTATGTATCTCAAAGGGAACTCACTTTACTGAACTTGCATATGAATGATCTTTACCCTTTTTTCAAAGTGCAAGTGGTCGTAAGTGCAGCTTAAAGTTGTGTGCATGTACAGTGTGACAAATTTTACACAAAACGCAAATGTATAAAGAAGTCAATAAGCACCAAATAACAAAAAATATGCTCTTCATCTTGGTATGATTCAAAGGCAAACATTCCACCTCGGACGATCTCACAGACAGAGTTTGGTGAATTCTAAGGGGGGTATTCAATTGTCAGCGGGATTGCCGAAAATCCAGCGGACCATTACCGATATTTTGGTAATCATGCGCGGAAAAACCGTTAATACGGTAATTTAATCGCTGGATTTCAGCTCGCAGCTCAGGGAGCTGCGAGCTGAAATCCAGCGAGATATTACCGTATTAACGTTAATATTTTTTGAGCGCGGGATTTTCGGCAATCCCGCCGACAATTGAATATACCACTTAGTGTATTGTTGGAAACAATCACACACAGGGGATCAATCAGTGCATTAAGTCTAATTTGTGACATTGTTGAGGGGTGAATCTGCAGCTGAGTTTTGAAACTAGTGATGGAACTTGTCTGGCGAATTTTCAGTCTGAGAGAATTCCAGAGGTAGGGAGCAGTGACTGAAAAGGGCTTCAGATAGTAGGTGCAGAGACCAGGCTGCTCTGATTTATCTTCGGACGCAAGTGCCTTTGCGTACCATAACTTGAGTGACCTTACGCCAAGGACCGCAATTGCATACAATTCATGTCTGAATACAAATGACATTACTTCCTACGACTTGAAAGGCAAAATAGAGTGAGGGAAGGGGTGGATGAACGTAGGCAATGCACAGTATGGGTATGCCAATGCAGATGCGGACGATTCATGCTCTGGGCATCTTTTAGGTACGTGTTTTTTAACTTTACCATTTGCATCACCTTCTGGGCAGGTGTAAGTGCCGACTGATAGGGATGACTGTCATGACATTATCATTATTTTAAAAACCACAAGTAAGTGTGCCACTAGATAGCACATAACGTGTATGAAATAAATAGAAACTATAAAAACGGATTGTATGTACAGTACGCATTAAGAATTTATGTACTTAATTTTTTGCATGCATTCTGATTGGACTTGATATTGCACATATGGATGTCTGTTCTGTCTGTTAACAAATGACAAGTACTGTTTAGGCAGAGCAAACTTATAACCAGATTCAAATGGAAACATATCTTGAGATCCACTTGGATTTGAATATGGGCATATGCAGGGCCATCTTAACAACATTATGGGCCCCCGGGCAAAGCAGTGCACCGGGGCCCCTAGATATAGATATATAGATGTATACAGATACAGATATAGATATATAGAGATAGATAGATGTACTTGCTTAGTGACCCTTGTAGGCTTTTTTTGCAGGTTTTTTTCTTTTGCAGGATTATTTATTCTCATTAAAAGCCATGCCAATGGGACCCCCTTGCCCGTGGGGCCCCCGGGCAGCTGCCCATCGTGCCCAATGGAAAAGATGGCCCTGGGCATATGCACACTCAAGATCTGTGCTAGTTTTAAAAAAGCAACTTGCTTGCAAGTTGCATTCGAAGATGAATCAGGCTTAGAATGTGTTGGACTTATCAAGGGGAAGGCAAAGCCTAACAGTATTCTACTCTGCTTAGTGCAGAACTGTCCTCCTTACTTAGTTCATGGGATCTCTGATAACCATAAAGTTCAAGCCCCAGTGCATAACATTTGCTTCAAAAACCCTACACATGGCCTGATGCTGATTTGGACGCAAATTAAATATAATTACGATAAACAAAAGTTGTTAATAAAAATAGTGTACTTACGCTCATATGTCGAGTCGTACTCATCTCAAAATTCGTCCAGCTCTACATCAGCGGCATATGCGCCAGGTTTACTCCAATTGCAAAAAGAGCAAACATAATTGTAATGTAATGTCCTAAGCGGACATTCATTGCTGATTTTGCTTTGCTAAAAAAACATGCATTCGCTATTCAGTGTAATAAAGACACAAATAAATTTATATACCTGTAACGAACTCCAATCAGACCACAAAAAGCAAAAATTTCACACAAACAAACAAATATTTGCTCAATCCTGTATACAGCCACAAACAATGAAGGAATTAGTATCAGCTAAGGAGGTTAATCAGATGCAACTAATGGTTCCGGACAACATCTCACAAAAGTGTATTTGCACCTGCCCTCTAGCAGGTGAAAGAGATATGGTTCGTGACAGATGTATCTGCGTCTCAGCCACATTTGTATGAACACACGTTTACTGTACTCGGCCTACTTCAGACTGCCTTTCCCCACCTGTCCGTATTTCGTCATAAGGAGCCACAAGTGTCAGATGCGTGCACAGTGCAAATTATCAGTATTTTCATTATGCAAACTAGCATCAATTCAACTCAGCTTCAGGACCGCAGTGTACATATAAGTTTACCCAGCAACGACATAAGAACACAACTTTATTTAAATCAATAAATTTAATCTTTAATGGTGAGCAGACATATAACACTATGTATTGTACTACATTTACAAATTTAAATTTGCATGCTCATTGCAGAGACGTCCCCATTTGCAGGCTCATCACAGAATCCCTATAATCCTAAATTGCTGTGTTGCTGGTATGCAGCAACAGATGCTTACTATCCTCTATTGCCCCTTTCGCTGTGTGTGACCACTATCACCACAGTCTGTCATTAAATGCAGGGAAGTCACTTCTGCTGATCTGTAAGCAGATGAGGAAAAGAGAATTGCAGTAATAAAAGTCTCTCACTTGCACCAGAAGTAAAATGTAAATCCTCAATAAATGATGCACCAGGAAAAGAATTATTTAGAACTTACCGTTGGTGAATGCGACAAACATTTATTACCACAATTTCTCATCAAAACCTGAAAAGGAGGCAATGGATGTCAAGACTAGCGTTACTGTGCAACAGCTGCATGTGTGTGGGGGACAGGGGACGGTAGGTATGAATCAGGCAGTGGAGGCAGAGATCAAGGAATGGGGACGGCAGTCGAAGCTGATATTGGAGCATTAGGAAGGAACCATTAACATTTAACATAGCGCCAACATATTCCATAGCGCTTTAAAATTGGGAACAAACAGTAATAAATCAAGACTGGGTTCTAACAGACAGACAAGAGGACCCTGCTCACAAGTTAGGGATCAAAGCATGTGGGAAGCAGGGTATCAAGATAAATGTGAGAAGGTTTAATTGTACAGCAATGGATGTGTGTGTAGATGTTTTAATGTATCGGCCAATCTAGAGGTGTATTTAGAAGTTGAGTGTGATTTGATTGGTATGTGTAGTAGTTCTGTGTACACAACACAGTAAGAATTTTACTTCCTGGCCCCTGCACTCCAGCCTTTAGCTTCTCTACACTTATCGGCAGCAGGATGAAGCAACTCTACTACACTACATACCCTCTTCTGACTTTAATGCACTCACTATCAGTCACTACTACAGTAGCAAAGTAAATCTAAGAGTATAACATCTTTGGCTCTCCTTTGGATAAAAAATATAGATTTTTAGTCATAAACATAGTTAGCAGCTGGTGACCATCAGAGGGGAACAGGGGCAGCAGTGTAAGTGGTAGAAAAGAGCGGAACATCCATGAGAACCGTCTTCTCTGCCTGTCACTTTGCCTTAATATATATAGAGAATAGGAAGGTAAATAACACTTTGTATTAGTGTAGTGGGTTAAAATAAAGTCTACAACCAAAGTCTGGAGTCGGGTTCAAACAGGAGGATCCAAGGAATAACACAGCAATACACATAAACAGCAAATCAACTAGTTAGATTCTTTCACGAAACTGATTCCAGTAATTTGTAGGTTTGCTAATCCAGGTGAGCATAAAGATGTTTACTGCCAGTGTTTCCCAAACCCAGTCGTCAGGAACCCCTAACAGTGCACGTTTTCCATATCTCCTTGCTGGAGCACAGCTATAGTCATTACTGATGGACACATTTTGAAAGATCCACATGTGGTACTAATTATTTCACTTGTCAATGGAAAACCTGCACTGTTAGGGCTCCCTGAGGACTGGGTTTGGGAAACACTGTTTACTGTAAAACAAAGTCTCACACTGGTAACATAGTAAACATTTAGAGATTACATGATGACAACATTTAAAAAGGTACTATTATTTAACTGCTGGATACAAAACATTTTATAAAGAAATAACCTTGGGTGATGCACGCCTGGCAGAGAATGTGTCCACAGCTAGTGATGTAAAAAGTGTTTCCCTGTTGCAGATGACACACATTACAGTGCAACCAGTCCATACCTGAAAAAGACAATTTTTTTTTATATATTGGTGATACTGCAAAAAATAGTTAAAGAGTTACTAGGCCCGATTCAGAGTGAGATGTCAGTCCATTTGCATATCATATCATTTTGCTTTGTCAGACCTGCAACTTATATGCACTTACGACTCCTTACGTCTGGAGAACAGTCATGGGGGAGGGAAGGAGATTTGTAACATAGGCAATGTACAGTAAGGGCATGTTCGTGCAACTGCATAAAGATTCAGACAGGGACAGTGTCAGATGCAGCTAAAGAAGAAGTTTTATTTGCGGGTGGTTAGGTGTAAGTAGTGGAATATGGTGATGAACCACTTGTAATAGTAGTAGTCACTCACCCAGAGATAGGATTTGCCAAGCGTGCTGTAGTAGCAAAGATGCAATTTTTTATTTTTTGTTGTACGCATGTTGGGAAATTATTCCTGCTGTATTAACAAAGTTATTCAAATTCAAACACTGCTTCATTGCAATGTCGTTTTCGTTCTGAACTTATAAAACAAGAGGCTTATGTTAAGTTGGACATATTTATTTGAGGGTGTGTCTTTTGTGAAGCAAAGACATCTTCTAATCATTAAAACCTGGATACATTTTCAAATCAAAATATGGCCTTCACACTCATTTGTGTGCAAATTTTTCAATCACAAGTTACGCTTAAGTTTGTGTTCCACTCTAAATAAGGGCCACTGTGTGTAAATATATCCACCACTGCATATAATTTATAAAGATGGAATGGGCTTGTGGATTTTATCTGATTTCATTAATCTTTTTCTCACTACGATATGAGATTTATTTCTCTGGAGGTACTATTTGCTAAATATTTAACGAATGAAAGCTTTGTTCATCCATGTTTACCTCTATCCTGTTAACCATGGTTACCTGCAAAGAAACACGTGCAATCATAATTGCATTGCACAAGAGGTGCTTCACAAGCAATGATATTGCTGTTAGTAAAATTTCACCTACATCAACCATTTATCGGATCATCAAGAACTTCAAAGAGAATGGGTTCAATAGTTGTGAAGAAGGCTTCCGGGCGCCCAAGAACGTCCAGCAAGCGCCAGGACCATCTTCTAAAGTTGATTCTGCTGCGGGATCGAGGAACCACCAGTGCAGAGCTTGCTCAGGAATGGCAGCAGGCAGGTGTGAGTGCCTCTGCATGCACAGTGAGGCAAAGACTTTTGGAGGATGGCCTGGTGTCAAGAAGGCCAGCAAAGAAGCCACTTCTCTCCAGGAAAAACATCGGGGACAGACTGATATTCTGCAAAAGGTACAGGGATTGGCTTGCTGAGGACTGGGTAAAGTGTTTTTCTCTGATGAATCCCCTTTCAGATTGTTTGGGGCATCTGGAAAAACGCTTGTCCGGAGAAGGAAAGGTGAGTGCTACCATCAGTCCTGTGTCATGCCAACAGACCATTCATATGTGGGGTTGCTTCTCAGTCAAGGGAGTGGGCTCTCTCACAATTTTTCCTAAGAACACAGCCATGCATAAAGAATAGTACCAAAACATTCACAAAAGAGCAACTTCTCCCAACTATCAAAGAACAGTTTGGTGATGAACAATGCCTTTTCCAGCATGATGGAGCATCTTGCCATAAGGCAAAAGTGATAACTAAGTGGCTCGGGGATCAAAACATCAAAATTTTGGGTCCTTGGAAAGGAAACTCCCCAGACCTTAATCCCATTCAGAACTTATGGTCAATCCTCAAGAAGCGGGTGGACAAACAAAAACCCACAAATTCTGATAAACTCCAAACATTGATTAGGCAAGAATCGGCGGCCATCAGTCAGTATGTGGCCAGAAGTTGATTGACAGCATGCCAGGGCGAATTGCAGGTCTTCAAAAAGAAGGGTCAACACTGCAAATATTGACTTTTTGTATAAACTTAATGTAATTGTTAATAAAAGCCTTTGACATTTATGAAATGCTTGTAATTTTATTTCAGTATACCATAGCAACATCTGACAAAAAAGTCTAAAAACACTGAAGCAGCAAACTTTGTGAAAACCAATACTTGTGTTATTCTCAAAACTTTTGGCCATGACTGTAATTAGAATTCCTTTTATAGGCTCAGTATATGACGTACTGGGGTTATGAGTTTGATTCCTGACTATGGCCTTATATGTGTGGAGATTGAATCCCTGTGTTTGGGTGGGTTTCCTCCCACACTCCAAAAACATACCAGTAGGTTAATTGTCTGCTATTAAATTGACCCTACTCTCCCTTGGTCTCTCTGTGTGTGTATTGTATGGAATTTAGACTGAAAGCTCCAATGGGGCAGGGACTGATGCGAATTCTCTGTACAGCGTTGCGGGATTAGTGGAGATATATAAATAGCTGATGATGATGTTTTGTATAATTATGGACCTTTGAGATCTGAAAGTTTGCAATGTATTTTATTTGTTAATATCTGTACAAAATAATCTCTTTAAATAAAGTAAAACAAAATTACTTTGTAGTAATTCCCAAGGACAGTGTTGGTCTAAATTAATTTAAACCCTTTCTGCTATTTAAAATCCCTCAGTCTACAAACAAATTGGAAGTTGTTTACAAAGCACACTTAGTATAAACCACAAAATGCCTTGATTTTGCACCAGGAAGGCATGCAGGGGCAGATCTAGAAAATAGTTCTACCCAGGGCGATTTAGGCCCAGCACCCTTTTTGACACCTAAGGCTGCCTACGGCTGCACAATATGTGCAGGTCCGTTCGGCAGAGACAGGCAGGGAGAGTGTGCTGCCCGGCCGCTCTGATTGTGTTTTAAACACAATCAGAGCAGCTGGGCAGCACACTCTCCCTGCTCTGTCTCTGCCGAACAGGCCTGCACATAGTGTGCAGCCGCCGGCAGCAAGCCCCTGCTGATCGCCCCCTTTCCCCTGGATCCGCCACTGAAGGCAGGCATAGTGCACATCTAGTTGTTTGCTTACCCTCTGCACTTGGGAGACACTTTGGCAAACCACAGTTGTGTCTAGAAGTGCAGATAGGTGAAAATATCTCTAGTGGCAAACTGTGTAAATGTCACATTATAAAGTATAATCTCCTACCACTTTGGGACCAATGCTTTACATAAAATAAATGTTTCCATTTTTCTACTGACATAATGCTCTGCTTAACCACATTTATGTCTTAAATGAATAATGAGTGTGGGGATCATTAACTGTATTTATCTTTTGCGTGAAGCTTTTTCTTACATTTCTCATAGAACACATGGAAATGTGTTTTTCCACCAAAGTGAAAACTGGAGGAGTTAAATTAGGTCCAATAAAATTATAGGATGAGACCTAAAGAGGGCCAGCTCTGAGCTTTTGCAAAACTCAAGGACTTTTGTAAGGTGAAATCACTGTGTCCTTCAGCACTGAAAGGAACGCCTCTAAAAATGCACCCTTTCAACCCTTTTATTTCATTTCAAGCTCATTCCACACAATATATTGTTTCTACAGTACCCCACAAAACTAGAAACACTGGTGCACTTACTCCATACTTTAAACTTACTAGTTATCTTATTAGGTATACCTACCCTCCGCATGTAATTGACTGTAGGACATACTTAACTCTCTGTCTATATGTATTACCCAGTATTGTTTTATTACTGTGTTTGTTCCCAATTGTAAAGAGATATGGAATTTGCTATATAAACAAATGTTGATGAGTAGTTAGAGCATCATTTAGGCAAGTACCAATAGATTGCTGCTATATACAATAAAGAGGGAGCACAAGCAAATCAAATGATGTAGATGATCCTGGATTAGTAGTGTACACCAGAAATGCCAGGAGAGTAGGCAACAGCACCACTGCTATTTTCATGAACCTCAGATAGAGGTGTATTGAGAACATGTTGTCACCCGAAAACTAGTTATGCTTTCAAAGTATAAGACAGAATACAGTCCGAGCTGGATGGTAGCAGTATGTTAGAGCTCCTGAAAGATAGGTAGCCTCAGCAGCTACACATGAATACAACCATTTCCATTTAGCTCATTATTATCATGGGCAATGCTGAGACAATAGGAGCTAGTGGGTCTCAGGATAGAGATGGGACTGCAGCTGGTAGAAAACCTAGAGGGCTCAGAGGGAATAGCATCAGGTGTGGTGGGATAGGTGAAGAGGTAGGCTTTGAGAGAGCACTTAAAAGATTGAAGGGGGAGTATCTAGTCAGACAGTGTGGGGCATTCCGTAAGTGGAACACAGCCCAAGAGAAGTCTTGAAGGTGTTAGTGAGAAGTGGTTGTCAATGAGGAGACGAGGATGTGGGTAAAGCTGAGGGTGGAGTCAAGCACGATACCAAAACAGCGTGCTTGGGAGTCTGGGAGTTTTATCATTGGTCACGTTAGTGAGGGCAGTGTTGGTGAATTTAGAGGGTGTACGCAGTATTGTAGGTAGTCAAGCAGGGATTGAATGGAGAGAAAGTTGGCCAGGCAGTTGTACACATTTAAGTACTTTAGAAGCCAATGGGAGGAGAGAAATTAAGTAGTAGATGGAAAGACAAGAGGTTTTTTCAAGAATAGGAGATAAGCACATATTTGAAGATGGAAGAGAAAGTGCCATTGGAGTATCAAGTTGATGAGGGTAGCTAGGTTCAGACAAGTATATAATATATACCCCTTATTAAAAAGAAAGAAATTTATTAAATGGGTCCCATATGCAGTTTCCATGTTAGGATGCCTCAGTTTATTGAGGATGAATTTCTGCCTCAATTTCTTTATATATTCACAACAATCCATTATCCCATCCCCAACTACATTTTCCACATAGCCCAAAATATTTTGAACAACTTTACTTGTGAAAAACCTCTCCAAGAATAGCATAGCTTAAACCTTAGTCACATTGCAGTTATCGTAGTACAAAACATATATATATATATATATATATATATATATATATATATATATATATATATAGGTCAGATTCCCTAAAAAAAACATGGGTATAAATGGAACTAGCCCTCCCAAAGATAACTCATTGATTATATCCCAAATCCGTCATAAGATTATTACATTGCTATATAAAATCTTTGATAAACGTTATCCCACTTTAATACGTATATTATTCTCACCATTGCTCCACATTAGCTACATTTCAACTTAAATTCAAAACCTATCTTACTTTTTGGTACAAACAATTCACAAAATCTCTCATTTGAAATGTATTTATAGATACTTAATGCAATTTAAATAAAATATTCCCTTCTTTCTTTGATCGCTGTTGGAGGAATGTAAATTCGGTGCCCTGTGCCCACAGATCCCCTTATGGTTGAAGACTAATTCCTAATTAACCAGATCATTTATTCAGCAACCCCTCTTCCCCATAATTTTTAAAACTTAATAATACCCAATTTAGCTCAACTATACGGGATGGATAAATGTAATATAACAATATGCAATAACCTAACCAAATGCAAACGTCATTGTGATAAACTGATTCTCCCAGTTGCTAAGGGCACCCATAGAAATCCAAGAACATCTGAGCACAAGACTCCTTATAAAGGTGGGGGAGATTAGGATGGGGGAAGATTGAGAGTGGGGGCACTTCCTGCAGATGCTGTGTGGCAGATCATGTATTAATATATTTATGACTGTACACTATAGTTATAGGTATTTAGTTATAGGTATATCATATATTTTTGACTGTAGACTATGCCAATAGGTATATTATAGCCTAGCCAGTAGTATTCTTTTGTCGGTACTCTCATCTGAAACATATACGCCTCAGTACTGCACAGCCCCCATCTCCATCACAGCAGCCCGCACACCGCACCTCATTCCGCCGCCTCCTCACCTCCTGCTCCTGTCACGTGTCCTCTGCAGCTCACACGCGCCACCTGTCGCCTTGCATACTAAGCCGCTGATTGGATGAACACAGAAGGCGGGGCGCGGAAGACACGGCCGGTCACACAAGAGGTAGTTACAGACGTTCTGAGAGAGAGATGACCAGTCAAACAGGAGACTGATGCAGACGTACTGTGAGGTATGACCAGTCACACAGAACATTTCCAGATACATGCTGAGCTCCTGGAAACAATGAACATTAAGCTATAAAATAGGGCTTTTCACACTCACTTTAAATAAGCAGTGGCGCACGCAGGGGGGGTTTCTGAGTCTCCAGAACCCCCCCTGCGCTAACTAAGTGGCCGCTATAGCTGCACTGTCCTATACAGCAGCTGCGGCGCTGTCAAAGAAGCGTCCGCGGCGGTGCTGTGTATACAGCACCGCCGCGGACGCTTCTTAGACAGCGCCGCGGCTGCTGTATAGGACAGCGCTGAAGAAACGAAGCTGCTGCGCTCTCGCGCGGGGGTGTGTGTTTTTTGGGGGGGGTCGGGGGGGAAACAACCCTACCCCCCCCACAAACCTCCGTTCGCTCCTGATATGTGGCCCTCCTGGTACTCTGTGTCCTCTGGAGTATCTATAAATAACATACCTTTGGGCTCCCATTAACAAATTACTGATAGTGACCCTTCTCCAGTCTGCAGCCCCCTGGTGCAATCTGGCCTGCACCCAGACCTTGAAACTATACCTTCACTTTCTCCAAAGGCTTTCACTTCTCCATAGGGCACATTGAGAACATCTGGGCATAATACATGCCAACTATGAAGATCTGCTGCCAGACCTGAGACCTATGGACGGCACACTCCACACATCTACAGTTTTCAGCCCAGAGATTCTTTGGTATCCTGGATATACTATGGACCAGGCCATCACCAGCCACTAGCAGGCCCAGTTAACTAAACTAAACAATGAGCGCAATTTACTGCAGATCAGTCATGCTCCACGGCAGGGAGGGATTGGGTACTTATGGGGGAATTCCGTTGGCCGCGTTACTGCTGAAAGTAACGCGGCCTGTGCACTGTTACCGATACCAGTCAAATCACTATATATAATATATAAATATGTGCACTGTGTGTTTCAAAAATGCTTTAAAAATAATCCTTATAATAAATGGCTGTCAAGGTGCAATCACCTCAAAGGTGAAATGCTTCAAGCATCTACAAGAAAACACTTATTTTGTAATAATTGTGTATAAGCCCTAAAATGTGCCCAGTGACTGGAGGATTGATTTGAATTTATAACAGTTCGGGGAGGGTTGGCAGAAAATTAAATGAGTGAAGGGGAGAGCTATTCCAAGGGTTTGCTTGTAATATAGTAAGTGCAAAGGATGCATGATTAATGATATTGCCAGTGCAACGGGGCTGGCTATATGTTCAATAAAGTAATATGAGAATGGGACCAGTGCAAGGTAGAAGGCAGGCAATGGAATCAATGCAAGAGCCTCTAAAGTATCACCAAAGCTGGACTATAGCTCTGGGGGGACTTGAGCACTTAAGCCAGGAGGGTTATCATTTTAGACAAATACACAGGCAATGCTGTGTGCACTACTGATAGGTGCATGCAGCTCTGCCTTTATGAGTAGTATAGTGTGGAACAGGACATACCTTCCAACTGTCCTTGCAGTCTGACCAAATCCCGACTTAGCGAGACAGTCACCCAAATTCTGGACTACCCCACCAGATTGAGGACAGTTGACAGACTGTCCTGCTCTCTCCTACCTGTTCTTGTCACTTTCATCACATGTGGCTACTGGTGTCTTTAGTTCAGTTGCTGCTTGTCTGGATCCTGGAATGCTGGGGATCCCATTTGGAAAAAAAAAAATGAATACATGTAATTTAGAAAACACCAACCACCCAAGACATTCAATAGCACCCACATTTAATGATTAGGCCTCCCTCCAGCCCCTACAATAAAATCATAGTATTCACATTTGATTAATAGATCTATTTAATCAGCCCTAACATTAATTTAATAGTATACACATTTAATAAATAGACCTACCTAGTCCTGGAGGCTGTGGACCGGCCACTACACATAAGTAATTAAATTTAATTTTTCAAGTGTTCTTTCAACCCCCCCAAAAAAGCAATTTGGCGATTTCCTGAGGCGACCGGCACACCGGGAAATGTCCCAGTAGGTTCTGTGGCCATTCTGCCTCTGCTCCACAGACTCATTACTGGGTCATCACTGCTATTAGCACATGGTTAGGTCATCAAACCTGTGACAAATACATCACAATTCCTGTTTCTTGCCTCCTTACATCTACTATCCCTGAATAATATCAACAAGAACTTTCATAGTAGCTGGACCCACATCCATTGCCTTCTTGCCATCTTTACCCACCACCAATATTAACAAACAAATATAAAACTGATCCACTGATTATAATTTTATATGGAAATCAGCTCTGTCATATCTTATTTTGAGAGCAGTCCAGAAGTGGCTTCATCTCTTAGAATCCACTGAAAATTGTGGTGCCAGTTTACATGGCTATCATGTCACTCTTAACTGAGTCTGTACACTTTTACTTCAATCCAATACAATTCCCTAACACTATATAATTTACTTAATATGTTTCTGTTTTTTTCTCTGTAACCAAGTACTAACTCCATCTTCTATTGTTATGTGAGTTCATTTTCTCATTGATTCGGTTTATATTACAACACAATTATTTTTTATTGGATTCGCAATTTTATTTACAGACACTTGGCACGGCCATGGGTACCAGGTTCGCCCCAAACTTTGCTAACCTCTATTTGAGGTTGTTGAGGAGCAGTACATATGGGGTTCATCATTCTTACTCTGATTAACTATTTGCTGCGGTCTACTCCCGTATGCTAAAGAGTCTCTTATTGAATATTTGCATATTTCCTCTTGAAACAGCCAAGGAGAGTTTGGACTAAATTATTCCCAGTGTATTTGGTGACTCTTCTTTTTATTTTCCCTGATAAAGAGGGTCTTGAACCCGAATTGTGTTATTATGCTTCACTCAGAAGATAAAGATATCAAGATATTTAATTGTCTATATGATGAATTATTGCTGCTTTTGACAGCCATGCATATTTATACCTAATTGCTATAGCTATTGTTTATATTTACAGTGACCATTATTATACAATTGTTTTTTATGCTAACTAATAAATATATTTCCTGAAATCAGCGCTCTCTCATTTTTTTCTTTCTTGTCATTGTCATTCACAGAATCAGATATCTGTATTAAGAGAGCTGCTGTCCAGTCTTTTATACTGTTTATATTTATGATTCTTAGCACTTGATATATTTTGTGTATTTCTCTGCTCCCAAAATTCTTATATCTATTGCCAGTCCCAGTTGCCAACCACTAAGCTTGACCATGTCTATAAATGACTAGTGCAATTTGGAGGGACAAACCACCAAGAATACATTCCTCCACATTACAACACCCCAATACTAATGGTTTACCTCACGTTATTTATTTTACTATCTTGCATCTCGTCTAAGCTAAATTGTGGCTTGATTTTCACCTATGCAAATTTTAAAAATGATCGAATTAAAAGTATCCGTTTGTGAGGTTACCTCTATGATTTCAATCTTAGGAACTCCTAGACCTAGCAATTTTCACACTTGGTAACTAGTTTTTCTTGACGAATATAGGATCAGTGCAGAAAATGTTAGCATCTCTCTAGTTTCCCCTCACCCCTTACTGGCCCTGCACGATTTGAACAGTGGCTAGCAAAGGGTATTTAGACTTGTGTATAAATACATTGGAAAGAGGTATTATACAACAGAAAATAGAGTTGAATTCATTCAGTCCTATTGACTGCCTCAAAGTCAAACATTTTGTTAATTCGCTTCGCTAGGAAATTTGACTCCATTTGAAGTAATTTGTTATCAAGGGTCCCTAACTTAAATGCATTATTTTTCTGTTCTCTAATCTGATCTTGGCATCAATGCAATCACAGACTCTTAAATGTAAATAACAATGGCAAACAGATCTAGGCAGACCACCAGATGAGGCATGGTCAGAAATTAGAGAAGTGCACTGTTTTAACTGTAATAATTAATAAAACCTCATAAAAGATCTATTATAGCTGGTATATAGTGTCTACTAGGCTTCAAAACTATTTTGGGATAAACCTCCTACTCTGTTGGAAAAACTATGTTCCCAAACTGTTAGTAAAATTATGCAACACCCAAACCAGAAGGAACCATGTTTTTATTCTTCTTGTCCATCAAATGGAAGGGCTTGATAAATACCAAAATAAGTTAGCCTCTAAACCTTATGGAAGTGAAACACCTAATTGTAAACCACCGGAAACAACTGCACAGTCCACTTATATCTCTCCTCCATAGAAAAAATGGCATGTTACAGCCATGTAAAAAATTACAGCTTACCTTAACAATAAACCCCATAATTATGCATAGTTATGGACCTTTACATACAATTCACAATATGCTAACTTCTTGTTTTCCTACCTGTTATTAATTCTAATTAATCATGCTCTTGACATTCATGGACCTGAACCATTTTGACTCCCTCCTCCGCCAGTTAGTACCCCACCCTTACACTTTTTTCTTGTAGGCTTTAGCCTCTCACTTATTGTTCTTTTTTTTTTTTTTTTGAAAGTTACTACTCATGTATTTGGAGGCTCTCCTTAAAATTTAATACAAACTCCATTTGTGGGTTTTGGCCCAAATGCTTGTGCTAGCTGTATACGTATATATTTTATATTTTTCTAAGTGTATGACCCTTGTTTGTAAGTAAAATAATTGCAGCTATTCAGAGAGATAATAAACATATTAGGCAGGGCAGTTTTCATGTTCTTGCCAGTTTACAGTCAAACATATTTACAAGCTTTCTCTATCTAACAAATACCTCCTGAATTGTTTTCAGGTTTACAAGACAGCAAGAGAGATAAAATGATATTTAAAGCAAGACTGTCAAAGTAGTTAATAGGAATCACAGTAGTGGTTTGTGTGTTCTTTTCATCTTAATGCTTTACTAATGAGGTCTTAGGACCTAAATTTGATGTTGTGGTCATCTTAGGCACCTTGACATGTCACCATCTGAGCTAAATAGGTCGTTGAACACCTGAAGTTATAAGCATTAGGGCTTTATCTGACAAGCAGATTGTAAGACTTCGCACATGCAGCATTTTAAATGGAATGCATTACAAGTAGAACACTCTGTAAATACTGCAGGCACTTGCTGTTCACATAGGTAGTAGTGAAAACTGGGGGTAAGGCTAGGTCAGTATTTTCAGTGCAGTTTACAAATTCTTAAGAATTTGTTTTCAGAATTTGCCCACCCTGAGCCTTATTTAGAGTAATGAGTAAATCCAGCTCGACGGTGCCATGTTGCGCTGCAGGGTGGAAAAATCAAAAATGGCAGATTTAGTGTTGAGAGTTAAAAATAAAGCTGCCCAGTATTTGCATTTGCACCAGAATGGTTTATCTTGGTGTAAAGTTGCACCATGCTTTGTCTAGCTGTACGTTTGCACCTCCTAGTTGTATTTTCCTAACTCTAAATAAGGTATAAGTAAATTCTAGCATAGCAGTTGTCTGAAGGAGCATTTACCTTTTAACTAGCTGTACTAAGCTGTCCATGCCGTTCTTATCGGATCTAGGTAGCTGGAGTGAGCCCACCAAAAGTGGGGAGAATCTAGGGCTTGTTGCTGCCTATTACAAGCAGAGTGGGGAATACAAACCCCAGGATGTGTGCAATGCTATGGGAGCATTAGACCATTGGACTTCTTCTTATACCCTTGGAGGGGGTGCAAAAAAACAGTAATATTACTCAGTTGTCTGTGTGTTTCCATTACATGTTAGTGTGCTTATTTAGTGGAATTGTCGTGTTAATTGCTGTCAAACTCCTGTACGTTATAATAAAAGTACTTTCTTTTTCTTCAATTGGCATGAGCCCCTCTGCTCCCTAGACCGTAATAAAGGTTTAGGCCAGTTTACACTCTGACACAATTGAGAGGAAACCATGTGAAATCAGTCCTTATCCCTGGGTATATAATTTATAATCTTTTTTTCATAAATGTCATTAATATTATTTTGTATTTATATGTTTGGGGAGGGTGCTATCTGTGCCTGTTGCAGAAACTGTATGTGATTGAGCTGACTTAAGAAACCCTGGACCCTAATTTTAACTATGTGTTTAAGAAAAATCCCCCCCCCAAGGATTATAAGTAATAATGTTTCATATGTGTATGTGTGAAAAATCATTCCATGTTTAGTGCAATTAATGTGATATAGGTTCTACACATATACTATATGCATAGAACCTATTGCTAGAACTGTTCTTGGACAAAGGACAATAAAACTTGTAAAACAGATTAGCTTACCAGCACACCTCTTGCGGTGATGTCATAAAGGAGGGGTTTTGTACAAGAAAAACAAGATTTAAAATTTAAATTATTTTAGATGTTGTCAGTTTGTGGGGCTCAGTCTACTTCAGATGAATTCTCCATACCTTCTAGTCTTTGTGGTAGCCTACACAAAAGGACAGATGAATGGGTTATTACTGTTTCTGTGTTTTATATCTGTTTTATTTTAAGAAGACTGTTTTTCTTTTATATTTCAATATGTCAGTTCATTATCACTATTTTATTAAATAAGCTTTGTGTCTTATTATATACATTTAATAATGTGCTGTCTTTGTGTCCCTAAAGAATTTACATGTTAAATTTAGTTACTTTTTAGAATGCTACATTTATGCAGGGAATTGCTTGGTTTACAGTAACTCTGATTAAATTGGGTTCTAATTCCATTTAGGGATCAGTCAGCGAGTATTTCACCCATCTCGCTCACAATTAAATACCCCCCCAAGAGGGGTATTCAATTGTTAGCGAGATCGCTAAAATACTCGCGCTCGAAAAATATTACCGTTAATACGGTAATATTGTGCGTAAATACCGTTAATATGGTAATTTACTCGCTGGATTTCAGCTTGCAGCTCAGGGAGATGCGAGCTGAAATTCAGCGAGTGATTACCGTATTAACGGTAATATTTTTCGAGCGAGAGTATTTCACTGATCCAGCTCACAATTGAATACCCCCCTAAAGCTTTCAGATCCTCCTTTGTAAGCAGTGTCTTTATCTGCGAGAGGATCTCACTGATCTCTTAACTAATATTTGAAGTCAAATGGTGTTTACATTATACTGGCTGCATTAATCTCTCTGGCAAATCTGATTGTGTTGTGGGTTCTACGGAGTACCATCTTTCACTATCCCAGAGCTCAATACTTTTAGAATTGTCTTTAATCAGCACAGTGAGTGTAATTCCTCGGTTTCCTGCCCCTTTTCTTTGCATGCTCTTTTTGTCTTTTCCCATGAGGCTCATGTGTCCATATTGCTTTTTTAAGGTGAGAGTTGTTGCTGATGTACCAGACAGGGTGATAAGCCGTGTCAAGTCAACGATGGCCAGGTTCCCCCATGAGGTGGCCTAGGCAGCGTCTGTCATAGCGGTGGTGACTTCTTCACTGGTTACGTGGACAAACTTGTGGCATCTCCACTGCCATGGGTATAGTAGATGTAATTATCTTGCGGACATGCTTAATATTAGCTTTATGTTTGACGTATACAGAGGTTAAATTCAGCTGTGCAGCTGATGACCAAAAGAAATATGGATTTCCAAGTTTGTTTAGGTCCCTGCTCATTAATGCTGCCCCATGACCTGGAGTACTCTTTGTCTTAGGTATCAATGAGGCAACCCTTGTAATGCTCCATATGGAAAGAGTTCACAATCATTGAGGTCCGCTGGATAGGGTCTGAGAAGACAGAATGCCAGTTAAGGCTTGTCAGTGATCACCTGTATGTTTATCATGCTGGCAAGATGTTGAGCTTGTAGGCGGTATTTCCACAATTCTTTGGTGAGCAGGCTGCTTGAGATTCAGGTAAATTGATTCTGGGTATTAAACTTGATTAGGCAGTGCAGGCCACAGATTGGGGCTGACTTTGTCCTGTTCCTCAATTGATGTTATAACTTACCAAAGACTTTATTTTCTATGTTACTCTCTGTCATTGAGTTTAATGTATTTCCAAGAGAGATCTCTAATTTAGGAGAGGACTAAGCCTAGCAGTGTTCTCAGGCGGCCTTCAGAAGCACTAGGCCAAAGCCTGCAGAAGCCATTTGTGGGTCTCTGCCACTGATGCGGGTTGTATCTTTGAGGGCTCCTCTGGTCCAGTGTGCTGCTATGCTTATATATCTGACGACCGAGCACAATTAGATAGTGTTTGTTTGGTTTACACACTCAGAATTATTACATTACATGGTCACAGTCCCGGAAGTTACTGTCCAGACAATTTCTATATAAGAATGAGTTTATCAAGAACAAAGCAACCTTACCCTGAGTATGTGAGAACAAAAAAAAATATTGTCCGGCGCTCTGAAGCAAACAATAAATCGCTATGTGTCAGCATATACATAAATAGGAGAATTTTGTGCACAGTATAGCTATATTGGGATAAGCTTACCTGCCAATGCCACGGCATCTCCTTTAGATGAGTCCCTAGCATGTGAAACAAATGTATATTCAGGCTGTCACATTTAAAACCTTCTATGAAGCTCCACTTTCTAATGCCTTTTGAAATGATTTTATTCACTTGTACACATTTCTTTACTTTAAAGAAGCGTGCCTTCCTTTCTTTTTTTCCCCCTGTGACCAAAAGAATTGACAGGGTCCAGACCACTTCTCCCTAAAGACTTCAGGGCCCTGTGATGTAATATGGCCAAAAACACTAATAATCTAATCTAAAAACACCCCAGGGACTTTTCATACCTACAGATTCGTAGCCTTATCTATTCCCAAACGCGTGCTAAAAAATGCTAGCAGCTGTCCATCCCACTTTGAGCATCTTTGTATTTATTCGGTGAGTCGAAGAGGGAGAATATCAGTCTTTTATTGCATTCTCCTCATGCTGGACTTACCCCCTATGGATCCCCATGAAGAGGCATGAGAGGGGGACCTTGGGGTGGCCCTGGATGGCAAGGGATGGTCAGCAATTCGGAAACCTGTGGCTAAGGCATCCATTAATGCTAGTGTCAAGGAAACGGCTTGTAAAGTGTACTCGAGATGGTACCTAGTCCTAATCAAGCTTCACCGTATTTTCCCAACCACGTCCTATAAGTGCTGGAGAGGCTGTGGTGGACAGGGTACTCACTTATACATCTGGTGGGACTGTCCCATTATTCAATCATTCTGTGATACTGCACTGACCCTTCTCGATCAACTCGCAGCTCTTCATCTCCCCAGGGACCCTGCAATATTTTTACTCAACAAAGCCACCCTATCTATAAGCAAACCAACGGACCATCTAATACTACAGGTTAGCCAGGTCTGTAAACTATTGATAGTCCGAGCCTGGAAAAATGCATTCTCCTACCAAACCAGAGTTGATAGACTATGGCACATTTCTTCCATAGAGTCTATCACAGCCCTCCTTAGCGACACCCTCCCCAAATTTCACAAGACATGGACCCCATGGTACAGACTTCATAGCCCTTCCGTTCCAGGCACCATGAAAAAACAGACTCATGACCCTTCACTTCTCTCCTTTCCTTTTTTAGACTTTCGGTCCATCCCCTTTCACCTCTCCCTCCTCTTTTTCTCCCTGTCCTTTTCCTATCCCCTTATCCTTTACAACTTTATTGGAAAAAACATTTTGGTGTACCTAACCTTCTTAATTTTACGCTATACCCGCGGTTCCCAAAGTGTGTGCCGCGGCACCCAGGGGTGTCGCGGTGCTGTCACAGGGGTGCCACGGGCCAGCCAGAGAAAAAACAAACAACACATAAACTTACCAATCCGCGCGGCGCCGGGACCCAGCATCCCCCTCTCTCACGCAGCAGCTTTTGCAGCTTGTCACTGACAAGCTGCGTGAGAGAGGAGGATGCTGTGGCCCGGCGCCGCGCGGATTGGTAAGTTTATGTGTTGTTTGTTTTTTTCTATGGCTGGCGCGGGGCAGAGTGTGAGGGAGCGTGAGAGAGGGCAGAGGAGGGAGACATCGTGACAGAGGAGTGGGACATTGTGAGAGAGAGCAGAGGAGGGGGACAACGTGACAGGAGGGGGACATCGTGAGAGAGGGCAGAGGAGGGGGACAGCGTGAGAGAGGGCAGAGGAGAGGGACAGCGTGAGAGAGGGCAGAGGAGGGGGACAGCGTGAGAGGGCAGAGGAGGGGGACAGCGTGAGAGAGGGCAGAGGAGGGGGACAGCGTGAGAGAGGGCAGAGGAGGGGGACAGCGTGAGAGAGGGCAGAGGAGGGGGACATCGTGACAGAGGAAGGGGAAAGCGTGAGAGAGGGCAGAGGAGGGGGACAGCGTGAGAGAGAGCAGAGGAGGTGGGACAGCGTGAGAAAGGGCAGAGGAGGTGGACATCGTGGCAGAGGAGGGGGACATTGTGACAGAGGAGGACAGCGTGAGAGAGGGCAGAGGAGGGGGACAGCGTGAGAGAGGGCAGAGGAGGGGGGCAGCGTGAGAGAGGGCAGAGGAGGGGGACAGCGTGAGAGAGGGCAGAGGAGGGTGACAGAGGAGGGAGGACAGCGTGAGAGAGGGCAGAGGAGGGGGACAGCGTGAGAGAGGGCAGAGGAGAGGGACAGCGTGAGAGAGGGCAGAGGAGGGGGACAGCGTGAGAGAGGGCAGAGGAGGGGGACAGCGTGAGAGAGGGCAGAGGAGGGCGACAGCGTGACAGAGGAGGGGGGACAGCGTGAGAGAGGGCAGAGGAGGGGGACAGCGTGAGAGAGGGCAGAGGAGGGGGACAGCGTGAGAGAGGGCAGAGGAGGGGGACAGCGTGAGAGAGGGCAGAGGAGGGGGACAGCGTGAGAGAGGGCAGAGGAGGGGGACATCGTGACAGAGGAAGGGGAAAGCGTGAGAGAGGGCAGAGGAGGGGGACAGCGTGAGAGAGAGCAGAGGAGGTGGGACAGCGTGAGAAAGGGCAGAGGAGGTGGACATCGTGGCAGAGGAGGGGGACATTGTGACAGAGGAGGACAGCGTGAGAGAGGGCAGAGGAGGGGGACAGCGTGAGAGAGGGCAGAGGAGGGGGGCAGCGTGAGAGAGGGCAGAGGAGGGGGACAGCGTGAGAGAGGGCAGAGGAGGGGGACAGCGTGACAGAGGAGGGAGGACAGCGTGAGAGAGGGCAGAGGAGAGGGACAGCGTGACAGAGGAGGGAGGACAGCGTGAGAGAGGGCAGAGGAGGGGGACATCGTGACAGGAGGGGGACAGCATGACAGGGCAGAGGAGGGGGACAGCGTGAGAAAGGGCAGAGGAGGGGGACAGCGTGACAGAGGGCAGAGGAGGGGGACAGCATGACAGGGCAGAGGAAAGGGGCAGAGGAGGGAGACAGAGTGACAGGAGGAGGACAGCGTGAGAAAGGGCAGAGGAGGGCGACAGCGTGACAGAGGAGGGGGGACAGCGTGAGAGAGGGCAGAGGAGGGGGACAGCGTGAGAGAGGGCAGAGGAGGGGGACAGCGTGAGAGAGGGCAGAGGAGGGGGACAGCGTGAGAGAGGGCAGAGGAGGGGGACAGCGTGACAGAGAGCAGAGGAGGAGAACAGCGTGAGAGAGGGCAGAGGAGGTGGACTGCGTGAGAGAGGGCAGCGGAGGGGAACTGCTGACAGAGGAGGGAGGACAGCATGACGGGGCAGAGAAGTGGAACAACGTGACGGGACAGAGAGAGGGGGACAGCATGACAGGAGGCAGAGAGAGAGGGACAGCGTGAGAGAGGGCAGAGGGGGCAGCGGGCATTTTTGCATACAACTAAATAAGTATTTCTGTCCTGACCTAAATACTTATTACATTTATTTGACCCAACTACTTCTAAAACAGGACTGCTCAGTAATTATTTTGGAGGGGTGCCTTGAAAAAATGATGGCGACTCTAAGGGTGCCGCAAACTGCAAAAATTTGGGAACCCCTGCACTATACTGTTTTATTTACCAGAAATGTTTTGCACTGTTTATTGAACAAAGTATGTAAATAAAGAGATTTAAAAGAAAAACACACCAGGGTTTGGTACACCCTTTGTCTTTTGAACTTTAGCTATGTGGCATAAAAGGGGTCTCAATGATAAAGGACTTTTCCACAGTTGCTGCAGAGCTACTCTGACACATGTCTGCTGTTAGGTGGCTAGGCCACACACGCCATACGCCTCGTTCTTATTACAAAGAAGACCCCTTTTTGGAGGCCTTTATATAATTTCCATGCTTCTCCTGAAAAATGATTGTGTCCACTGGCTACTGATAACAATGGTTGACTGCTCTCCATTTCCTGTTTAACAATTTCCTCCTGTAGTCATATGGAGATACATTTGGAATCTTAATGGAATGCTCTTACTAGTGATTATTTAGGCTGAGAGAGGCTTCAGTTCACAGAAGGCACAGACACTGTAAAGCAGAAGCACGTGGAGAGTGATTACTGCTATACCACCATCACTAATCCCTGGAACTTAGTTTAGGCATTTTTGAGACAGTTGATAGGTATGTGACAAATTGATCAAGAGCAGAAAAACTAAAAACCAGATCATGTGCCACTCACTAGTAGAACTGTTTTAGCACAGTAATGGTATGTTTACACAAATGTGGCTCATGCAGACCTGCAGAAAAACAAGTATATGTCTTTTAGGTTTCTATCTTTGCGTCTGCTATAGGACAGGTGCAAATGCTCGCTGATGATGATGACTTGTTGTAAAACAGGCGCATATGCTACTGATGCGAAGATGTAAGCATCACAAAATGTGTATGACTGTGCATTGTGTCGAAAAAACTCTACTTTTCCGTGCTCATTTTTTAAAAGTAATTTATTCTCTTTGACCAACCCTACATTAGCTCCAAAGTGATTATTTTCTCTTCGTAGAGTTCAAAAGAGTTTTAAAAATGTAATAGATGAAAATTCTAGCTCAATAATTAATCGATTTTCTTTAGAATTCATTAGCATTGTCATTATAAGGTTTTAGTCAAAATCCTGGACATTACTGTGAAAGACATTGCAGAACAGTGCAGTAATCTCCATTTTGGTGGAGTGTTATTTTTTATCACTGTGCATGTTCCTTTAATATCATTTTTTCCATATTATAGTAGCAACTTATATTGTACTTTTGTTGCATGAAATATTCAGCACTATTGGATGTGCAGATATGTGATCTCTGATTTTATATATCCTTTGCTATATATATGATTGATATCTGATACCACACAGTTTGAGAGGTGTGTATTTAAATGGATTTTTGCCTCAGGTGCTTTTTAAGATATTATTTTTAAGTCAAGGCTAGGTAAACATTTGTTTTAAACTACCATCCACTGTCATTACTACCTATAACCATGCTTTTATTGTGATTAAGCCATGATCTATAAATATCCTTTTCAGTATCATGTGTGTATGCCAATCTAAAATTATCCTAACCATTTAACATCTTAGTTAAAAAAAGTACTTTAATTTTAGAAGATGCCAACTAATTATAATAGGATACATGTAATATTTTCAAAAGTCCAACTTGATTTAAGTTGAGCAAAGTATCCAGTATTACATGATGTCTGTCTTGGGAAATTACAGAAAACAAGCCAGGTCAAAAACAACAGATTGGGAGAAGATACAATTATCCAGCAAGAGCAAGGTACACACCTACACAATTTACCTTCAGATCTGTGCTCTTTATATCTCATAACTATCTGCTAAAAAGATCGTAACTGCATACTCTATAGAGATCTGCTTACACTGATGGTCGTCAGTGCATTTACACTTCCACATTTGCCTAACTTCGTTCCATCGTTGATAGTGATTTTTAGAGAGTTTAGAAAACCAAGTCAAACGATACAATGTACTTTGGTGAGATAAAACATGATCGTGGGAGCATACAATATCTGACCAAACAGTCATTTATCGTGTGATCTGCACAATAGTTGCATGAAATTACTGTAGTGTGTACCCAGCTTAACATGCAGACTTCAAGGGTAGGCAGTAGAATGTCAGTAGCAAAGCAGTAGTCCGCAACAAACATTCAGCATATGACAAGATGACAGACACGATAAGGTGAAACTAAGTAATAGACGCCAAGCGCCAGTTGAGGCCAAGTCACACCAGGACATGTCTAGCTGCTATGATGCACTTTTACAGGTATAAAGCCTGACTAAGAAACTAGGAAGCTGACAGGGAATGTATATCCATCAGTTAAGAGCATTCTAATTTTTCAGATGTCAACTGTCTGCCAGATTTCAGCCATCAATGTGTTGACTTTTTATATTTTTGCCTGTCAAAGCCATAGATAATGTTGTGATTTTTTTTTTTTTATGGAGCCCAAGAAATGTAGAATATTTGTAATAAGTGTCCTGCTTTTTATTTATTTACTAGCATATATAACCTGTTCATTGAGTGGGTAAATGACTACTCAAGGACATGTGCCCGGCCCTATTGAACATAGTAGTTTTGTCACATTGCCTCATGGACACGTTATTCCAGCTATCTACAGTTCAAGTCTTAAAAATCGTAAAGTGGACTTCTTATGGTGCTGCACTGGACACAGTTGCTCACAGGGCCGGACTAGGACTAAAATCCAGCCCTGGCATTTAAAGCACACCGGTTCACCTGCTGTGGGCTCCATGCACGCTGATGTGGCATTGCTGGTGCAGTGCAACATGAAGCATCGGCACACTTTTTCTTCCATTTATATTACAGTTTGTTGAGATTTGTACCTTAGCAAGGCAATTGAAGTTCTGTACACTAAACAGCAGCACAAAACACCTATATTGAGACAGTTCCACATTGTTTTTAAAGGGTGCCTGTGTCCGGGTACATCTTCAAATGACAGCAGGGTTAATAACCGGTGCCAGAGAGTTAAACCCCAGCACTAGGCCATGTAACAGTGTATTAAAAGTAATGTTTATTAATTGAAATGTATATATTTGATGTATGGGCGCTGTGACGCTGGTTAGTAACCGCCACATAGTGTAGAAAAGGTTAAGTCCTGGTGCTGGGAGTGTAAATGCATTTGGTCATATATTGATTTATTATGAGATTTTGGAGGAAACTTGTTTCTGTCACTCTTCTGAAGAAAGGAAGACCCATGCGACTTAAGTCTTTTCATCATAGGGACCAACACATCTTTTTAGCCTAAACACACTGTAGAGTGTCGTTATCTTTTTTTCTTGTTAAAAAGATAGGGGACTATTTGAATAACGAAGTAATTTGGGAAATCACAGAGTGATGTGAATTTTGTTACATTTAAATTGAGTTAAATCTGACTTTAGAGAATATATTACACCCTGAAGTAATATATCAGACTTTGTGGTGCCAGCTAGGATCAGGCGGGTGGTTTATCCCCTGCCAACATGTAAGTCATAAACTGTATATAAAGAACTGTATTTTGGATTTTAACTGTGTTATACCATCTAAACTTCTGAAGATCACTAGTACCTCTAACTACTGTGTACCTTGAGCAATAAACAGCACTGTGTGAAGATTCTGCCTGATGCCTATTGCCTGCAGTATCCTGTGACCAACAGATAAGAGCTTACACTGTAATCCATTTCTCGGCTGTCCTATGTTGAACCCCGAATTTCTGTGTCAATGCTTTGCTCTCTACCCAGCAGTCCTGATTCATAGTAAGTGGTCAGGAGGCAGCCAGACCACAGCAAACAAGAGCTGCAGCAGCTATACCAGCTACCCAGAACTAATTGGTTTTGGGTACTGTTGAAGGAGCCTGGTGGTGGCACACGAATCCTCCTACAACTATTGCGCAGTTGGCATTCGCAAGTTGGCGAGTGTCTGGTGGCAGGTGACGACAGAAGGAATGGTCACTAACAGTGGGTTACTGACAGTGAGAAGCAACTCAAATAAACTGTATAAGAAAATCCTTCTCCCACAGACCGGGTGGCAAAGTAAGCCCATCTGGTCACAGCCACTAAATTTAAAACCCAGGTAAATATATAATTTTATTATCTTGAACTCTTAGGACATTGGGTTGTCCAGATAAGGGTTTTTAGAGAACCTGTGTGAGGATATACTTGATGATGTCTGTGTTTATGCGGTTATCACTGGACGGCAGCAGTTATTGACTTTATACTCTTTCTGGAGAATGGGTTTCTTAATAATAGATCCAGTACCTGTATGTCCAAATCTAAAAGGCTTTTTTATAGCATATTCCGTATCAGACACTTCCTCTCCCAGGATGCCACCAAAACTCTTATTCACTCACTGACTTTCTCATCTCGACTACTGCAACCTTCTCCTTACTGGCCTCCCCCATTCCCATCTGGCTCCTCTTCGATCTATACTTAATGCTGCAGCTACACTACACACTAAAATGTTTAAGATAAAATATCTATAAATGCAGTTTGGCGCTGTGTCGTCGGTTAGTGTACGGAGCGTAGTACCGGAAGTGTTATGTTCCGTCGCTAGAAGCCAGGAGTATAAACGTATAAAATAAATATTTATTTTTTAGGATGTATATATATTAAATAAAAGTGTTCCTACCTTCCCTGGTAGTCCAGTGGGGATCAGAACGCTCCCCTCTCCCCAGTTGTAGTGTGTTGTCTCTCTGGTCCCAGTCCATGGGAACCGGAGCGCTATGATGTCGGGGGTGCACATATTCACTGGTGCTCCTGTGTTAGGTTGCAGGAGCAGCACGATGAAGTAGGAGCCAATAGCTCCTAGTATATAGCATCTCCTGGATTGAAATGACTGTATCCAGGACAGACAGGGCATATTGAATGTCCCAGCCTGCAAAAAAGCATACAGGAGTTCGAAGAGCTCCAATAGCGGCAACTGGAGGTCTGCTGCACTAGGATCTGGCTGCCCGCTCCTTGGAACCAATCTTGGCTACAAGGGGGAGCCTGGTCAAGGGACCAGGGCAAGGTCCCTTGAAGTATTTTTTGTGCAATTTAAAATATAACTATCTGCCCTAGATTTGGTGACACAAGGGGTGGAGAAAAGGTGCATGTATCAGCCTGGGTTGGTTTAAACAGCAGGTGGCTGGATTATCTCTTCCAGAATATGTTCCAAAAACTGTATAAAATTAGCTATGTTGTACATGTCAAATATATTTTCCATCTCTAATTTTGGATGATCACTATTACCTTTGACTAGTGTAACGGTCCTCATAAGGACCCTTTAAAAGCAATAAATCATTGCATCAAAAGTTTGCCTGACGCCTATAACCTGCTGTACCTTGTGGTCTAATGATAAGAGCTTACACTATAGTCCGTTCCTCGGCTGTCCTGTGTTGAATACAGAGTCTCCGTGTTAATGCTCTACACGGTATCCAGCAATCCTGATCCATAGTAAGCGGTCAGAAGGAACTAGCCAACCCACAGCATAGAGACGCTACAGTAGCTATACCAGCTACCCAGAATTAAGTGGTTCCAGATGCCAGTGAATGAGCCTGGTGGTGGCAGCACCATTCTCCTACAACTACTGCGCAGTTGGCACTCACAGTCAGCGAGTGTCTGATGGCAGCTAACAGGAGTCAGCTGCCATCAGTAGGAGTGGTCAGTTTAAGAAAATTTTTGAAACTCTTCCACTCAAATTCCAAAAAGAAATGAAATTATGATGAATAAGGCAGAAGCCTTGTGCAATATAGACAAGGGATTCCATCACATCCTGTGGTTAGCTAGAGATTCAGCACTATCATGGAGTGAGATTGTTGTCATTCACAACCTGGTGGAGCTTCCAATTCACAGATTTGTGTTCACTGGAATACACACATGCAGTATATGCAACTGAAATTCTGAGCAGCTATGTAGCACAAAAGATAATACCCACATCCATCCCACTCGGTCCTGAATTATGTATAATAATTTATTTAAGCATGTATGCATATTTGGTGTTACATACTGGAGCCTGGTTTGTGAATGTATTTAGCTGAGCATAAAATAAAAGTAAAATTAAATTAAAAGTAAAATAAAAACTACTTTTTATTTTACTTTTAATGTGGGAACATATTCTAATTTTATATATATATCTCTTGCTGCTTTGTTCAGGTGGACATGGCGCATAATGTTGGGGGCATGGTCAACATGGGGTGTGGCTGCACTTCTTTAGACATGACATATCGGGGGAGATTTAGTGCCTTGCGATTTGATACGCAGACATTGCGCAGCGCACATTGCCTGCAATTACAGTTGAAATCCTCACTCATGTTCCCTCGCACCCCACAGAGGTATGAGGAAAAATAGGAGGTGATTTCTATCAAATCTCTGCCGCAAAGTATCTCGCGGATATTCCGGAGACACTTTGCGGCTAATTGAATTTCCCTATTATGTATTAAAATGGTGTTACTATCACCTACCTGTTATTGCAGTTTTCACAACCTGGTACTGGATTCTTGCATGGATCCTGGAATTTTGGGACCTGTTGGAAAATGTAAATATGGAAAACTGAGCAATAAGTGAACACCTTGCATAACACAGATCATGCAGTATATAATGCATACATTATAATAAAATATAACATTTATCACACCCTCCCAAGCCACATCACTCTACCCCTTGGCTACATCATGCATCACGCCACCCCACAGCTACATTACGCTTCATGCCATCATCATCATCATCATCCTTTATTTATATAGCGCCACAATAAATAAATGATGATGATGCCACCCCTGGCACATCACGCATCAAGCCACTCCCCAGACACACCATGGCACCCTCCAGACACATCACGCCACCCCTTAGGCACATATAACACCTCCAAGACATATTAAACATCCTCCCAAGACATATTATAACCTCACCCAGACACATTATGACACCCCCCACCCCACTGTGCTTACCAATGCTGCTGTCACACGCCGGACTCTCGGGTTCTGTGCCCAAGGTCCGGCGCGCTTTCCTGACCGCCACTGAGTCCCTCCATGTGGCTCTGGTCGCCGCCATGTTCCTTTCAGATCTGCGCATGCACTGACCCGATCACTTTATCTTATTACCTGCTTCATTCATTGGACACTCTGCACCTAAGGAGGCCTCATTTCAGTCTCTCTCTAACTACCTCCGCATCCCCTGCTAGTATCGCCTGGTGCTCCCCTAGAAGTCTGTCACAGCAGAGGCTGCTGAGACCAAACCTTGCGGTGGTCCCTGGTGAAGACCATCTGCACCGTTAGACTCTGCGCCATCAGACAAAGTAGTACCATACCCAGCAGACTAAATAGGATTCCTCCTTCCTATCGTGACAGCTGCTGACAGAAATCTTCCTGCAGAGTGAGCAGGGAAGCTGTAATCTTGCGAGATTTGAAGCTCCTGGCTTGCTCTGCAGGCTGCTGGATAGCGTGGGATGTCCACCTACTGGCCCCCACTCACGGGCGCATGCACCACCTGCAGGCACAAAAAAAAATACTTTTAAAAATATATATATTTTTTTACTATAGTGCTCCAGTGGGGCCCAGGGAAATTTGTACCTGCACCCTTCCCCTCTTGGAACCCCTGAGGGCATGTAATGAAATATATTGCTCATTGAAAATCAAACTAAGCAGAATCTTCTGCACCAATTCAATGTATTTTAAATATGTTGTTATTTTGTAGTTCTACTTTTGTATTAAATTGCTCTACGTCATGGCCAAAAGTTTTGAGAATGACACAAGTATTGATTTTTTTACAAAGTTTGCTGCTTCAGTGATTTTTTAAACCTTTTTGTTAGATGTTACTATGGTATACTGAAGTAAAATTACAAGCAATCCATAAGTGTCAAAGGCTTATATTGACAATTACATTAAGTTTATGCAAAGTGTCAATATTTGCAGCGTTGACCCTTCTTTTTGAAGACCTCTGCAATTCGCCCTGGCATGCTGTCCATCAACTTCTGGGCCACATACTGACTGATGGCCGCCCATTCTTGCCTAAACAATGCTTGGAGTGTGTCAGAATTTGTGGGTTTTTTGTTTGTCCACCTGCCTCATGAGGATTGACCACAAGTTCTGAATGGGATTAAGGTCTGGGGAGTTTCCTGGCCATGGACCCACAATTTCGATATTAGCCACTTAGTTATCACTTTTGCATTATGGCAAGGTGCTCCATCATGCTGGAAAAGACATTGTTCGTCACCAATCTGTTCTTGGATGGTTGGGAGAAGTTGCTCTTGGAGGATGTTTTGGTACCATTCTTTATTCATGGCTGTGTTCTTTAGCAAAATTGTGAGTGAGCCCACTGCCTTGGCTGAGAAGCAACCCCACACATGAATGGTCTCAGGATGCTTTACTGTTGGCATGACACAGGACTGATGGTAGTGCTCAACTTTCCTTCTCCAGACAAGCGGTTTTCCAGATGCCCCAAACAATCTGAAAGAGAATTCATCAGAGAAAAAGACTTTACCCCAGTCATCAGCTGTCCAATCCCTGTACCTTTTGCAGAATATCATTCTGTACCTGATGTTTATCCTAGAGAGAAGTGGCTTATTTGCTGGCCTTCTTGATAACAGGCCATCCTCCAAAAGTGTTCGCCTCACTGTGCATAGAGATGCCCTCACACCTGCCTGCTGCCGTTCCTGAGCAAGCTCTGCAATGGTGGTGCCCCCATCCCGCAGCTGACTCAACTTTAGGAGACGGTCCTGGCATTTGCTGGATGTTCTTTTGCACCCGGAACTGCTAGGAAGCATCCTTTAAGCTTGAATATCGAAGCTAACACAACAAGAACAACTTCCCAACATACATAAAAAAAATATATATTTTTTTTATCTTTGCGATAACATGCTGGGAAAATCCGAATCTATAACCATACGACTACTAAAGCCTCAATAAGCATCTGCGAATCATTCTCCAACCTCTAATTATGAACGGTTCAGGTGTTCATTATCATCATTATCTGCTATTTACTCCTGCCACTGAACACCTGAAAATAAAACACTTTTCAGCCGTATCTGCGACTATTTCCCATTCTGAATCTACGCAATTGCTCAAACAAGCCCTTACTGTACATTTCCTATGTTAGAACACCCATTTCCTTCCCTATTGTGCCTCTTGAGACGTAAGGAGTTGTAAGTGCCAAAAAGTTGCAGATCTGAATAGCTGTCATTGTGCACATTCACTTTCTGAGCATGCACAGTGTGAAAAAACTATGCAAATGGGCGTACGTCTCACTTCGAATCAGGAGAGCCACTATGCATCATATTATGGTCCAACAAAAATAACTTTGCCTGATGATATGAAGACATGATTCAAAAGCACAAAACAAGACATAAAGTGAATGTAGTTTTATTCAGTGAAAAATGCATGTACAAGACAATATTTAAAAAAAATTTTTACAGTGGAAAACTCATTTAAGATTTATGGGGAATACTACAACTAAACACATTAACTAGCTACTGTATTTATCTAACTGGATCCTTAATTTAATATAACTTATACATTTCAGAGTCTAAATTTTCTCGATTGCTTTATATTTTTGTATCTGTATATGAACAGTTACCCAACACATGGCACACCTTTAATCATATATCCAGGCTCATTTTGTTTATATTTAATATTAAGAATAATACATCATTCTCATTCTGTTTTAATAGAAATTCCATGAGTACGAGAGTGTGTTTGTGGAGCTAAGTGCTGAGTGTTTTTGTGGAGCACAAAGGGATTTTAGGTGTCTGCTTTGATGGAACATGGAAACTCTGTTCCCCAGAGAAAACTCTCCCATTGGTTATCAGCCAGCTCCAGTTGGTTGGAAAATAACAGCATTACTTCCAGGGGCATGGAACTGGAAGAGAGGAGTTTCTGGTACCTATTGGACAGGATTAGACAAATGCCTCCCATGAACTTATATGAACTCTTAAATATTTCCAAGAATTATTAAGAATGCATGGCCTGAGGCTCTCTAATGTAGTATGCCTATTGTTTTCTCTAGCTTTACATATTTTGTCCAGTTTGCACAATCAAATATAACGGGCTGAGTCAGACTACCAAGAAAAGAAGGTTTTAGTTATTTTGCCACTGTTGCACAATTTTGTTTTGAATGCCTATTTTTTTCTTGCAATCACGATATGTTCCACATTGTCTGTGGTCTTCCTTCCTTTGCATCTCACCAACCCCCATTTCTTAGTCTCTCATTGTCTCTTGTTTGCCTTTTTTTGGTGGAATATTGCTGCTGATTGTAGTAGTGCCCTGTTCTCCAGTCAGCAGGCAGCTTTCATGAACAGTTATGCTTCAGATCACTTCTACCCCACAGAGACCTGAGCTGCATCGAAGGTGATCAGCATAGTTATTTGCTTTATGTGAAGGCCAGGGCCTTGCTTAGTGCAGCAAATGGTGTAAGTTCCATGTCAGGGACCCCACCAAAGTATTCTTGCAGGTAAGGAGAGGTTGGTCCTAAAATTAAAGTGGAAAAAAACTTTAAGAATGTCCCCTTTTCCAACTTGAAAAATGCATTCATGGGCTGGAATGATTTAATATATTCTAGATCTATACAGTTTTACAAAAGTTTCCCAATATAAAATATCGTTTTACCAAAAGGTGTCTATATATTTAATTGAAATTAGCACTAAACAGTTATGTAATAAGCTGCAAAAGAAATATTTATTTTCATGTAACTATGAATATACTAGAGATGAGCGCACTCGGATTTATGAAATCCGAGCCCACCTGAACGTTGCCGATCCGAGTCGGATCCGAGACAGATCCGGGTATTGGCGCCAAATTCAAATCTGAAACTGAGGCTCTGACTCATAATCCCGTTGTCGGATCTCGCGATACTCGGATCCTATAAATTCCCCGCTAGTCGCCGCCATCTTCACTAGGGCATTGATCAGGGTAGAGGGAGGGTGTGTTAGGTGGTCCTCTGTCCTGCTATATCTCGTGCTGTTCAGTGCTGTGCTGTGCTCAGTCCAGTGGTGCTGTGTCCTGTGCTCTGTCCTTCTGAGGTCAGTGGTGCTGCTGGGTCCTGTGCTGTGTCCTGTTCAGTCCAGTGGTGCTGTGTCCTGTGCTCTGTGCTTCTAAGGGCATAGTTATTTCCCCAATATTTCCCTGTGTTTAAAAAAATAAAAAAAAGTTATTTAAAAAAATACCAAAAACCAATTACATTTTTTTTTAATTACCACAAAATTTGCACAACCAATCCTGCAGTATAAGCCCATTGGTACTGCAATATTACCAAGTTCACACATTCAGCAGTAAAAGTCCAGTGGTACTGCAATATTACAAAGTTCACACATTCTGCAGTATCAGTCCAGTGGTGCTGTGTCCTGTGCTCTGTCCTGTTGAGTTCCGTAGTGCTGCTGGGTCCTGTGCTGTGTCCTGTTCAGTCCAGTGGTGCTGTGTCCTGTGCTCTGTGCTTCTAAGGGCATAGTTATTTCCCCATTATTCCCAAGTTTTTTAAAAATTTTAAAAAAGTTATAAAAAAAAATAAAAATAAAAAATTTTAAAAAAATATATAATTATAACCAAATTTGCAAAACCAATCCAGCAGTATAAGCCCATTGGTACTGCAATATTACCAAGTTCACACATTCTGCAGTATCAGTCCAGTGGTGCTGTGTCCTGTGCTCTGTCCTGCTGAGTTCAGTAGTGCTGCTGGGTCCTGTGCTGCGTCCTGTTCAGTCCAGTGGTGCTGTGTCCTGTGCTCTGTGCTTCTAAGGGCATAGTTATTTCCCCAATATTCCCCTGTGTTTAAAAAAATAAAAAAAAGTTATTTAAAAAAATACCAAAAACTAATTACATTTTTTTTTAATTACCACAAAATTTGCACAACCAATCCTGCAGTATAAGCCCATTGGTACTGCAATATTACCAAGTTCACACATTCAGCAGTAAAAGTCCAGTGGTACTGCAATATTACAAAGTTCACACATTCTGCAGTATCAGTCCAGTGGTGCTGTGTCCTGTGCTCTGTCCTGCTGAGTTCCGTAGTGCTGCTGGGTCCTGTGCTGTGTCCTGTTCAGTCCAGTGGTGCTGTGTCCTGTGCTCTGTGCTTCTAAGGGCATAGTTATTTCCCCATTATTCCCAAGTTTTTAAAAAATCAAAAAAAAGTTATAAAAAATATTAAAATATTTTTTTTTTAAAAAAAAGTAATTATAACCAAATTTGCAAAACCAATCCAGCAGTATAAGTCCATTGGTACTGCAATATTACCAAGTTCACACATTCTGCAGTATCTTGTGCTACATATAATGGAGACCAAAAATTTGGAGGATAAAGTAGGGAAAGATCAAGACCCACTTCCTCCTAATGCTGAAGCTGCTGCCACTAGTCATGACATAGACGATGAAATGCCATCAACGTCGTCTTTCAAGCCCGATGCCCAATCTCGTAGTACCGGGCATGTAAAATCCAAAAAGCCCAAGTTAAGAAAAAGTAGCAAAAAGAGAAACTTAAAATCATCTGAGGAGAAACGTAAAGTTGCCAATATGCCATTTACGACACGGAGTGGCAAGGAACGGCTTAGGCCCTGGCCCGTGTTCATGACTAGTGGTTCAGCTTCACCCACGGATCTTAGCCCTCCTCCTCCTCCCCCCCCCCTACAAAAAATTGAAGAGAGTTATGCTGTCAGCAACAAAACAGCAAACAACTCTGCCTTCTAAAGAGAAATTATCACAAATCCCCAAGGCGAGTCCAAGGATGTTGGTGGTTGTCAAGCCTGACCTTCCCATCCCTGTACGGGAAGAGGTGGCTCGGGAGGAGCCTATTGATGATGTAGCTGGCGCTGTGGAGGAACTTGATGATGAGGATGGTGATGTGGTTATTGTAAATGAGGCACCAGGGGGGGAAACAGCTGATGTCCATGGGATGAAAAAGCCCATCGTCATGCCTGGTCAGAAGACCAAAAAATGCACCTCTTCGGTCTGGAGTTATTTTTATCCAAATCCAGACAACCAATGTATGGCCATATGTAGCTTATGTAAAGCTCAAATAAGCAGGGGTAAGGATCTTGCCCACCTAGGAACATCCTCCCTTATACGTCACCTGAATAACCTTCATAGTTCAGTGGTTAGTTCAGGAACTGGGGCTAGGACCCTCATCGGTACAGGGACACCTAAATCCCGTGGTCCAGTTGGATACACACCAGCAACGCCCTCCTCGTCAACTTCCTCCACAATCTCCATCAGATTCAGTCCTGCAGCCCAAGTCAGCAGCCAGACTGAGTCCTCCTCAATACGGGATTCATCCGAGGAATCCTGCAGCGGTACGCCTACTACTGCCACTGCTGCTGTTGCTGCTGTTAGTCGGTCATCTTCCCAGAGGGGAAGTCGTAAGACCGCTAAGTCTTTCACAAAACAATTGACCGTCCAACAGTCGTTTGCCATGACCACAAAATACGATAGTAGTCACCCTATTGCAAAGCGTATAACTGCGGCTGTAACTGCAATGTTGGTGTTAGACGTGCGCCCGGTGTCCGCCATCAGTGGAGTGGGATTTAGAGGGTTGATGGAGGTATTGTGTCCCCGGTACCAAATCCCGTCGAGATTCCACTTCACTAGGCAGGCGATACCAAAAATGTACAGAGAAGTACGATCAAGTGTCCTCAGTGCTCTAAAAAATGCGGTTGTACCCACTGTCCACTTAACCACGGACATGTGGACAAGTGGTTCTGGGCAAACGAAGGACTATATGACTGTGACAGCCCACTGGGTAGATGCATCCCCTTCCGCAGCAACAGCAACAGCTGCATCAGTAGCAGCAACTACAAAATGGCTGCTCGTGCAAAGGCAGGCAACATTGTGTATTACAGGCTTTAATAAGAGGCACAACGCTGACAACATATTAGAGAAACTGAGGGAAATTATCTCCCAGTGGCTTACCCCACTTAGACTCTCATGGGGATTTGTGGTGTCAGACAATGCCAGTAACATTGTGCGGGCATTAAATATGGGCAATTTCCAGCACGTCCCATGTTTTGCCCACACCATTAATTTGGTGGTGCAGCATTACCTCAAGAGTGACAGGGGTGTGCAGGAGATGCTTGCGGTGGCGCGCAAAATTGCTGGACACTTTCGGCATTCAGCCAGTGCCTACCGCAGACTAGAGGCACATCAAAAAAGCATGAACCTGCCCTGCCATCACCTCAAACAAGAGGTTGTGACGCGCTGGAACTCCACCCTCTATATGCTGCAGAGGATGGAGGAGCAGCAAAAGGCCATTCAGGCCTACACAGCCATCTACGACATAGGCAAAGGAGTGGGTATGCGCCTCAGTCAAGCGCAGTGGAGACTGATTTCCGTGTTATGCAAGGTTCTGCAGCCATTTGAACTTGCCACACGAGAAGTCAGTTCCGACACTGCCAGCTTGAGTCAGGTCATTCCCCTGATCAGGCTGTTGCAGAAGCAGCTGGAGAAAGTGAGGGAGGAGCTGGTAAGCCATTGCGATTACACCAAGCATGTAGCTCTTGTGGATGTAGCCCTTCGTACGCTTTGCCAGGATCCGAGGGTGGTCACTCTTTTAAAGTCAGAGGAATACATTCTGGCCACCGTGCTGGATCCTCGGTTTAAAGCGTATGTTGTGTCTCTGTTTCCGGCGGACACAAGTCTACAGCGGTGCAAAGACCTGCTGGTCAGGAGATTGTCCTCTGAAGAGGACCGTGACATGCCAACAGCTCCACCCTCATTTTCTTCCACATCTATGGCTGCGAGGAAAAAGCTCAGTTTTCCCAAAAGACTCGCTGGCGGGGATGCTGATAACATCTGGTCCGGACTGAAGGACCTGCCAACCATTGCAGACATGTCTACTCTCGCTGCATTGGATGCTGTCACAATAGAAAAAATTGTGGATGATTACTTTGCTGACACCATCCAAGTAGACATGTCAGACAGTCCATATTGTTACTGGCAGGAAAAAAAGGCAGTTTGGAAGCCCCTGTACAAACTGGCTCTATTTTACCTGAGTTGTCCCCCCTCCAGTGTGTACTCGGAAAGAGTTTTTAGTGCAGCGGGGAACCTGGTCAGTGAGCGGCGAAGGAGGTTGCTTCCTCATAACGTTGAAAAAATGATGTTTATAAAAATGAATAATCAATTCCTCAATGAAGTACAGCACTGCCCTCCAGATACTACAGAGGGACCTGTGGTTGTGGAGTCCAGCGGGGACGAATTGATAATGTGTGATGAGGAGGAAGTACACACTGTAGGGGGAGAGGAATCAGAGGTTGAGGATGAGGACGACATCTTGCCTCAGTAGAGCCTGTTTAGTCTGTACAGGGAGAGATGAATAGCTTTTTTGGTGTGGGGGCCCAAACAAACCAATCATTTCAGCCAAAGTTGTTTGGTAGGCCCTGTCGCTGAAATGATTGGTTTGTTAAAGTGTGCATGTCCTATTTCAACAACATAAGGGTGGGTGTGAGGGCCCAAGGACAATTCCATTTTGGAACTTTTTTTTTTGCATTATATGACCAATCAACAGTTGTTTGCCATGTTCAAAAAGTAAAACCAAATTTAAACAAATTCAAGAAATTAAACCAAAAGTAAAATGCCCTGTCATAATTTAAAACAAAAGGTATTGACGTGCTCTAAAACTACTGTATTGTTGTTTATATTCTATAAACACTACACTTGAAAGCTTGAGTCTTTCAATAAAAAAGTAACTGTCCATTGCACGAATATTTGCAACAGGGACAATTTTAGGGTTAAGAAAGTCAACTAATAACACTTCGACGCTGTCTGTCTTTATAAACACTACACTTGGAAGTTGGAGGAGGTATTGTGGCCCCGGCACCAAATTTACTACCGGGGCCACTCCACTGTGCAGTTCATATTTAGGTGTATCAGATATTAAACAACGGTGACAGTTGATGCCCAATTTTTTAATTATATTGTGGCCTCAGTACCAAATTGTGTACCGGGGCCACCACACTACGCAGTCCATACCCTTTTTTGGTGGAATTCTGACCCGTGGAGGGTTTTTTAATTATATTGTGGCCTCGGTACCAAATTGTGTACCGGGGCCACCACACTACGCAGTCCATACCCTTTTTTGGTGGAATTCTGACCCGTGGAGGGTTTTTTAATTATATTGTGGCCTCGGTACCAAATTGTGTACCGGGGCCACCACACTACGCAGTCAAGATAGATAGATGCGTATCATAGATAAAGTACATTCAGTGGTGTGGGGCAAATTGAAAAATATTCAAAATGCACTGACATTATCAAAAACAAGAGGTTTTCACACGCTGAAACTCCAACATGTATATGATGGAGAGGATGGAGGAGCAGCCGTATGTGCAGTGTAATGCAGACCTGTTGAAGGTTTTTTATATATTTTATTGTGGTGCCCAGTGCCCACTACTCTACGCAGTCCAGATACTATTTTTGGGTGTAATTCTGACCTGTTGAAGGTTTTCTATATATTATATTGTGGTGGCCAGTGGCCAGTCCTCTATGCAGTCCAGATACTATTTTTGGGTTTAATTCTGACCTGTTGAAGGTTTTCTATATATTTTTTATTGTGGTGCCCAGTGCCCACTACTCTACGCAGTCCAGATACTATTTTTGGGTGTAATGCAGACCTGTTGAAGGTTTTCTATATATTTTTTAATGTGGTGCCCAGTGCCCACTACTCTACGCAGTCCAGATACTATTTTTGGGTGTAATTCTGACCTGTTGAAGGTTTTCTATATATTATATTGTGGTGGCCAGTGGCCAGTCCTCTATGCAGTCCAGATACTATTTTTGGGTGTAATTCTGACCTGTTGAAGGTTTTCTATATATTTTTTATTGTGGTGGCCAGTGGCCAGTCCTCTATGCAGTCCAGATACTATTTTTGGGTGTAATTCAGACCTGTTGAAGGTTTTCTATATATTTTTTATTGTGGTGCCCAGTGCCCACTACTCTACGCAGTCCAGATACTATTTTTGGGTGTAATGCAGACCTGTTGAAGGTTTTCTATACATTTTTTATTGTGGTGCCCAGTGCCCACTACTCTACGCAGTCCAGATACTATTTTTGGGTGTAATTCTGACCTGTTGAAGGTTTTCTATATATTTTTTATTGTGGTGCCCAGTGCCCACTACTCTACGCAGTCCAGATACTATTTTTGGGTGTAATGCAGACCTGTTGAAGGTTTTCTATATATTATATTGTGGTGGCCAGTGGCCAGTCCTCTATGCAGCCCAGATACTATTTTTGGGTGTAATTCAGACCTGTTGAAGGTTTTCTATATATTATATTGTGGTGGCCAGTGGCCAGTCCTCTATGCAGTCCAGATACTATTTTTGGGTGTAATTCAGACCTGTTGAAGGTTTTCTATATATTTTTTATTGTGGTGCCCAGTGCCCACTACTCTACGCAGTCCAGGTACATTTATTGGTGCGAATCATACAAGTTCAGGGTTTTTAATATATATTGTGGTGACCCACTCCTCTACGCAGTCCAGGTACATTTATTGGTGCGAATCATACAAGTTCAGGGTTTTTAATATATATTGTGGTGACCCACTCCTCTACGCAGTCCAGGTACATTTATTGGTGCGAATCATACAAGTTGATGGTTTTCTTATTATATATATTGTGGTGACCCACTCCTCTACGCAGTCCAGGTACATTTATTGCTGCGAATCATACAAGTTGATGGTTTTCCTATTATATATATTGTGGTGACCCACTCCTCTACGCAGTCCAGATACATTTATTGGTGCGAATCATACAAGTTAAGGGTTTTTAATATATATTGTGGTGACCCACTCCTCTACGCAGTCCAGGTACATTTGTTGGTGCGAATCATACAAGTTCAGGGTTTTTAATATATATTGTGGTGACCCACTCCTCTACGCAGTCCAGGTACATTTATTGGTGCGAATCATACAAGTTGATGGTTTTCTTATTATATATATTGTGGTGACCCACTCCTCTAGGCAGTCCAGGTACATTTATTGGTGCGAATCATACAAGTTGATGGTTTTCTTATTATATATATTGTGGTGACCCACTCCTCTACGCAGTCCAGGTACATTTATTGGTGCGAATCATACAAGTTCAGGGTTTTTAATATATATTGTGGTGACCCACTCCTCTACGCAGTCCAGGTACATTTATTGCTGCGAATCATACAAGTTCAGGGTTTTTAATATATATTGTGGTGACCCACTCCTCTACGCAGTCCAGGTACATTTATTGGTGCGAATCATACAAGTTGATGGTTTTCTTATTATATATATTGTGGTGACCCACTCCTCTACGCAGTCCAGAAAGATACCTCGTTGCAACGTTTTGGACTAATAACTATATTGTGAGGTGTTCAGTATACACTGTAAATTAGTGGAAATGCTTGTTATTGAATGTTATTGAGGTTAATAATAGCGTAGGAGTGAAAATAAGCCCAAAAACTTGATTTTTAAACTTTTTATGTTTTTTTCAAAAAAAATCCGAATCCAAAACCTTAAATCCGAACCGAGACCTTTCGTCAAGTGTTTTGCGAGACAAATCCGAACCCCAAAAATAATGAAAATCCGGATCCAAAACACAAAACACGAGACCTCAAAAGTCGCCGGTGCACATCCCTAGAATATACAGTAGTCAACAGCTGTTCCAAGCAATCATCATGTGACCACGATAAAGAAAAGTCAAAATGGCAAGTGAGGTCAAAAGCATAGCTGAAAACAGCCTTCTCTCACCTCTCTCTCTTTCTCTCTTTTAAGAAAATGCAATCTTTGCTCCCCTCGCTGCCCAACTGTCATCTTAAGGTTGACTTGATCTCATAATTTTAATATAGGCGTCCAAGTGTTCAAGCAGCTGAAAACACCATGGCTATATTATCTAAGGAACTATACATCTGGTAGCAACCTGCAGGCAACATAAACATCAGCATATATCCAGCATGAAAAAAGGAAGCCATGTTCCCAAAGTCTCCTGTTTGTCACATCCAGGTTTGAAAATGAGGGTATAGCACTACTTTAAGCGATCAGTGCCTTTATCGTTTAAGCACATTTGGTACTATTTGCATGGTCAATTGTTACCCAGAAAGTAAATCTCTCAATACTTAAACCTTTCTACATAGTAATGCATAACATCAACATGCCCCATGTAATACGCACCACATTGTAATTTTAGGAAATTGGGAATTAGGCTGTAAACTCAAAGCAAGAATCTCCAAGGTAGCATTTTCTGAAATACTACCTGTGCCATGTGCTACACATGAAAAACTTTGAGAACTTAACAAGATAAATAGGTGGTGTAGGAAAGAGGGTTCTTGGTGTACTGGGCAGATATCTCTCTCAACTACAGACTTTACAGTAGGAATGGGATGCACCTCAGTGGATAGGGTACAGCTGTGCTGAGGAAGAAGATTTTTAGAATTATGTAGAAGATTTTAAACTAGGAACTGAAAGGTATAGGTGGAGACTGAAGATGGAAGATAGTGCAAGATGGTGTTCACCGAGAACAGGCTTAGTGAACGAAAAATGGTAGGACTGGGGAGGTTTTAGAAGAGGCAATGAAGAGGTGACTAATATTAAAAACAATTAAAATATAAAATTGGTAAAAATTGATAGGAGTTTTACAAACACAAGACGTTAGCTAAAATTAGTTGTGATATAATAAATTTAACTGCGCTTTGGTTTATGAAAGTCATAACTGGGCTGTGAATTTGAAAAAGCAGAAAGAATGTATAGGAATCATAGGAAAGGGCCTAAAATCGTCATCAGAAAATCATTAATTCCCCAAACTCTCCAATCTACTAAAGTTCAAATTATTTAAAAGTTAAATGTCTTTGCTGAGCAAAATCATTGCTCTCCAATTCATTTGAATAGGATTTGCATTTCATTGTAGACAGAAAGCCCATTCAAATGCACTATCCATTTAAATGAATCTGAAAATCTCAAACGATCAAAAGCAGTGTTTATATCATACTTGCCAACTCTCCAGGAATTTCTGGGTGAGTCTCACGGACTCCCAAGAGAGTATAGCAATCTCCCGCATCTGCCCACTTTGCAGAATTAGGTCCAAAAAGCCGACATTCACCGGGAATCGTGGCATTTGGCCACGCCCCCTGCTGTAAAATGCCGCATTTGTGTCAGTCATTACATTACGGAATCAAGGAATAAAATGCAACCACTGAGGTTAAATGACAAATTACTAAAGGTGATAGAAAAGAGAATATTTAAATTGGTAAACCTATAAGGGGATGAAAGTTTTTATGGAAATACAAGGAAAGTATCAAACTATGTAAAACATAAATCAGGTTATCAAAGATTGAAGCTGTAAAAATGGATTGTAAAACAGAGTAATGATAAACCCAACACAATTTGCAAGTACATAAACAGCAAGAAAAATAAATGGTAATATTGAGCCAATAAAAGATAAAGTAAGAAAAATAACTGTAGAAGATAAAGAGAAAAATGATCTTTTAAACTTTTTTTGCTCTGTATTCACAAAGTAGGAAAAAATGTCAGCAAATATGTTATTACCAATAAATGTAACACAGGATCAGTTATAGGTACACCTGGCATCCACCGATGTTTGTCAAAGGAACTAAGTTCAGTCATTGATAGATCAATATTTTGTTATATGCGGGGGTCGAAGTGGAAATTTAGACGTGGTGGTATGGAAAATATATGTGAATGCAATGTGATAGTTTTACAATGAAGACAGTAGGATACCACCATATAACAGCCTTCTTCCACCACTAGTTATATTTATGGACCCCATAATTGTTTCAATTGAGTTTGGACAATCTATATCTGCCCCCCACCTCACATAGGACTGTCACAGTTGCCAACATACTTTTCAGGTACACTTTGATCCACCTAGCTAATAAGCTTAAGTGAAAATTGTTAAATAAGTGTATTGAATTTTAACTCAGAGACATGGAGTATTTCACACATACAGTATACATTATGTTAAATGACATATGTTATTAGACTGTTATTATTATCATTCTTAATTTATATAACTCCAACAACTTCCACAGTGTTGTACAGAGCTCTTTATATACACACATCGGTCCCTGACTCGGTGGAGCATATAATGTTGTTTTCTCACCACATTCATAGACGTATACACACACCAATCATCACCAACAAACAGGAATGAGTAGTGCATAAACTGCATCAGTTGAATCCGGGAAAAAGCCCAGATTAATTTGCCAGACCGTGGTGTATGGAGGGTGCGGGTGAATGAGGGCGAGGGGCCATGGTAGTCCAAAACCAATCAACACCTGTAAAACCAGATTCAAAATATCATAAAGTGTAAAATATAACAACAACATTGTAGAAAAAAAATATGTAAATAAGGTGGCGGTGTCTTATCGGCGAAACACAATGGAATTTAGGGGGGGGGGGGGGCATAGTAAAAGGAGGTGTATCACCACCTGTAACAGAGAGAGCTTTTGACAGGAAAACCTGGAACATCTGAGTGGATGTGTCCGGCATGAGTAAAATGGCATTAAAATAGAATAATATAATACCTTACATAACTTTGACAAGGCCAATCAATATGTATAACAGAGTGTATCTACACAAATGCCGTCCATCATCATCCATATTTGAGTTGTAAAGAGCATCACATTAATACTTTGGGTGCCTTAGTTATTGTAGGAAAAGTTAGATGTCGAGTTTGCAGGTGTCCTAATGGGGATCATGAGATCATACATCATAGTGATATGCTGCTTTCTGCAAAATATTAAATATTTTATTGGACTCCTAGAAATTGATATAGACTATTGGCTGGGATTTTATTTGTTACAATTGTCATACAATTATTATGAGATTCAGTAGCCGACAAAGAGAATATAACTTTTGTGGGGGAATTCAATGCCCCGCGAACAACGCGTCATTACGGTAATTTTAACGCATATTTTTGCCCGCAGTTTACAGAGTTGCAAGGAAAAAATCAGTGTTGAAATTACTGTAGTAACGGTAAAAATGTTTGTCTATTAACGTAGTAACGGTGTTAGTGCGATGCCCGTTATGTTATAAAGAACAACGCAGGGAATTGAGTGCCCCCCCCCCCATTGGAATGTTACCTCCCAGATATTTCTTCCCCACCCATGCTGATAAACTGTTAATTTTATTTATGATAGCACATATGCTGCCTGTCTGCACATCTCATTTTATTGATTGCATTTGTATGCCTTGTTTTATTTCAATAGACAGTTTAAAAATAAGTAAAGAACTATACATCACCCTGAAGCCTTTTAATTGTAATATGAGGGCACTGGGTCATTTATTTTATGGCTCTGCTTGTTTGTGCTCACTGACCTTCAGAGAAGTGAGAATGGGGTATGTTTTTATGTGTGTTGTTGCCATTAGAGAGACATTCCACTGCTCCACAACAGCCTGTTTACCATCTCAAGTTTCAACCCAGTCTCCTGGACTTGTTGATCTTCTAGGAACACTGTCCAGGCTGTGCCTGCTGAAACAAGTATACTAGGAAAAGATAGCCAACCTCATGCGAGGGATGACAACATTTTTTAAGACGCTCTACTGGTCTGATGCTTACAACTGCTGATTGTACTACTTTTTGGTCTTAAGAAGAATCTCTCTTGCAATACTATTGTAGATGTTAGTAAACGCCTGTAATATTACAACATATATGCAGAGTACCATATTAAAAATCAAGGAAGGAAGATTCAGGAGAACGTTGACTAGAGCTTTTAACAGTCATGAGCTGAATAGATGGAAGTGTGTCAAGGAGACAGTAACATTCATTACAAAATACATAGATGCGGCACAATTCATTTACATGTGTTTGTGTGTATATACATACATATATACCTCATTTTCTGTCTCTCTCATGAAAAAAGCATGCCTCCATTCTGGATTTTAGAGCTGCTCCATCCCTGTAACCTTTTGCAGGATTATCGATCCAGTTAGAAATGTACAGGAAGAGTAAAAACACCATTTCAAAGTTCATACCGCTACCACTATAGGAACACTTTCTTCGTTCATTTCAAACTTTTTGCTGTTTTCACCTAAAAAAACTTGTTTAGCCTATTTTGGGTTTTAAGTTAAACGTAAGAGTAAGGTGACATCATGACTGTCTTTAATATTTGTGTCTCTGAGGTGTTTGAATGTTTTTTTATTACTTTGGTGCATAGCAATATGCTTTCCCATATAATATGCACCTGAAAGTAAGTAAAGGCATCACATGAAAAGTATAGGCCTGGGCTAGTTTCCATCACCTCGAACACATATCAAAATAAAGCCTTTTGCTGGGATAAATATCTGCAGTCAACTTCTAAACATAAAATACTCCGCTAACTGCTCCTTCACCCACTATATCATCATCATCATCATCATCATTTATTTATATAGCGCCACTAATTCCGCAGCGCTGTACAGAGAACTCATTCACATCAGTCCCTGCCCCATTGGAGCTTACAGTCTAAATTCCCTAATATATACACACACTCACACAAAGACAGACAGAGAGGGAGACAGACAGAGACTAGGGTCAATTTTTGATTGCAGCCAATTAACCTACCAGTATGTTTTTGGAGTGTGGGAGGAAACCGGAGCACCCGGAGGAAACCCACGCAAACACAGGGAGAACATACAAACTCTACACAGATAAGGCCATGGTCGGGAATCGAACTCATGACCCCAGTGCTGTGAGGCAGATGTGCTAACCACTAGGCCACTGTGCTGCCCATATCTCATGGGAGCGTACACACTAATGCAATAAAGGTCGTTTATTGTGTGATTGGCATGATAACCGGGTGAAAATCCTATAGTGTGTACCCAGCATTACCTGTCTAATTCCCCTACCAAAGATACACAGACCAGTAGCTGAGAGCTAATTAACCTAGGAGTAATTAAGTTTCAAGTGGGAACAAACTTAAGACCATTTTAGTACTGCTTGATAAATTATCCTACTAAAGTTCCAGCAAGTGTCAGTATAATGTAAGTTTATCAGACTACTAGGAATTCTAGGACGGTGCGGATTTGTTAGCATTTTTGCTGACTGCCCTTCATGCCAGGCCAAATATTTGTTATTCCTGGTCCCTGGCCTGGGGTCAAACAGATCTCAGCTGCTTAATGTCAGTGTTATCAGCAGACTGTCCAGTTTATCTGTCAGACAATGCAGCCTGTGATTTACTGGAGCGGAATGCCATATGCTGTTGTGTAGGTAAATAAGACACAGTCTGTCGGATACACCTTAGCATGGAGGCAGGTAACAGAAAATGCATGTTGCATTTTTAAGTTATTTATATTTGATTTATGAGCAAATATGAAATGAGGAGACACAGAATATATAGAAAGGTAATCTGTATACTAACGCATTAAGGGCCTCATTTACAGTTAGGAGCAAGGCAAAATGGACTATGTTTGTTTCTGGAGAAACCAAATTTAACTGTCAACTTTTGCATGTAGCACACAGATACTGCACAGCTTTATTTGTACATTGCAATTTAGAGTTGAGTTTGGACACTCTAAATCTGACCCCCCCCCCCTTAAGTGAAGATTGTTAAATAAGTGTATTGAATTTTAACTCATAGGCATGGAGTATTTCACACATACAGTCTACAATATGTTATATGACATACGCTATAAGGCTATTATTGTTATCATTCTTAATTTATATAACATCAACATATTCCAAGGTATTGTACAGAGATCTTTATGTACACACATCAGTCCCTGACTCGGTGGAGCATATAATGTTATTTTCCCACCACAGTCAGACATGTATGCACACCAAGGTCACTTTAGTCCAGTATGTCACATAGAGAATTGTTACGCTCTGTGGGACAGGAACCAATGCTAATCCCAATTAGTGCTGGCAGACGAGGAGAGCGGGGTCTAACGAGCTCCCCAGTATTCACCAAGAACCGCTGCAAGGTGGGATGGACTTAGCTGCCGAGAACTCGCAGGTCGCGGTCCCTTGGACTGTCTCAGGATGTAACACAAAGCCAAAAGGGTGAAAAGTGTACCCAGGAGATATAGCAGCAGCTGAAGCCAGGTACACTGGGTGTAACACAGGGTGGTTATGCAGATAAGGATCAAGTACTCAAGTGATCAGGAACAGAGTAGTCAGACAGGCTAGGATACGGTACACGAGTTGTCAAGTCCAGAATGGTCAGACAGACTAGTTTCGGTACAGAAGAGATCCAGCAATGCGTTGTCAGACAAGCCAAGTTCTATACACAGGAGATCAGCAAAGTGGTGTCAGACAGGCCGAGGACAGTACACAGATATTCAACAGAGCGAGCAAGGAGAAGAACCAAAGGGGCAGCAAAGCAGGGAGTCAGACACTCGGCAACAACATTGCACTGACACTGTGAGTGTTAGTGCAATGACTAAATAGTGGAGGCTATCCCAGCAGACAGGTCATGTGACCCGCTACCCAGAAGTGGTGGGATCGTCGCGAATGGGAAGGCGCTGGAGCAGGTAAGTTTGTTACAAGTATATGGGGAGAACATACAACCCTTAGGGTCCCATACCTATCTCATTTTATCTCTTTTGGAGCTAAAGCTCCGTTATAGTCCTTTGAAATTGGTCCCTCTTTTGTGGTTGTGTACATAAAGGTGCTTTTAATTTGAGCAGTGTTTAGTTGGGTCCTACCAACATTCTTTATAACCTTTATGTAAGGTTGGCATCTACAATTAAAATGTGCACAAAGAACCTCATGTTTGTTCTAGATATTACTATCATACTTGCCTACTTTGGAGATCTCCCTTCTGGGAGGGGAGATCTCCTTGCTGCCTCGTGGGGGCAAATCGCGTCATTAGGCCCCACCCCACTGCTGAACCATACCAATTTTGTCCTATTACAGCAGGGGGTGTGGCCAAGATGACCCAATTAGCCCCGTCCCCACCCACTTCACCAACTAAGAGGCCGGGACCTGGGAGGTTGCCCTGCTCTCGGGATTCTGGGAGAGTTGGCAACTATAATAACAACAAATAATGTCTCCTATTGTGATTATTATGTCTTTCGTGTTTAAAGTGTGCTCCTGCATTTTGTTCTGTATTCTGTAAAGTCAGCCACAACAGGGATACAACTTTCTATATATTAATGAAGTTTCACAAGTTGGTGCAGGGTAGCATGTAGATGTTAAGTTCGTATTATCGCTACCAAATCACATTGTCCAATGTGATTATTGTGGTTCCAACGCACAAAGAGATTTAATAGCAAAAGATAGCAGGATTGACAGCAAGCCATGCTGAAGCATAAAAGATAGAACAATAAACAGGAAAGTATAAGCTGAATACATTACATTACGCAAGCACTCCCTGGACCCAGGTCCATTTTCATCTTTGTAGTTAGGAAGAGAGCTAACACTGGCCACATGAGCTTATATGCAGTTTGAATTAACCAAACAGTGATGATGTCACAATGTACACAGCTAACACTCAGAGAGGTTTTCATTGGTCCAGGTTTAATGATGTTCCAGTTGTTTGCTGGTCATAGGTCAGTTCATTTGATCTTCTCCAAGGAAGGGGGGGCAACTTACTCCAACTGTTGCCTACGTGTCTTACCGCCGAATTACCAGTTTAAACTGACCCATAAACAACGTTATTTTAAGTATTAATCTCATATTACTCATATCTTGCAACTGCTAGATGCGATCGCTACTCTGTCGAAACCGGGTTAATGCTGGTGAAATAAGCTTTAATATGAGAACAAACTCTTTACTCCATAAATACCTTAACTTTAATATTATCTATGTGTTATCAATCTCTAATACATTTTACTAATAAATAAATGTGGATTGGAACCTTAATAAATGTGTACTATTTACAAGTGTAAGTGCGAATGTAAATGCGTGTGTTATTATTCCGTGCAATTGCGTCATTACACTGGCATACTAATTGTAATTGCACGGTAAAACAATATTAATCAATTTAGTTTACTTCATCCAATTATTTGACTTCCATATAGAATATCCAGTATATCCAATAAATAGAAAAGCCTGCACTCAGGAGTTTTATAACATTTCAATATATATACCCTTCCACTGGCTCACACATATATTTTTATTAATAGCATTAATTCTACTCTGCTTTTGTTACTTTTTTCATGCTTTGTAGTATTTGTATCTATGCATAGTAATGTGAGTATGTCAAGTGAGGGCGTTCCTTGCAAAGTACAGAGTTGGTGCACTGGTGGAGCAGAACAAAAACAAGATTTAACTGAGATTTTTTTAAATGAAATAGTGGAATGGAGAGGGGTTTTATGGAGTTACTCGCTGTGCCAAGGGCAGAGCCATAACTAGAGATTTTAGTGCCCTAGGAGAGAGACCATTGCCCCACCCCCACCCCCACCCCCAATTTTGGTGGGAGTGCACTGCTGGAAGAGAGGTAGCCATCCCACTGTGGGGTGGGGGCTGTGCAACTCTCTCCTACCTGTACTTGTGGTTTGACTACCTGGTGCTGCTGCTGGCGTCTTAAGCTCACTTGCTGCTTGGCTGGATCCTGTTGGGTCCCTGTTTGGAAAAAGATAGTTATTCACCACAAGGAAAGCAAAGCAACTAGTGAATACTCTAGGCCTCCCTCCTCTAACCATCCCTTTCATTGAATCAAAGTACCCGTGTTTAATAATCAGGTCTCCTTCCCAGGATTAAATTAATATTATTTACATTTTAAAAATAGGCACATTTGCGCCCTAACAGCTCGACATTAAATAGCATTCACATTTCGCAAATAGGCCTTCTTCCACCCCCTTCCACCCCAAATTGGTCCCACATTCAACTAAATACACCCAAAACCCTCCATTATTAAATTAATAGTCCCCACCACCACAATCATCCCACAAGTAAAAATCCCCATTAAATTAATAGTCACCACCAATAAATAAATCGCCCTTACCTAGGTTAAATTAATAGACCATACCCAGATTAAATGAATAGCCCTACCAATAAATTAATAGCCCCTACTGCTGTTAAAGTAATATACCATACACCTATTAAATGAATAGCCCCACCAATAAATGAATAACACTGCTATTACATTAATATACCCTACCCTTATTAAATTATTAGCCCCACTGATAAATTAAGAACCCCTACACTAGTTAAATTATTAGCACCTTACTCCATTAAATTAATAGCCCTTACCAATTCATTAATAGCCCCTACTACTATTAAATTAATAGCCAGTGATGATGGACAGAGACTCACAGGCTGAGGAGGAAACAGAATGGTGAAGAGAGGGGTAAACAGAGGGTTGGGGGGGGGGCAGAGACTCATAAACTGAGGGTGAGACAGACGGGAAGAAGAGACATGTATACTGAGGGTGAGTCAAAAGAAAGGGAAGGAGTGAGAGACAGGTTAAAAGGCTGGGGAGGGCTTGAGAGATATACAGGCTGTGCGGGGGATAGATATACAGGCTAGGGGGGGAAGAGAGACAGATTCACAGGCTGGAGGGGGAGAGAGAGATTCACAGACTGGAGAGGGGGAGAGACAGATTCCCAGGCTGGGAGGGGGAGACAGATTTCCAGGTTGGGAGGGAGAGAGAGACAGATTCAAATTTTGGGTTGGTAAGAGGGACAAATCCGCAGGCTGGGGTAGGGGTACAGAGAGATTCACAGGTGGGAGAGAGACAGATTCACAGGCTGGGGGGGAGACAGAATTACAGCCTGGGGGGGACAGATTTACAGGCTCAGGGGGAGAGGAGAGAGACAGATTTACAGACTGAGTATTACTTCTCAATCATCACTATGTTGGAGGCAGGACTTGATTAACCCGAGGTCTAACTGGGTTACAGCCCAGGGGCCTCGGCATCTGGAGGGCCCGCCAACATTCATCGGGTCGTGGGAGTCCCCGCCCCCAGTTCCGACTGTCATCTGGAGAATGAATGCAAATGTTATGCTGTTAGCTGCTTACTGTCATTGTAGTCCTTCCGCGGCGCACAGTTGTCTCCTTACTGAGGAGATCTTGTGAGAATGAGACTTGAGTCCATAGTCTCACTCTCATGAGATCTCCTCAGTAAGGAGCTTACTGCGCAACGCGGAAGGACTACAGCGAAGGAAGTAGGTAAGCACTCAGGGGGGGGGGGCTCACATGTCCCTTAGCCCGGGGGCCTCCATTCTCTTAATCCGGCCCTGGTTGGAGGGCGGGCAGACCGGCCTCAGGGAGGAGCGTCCTGTGCTTCACTGCATTCCATGATGCAAGCGAGTGCCTCTGCAGCATGGCGCTCCCCCACCGCTAATGCTGCGATCCGCCAATGCTGACTCTGCAGCAGCCCCAGATGTTTACCTGGGGCTGTGAGTCGTGTAATAACGGGGGCAGTGGCGCCCCCTCTGCCTGGCGCCCTGGGCAGCTGCACCGCCCCCACCACCCTTACTATGGCCCTGGCCAAGGGACACATAGGCATTTCCATTCTGCAAAAGACCTTGATTTTTACATAATCTCTAAACTAGTGGAGATCGGGTCTTGTCCTATACTTTTAATGGAACGTAACTTCCATTTACACTTTGTCATAGAAGTATATGAGAAGGTACACTGTCCAATTTAAAATAAAGATCTTGCATCTTCTGTTTGCACTTTGTCATAGAAGCGTATTTGTAGGTACACTTTGTCCAATGTAAAACAAAGTTTCAAACACACAAAGTGCCACATGTAATATAATCAGTCCCAATAATCTCATTATTAATTTAAGCTATAAATAAGGCTAAACTGATAAACATTTCAGGAACAAATTTATAAAAGAGTTGGTAGGAGGTTGGACTTTTGTCATTTACACTTGTGCAAGTAAATGACACACAGTGTCCTCTACAGATATTTTCGTCTCTCTGTACATCTAGACACACGTCTAGTTCCTGAAAGCATCTCCCGACAGTAGGCTTGCAGGATGGGCCATGGGTGCAAAACAAAACCCTTTTGTACCTCTCAGCACACATGAATGTATGGGGCATCTGAGAGGACAGACTGGAGTTCTCGGTATTGTGACCGATCATTACTTTTCATCCCTCACCTCCTGGCCCTGTTGCAGTCATACCCCCTGCAGTGGTGAAAAACAAAAGCATTTTGCGCAGTCCTTAGGGTAAGTAAAAGAGGTCCATAGAGAATCATTTAGCATTGAAAGTGAAAATTTGCACATAGCAATCAATCAGCAATAAAGAAGCAGAACAAGGGTAGGGAAATAGTGAGCGATAATAGAGCTGAAGATCAGGTGAAAGGTAAAGACAGTGAGCCATACAAATATTTAAGAAGGGGATACATGTAAAGGATAAGAGAGCAAGACATACCTCCCAACTATCCTTGCCCCACCAGAATCAGGATAGGTGACAGACTGCCGTGCTCTCTCCTACCTCTCCTTCCCTCTCTCTCCTGGGAATTGAACTCATGACCTCAGCGCTGTGAGGCAGAAGTGCTAACCACTTAGCCATCGTGCTGCCAAGAGTTTGATTCAAAACCATGGCCTTATCTGTGTGGAGTTTGTATGTTCTCCCCGTGTTTGCGTGGGTTTCCTCCGGGTTCTTTGGTTTCTATCCACACTCCAAATACATACTAGTAGGATAATAGCTAAACCTTTATGTGTGTGTGTGTTTGTTTGTTATGGAACTATTGCCTTTAACACAATAGACACATCTTCACAACATGCATAGATACTGTGCCTCACTGGTGCTGGCACATACATACTGCATCCACTACTGTCTGCCAAAACATACATATTGTACCCACCACTGTCTGCCACAACATATATACTGCACCTCACTACTGCCAGAACATACAAACTGCACCTCACTGTTGCCAACTGCAACTATGTGAAGCTTATTTAGGGCTCAAACACTTTAATAGATGGTTGGCTACTATGGGATACTGACCTGTGCAAATCTGTGCATTTTGCAGTGTGTCTTTACTGAAAAACCCAAGAACGTATGGCACATTCATATTAGTAAAATATGTCAACATTGTAGTGTTGATCTAAAACCTGCTGAGAGAAAAAAAATTACTTTTAAGTTGCAATACACATACACTTTATTTTTAAATAACAAGTTTAGTTCCTTAGTAACACAAAATTACTCCGTGCGGTCTATTTATTTGTCTACCACTGCAGAAAAGTCTCTCAGCTGGAAGTATTTGCTTTCTGCTTGATCCTGATAATATCTGAGCCAGGCAGTCAGGAAGCTCCTCAGTGGTCACATGATTGCAGAGAGAGTTCCAAAACCTCTGTGCCCACTATACCATGTTGTGATTGTCTTTATTTAATTATTGTCAACATATTGTGCAGTCATGTGTAGAGAATGTTTAATTGAACACAACTGTTGTAATCTATAGCAGCCAATCATATATAGAATTTCATTACTGTGAATATACTACACTGTAAACAACTAATAATGTATTGGTTTAATAAGCCTCATAATGTTATATATGCAATTATGTTTCTTATTAGTAATATAATGGACACATTTTGCAATATTCAATTTGTGTGTTTCTTTGCTTTCATGTATGAACTCATCATTATTAATTACTAAAGTGCCTGTCGAGGAAATCTTGTGCAAAACTATGTTTACAGTGTTGCACACAGTCTCCTTCTTAGAAAAAAACATCTTACTTCTAAATCACAGACCGCTATTATTTCACATATTGTATGAGTTCTGAAATATTCTGAAGTATACCTTATAATAAAATGGCTCATCACATTACATTGTAATTGTGCAAATGCCAAAGACACCTAGGTGTTATATTTGCACATCATTGTGATGAAAACAAATTGTAGTGATAGCTGTGTTCTCTATGCAAACAGAAAACAAGGTTGAAACATCAAGGGAAAAGTCACATACTTTTATTAATGTTATCAATTAGCTTAATATGAGCAACAAGATAAGAGAAGAGAGTGGATGGAGTGAGTTTGAAATAGGTAAGTTTTGAGCCAAATGAATGAGTACCATATTAGGTCAATATAATCACATAGCCCTGTTATCATATAGTTATAAAAAATACCTGTAACAAACTTTAAAAGGATGGTCTGGCATATTAATAATCACAATCACTTCTAATAACCACACACTATGCAATCGGAATACTACACCACTCCTTCAGAAATGGGATGTTATTAAAGATGCTATTATACAGAATGTTTGCTATATTTGTGCTGTTCTTATATTTCATTGCTTACCCACACCATTTCCAGACTTTTGCTTCAAATGTTTAGGCCACACTGTCTACAGTACTTAACCATTAAATAACAAACCTTTTAATATTAGCCACAGCAAAGACCTCATCATACTATAGTTAATCCACAATCAGAATGCAGATCTTTATTTGTATAAAACACTGTTTACTCCTAATATATTATTATTCTTTATATGGTGCCACAAGGCATCCGCAGCGCCATACAAATACAGTTTAACAATACAGGACAGTATACCAGGGTGTCACAGTACAGGGTAAAACAATTATAACCAAGATTTCGAACTCCGAGTAAAATAGGTACAGTGGAGTAGGAGTGGAAGAAATTGTATTGAGACAGAAGGGAAGAATGCCCTGCTCATAGGAGCTTACAAACTAAGGGACGGGGAGAAAGACAGCAGGCACAAGAGGAGTCAGTAGAGGAGATCAAGCGCATGAGGATAGAGGGAGTGGGTGGAAAGGAGAGCAAGGAAGGAGAAGGTGAAGTGGATGGATGGTAGACCTTGAGGAACAGATGGGTTTTGAGAGTCCGTTTGAAGGAGCCAAGATTAGGGGATAGACGGATGGAGGGAGGCAGGTTGTTCCAGTGGAGGGGGCAGCACGGGAGAAGTCTTGAATTCTGGCATGGGATGAGGTGATCAGTGAGGAGGAGAGACGTCGGTCATTGGCCGATCACAGGGAACGGGCGGGAGTGTGGATGGAGAGGAGGTTAGAGATATAAGGGGCAGTGGAGTGGGAGAGGGCCTTGTAAGTGACAGTAAGGAGTTTAAAGAGGATTCTGTAGGGGAAAGGGACCAACGTAGGGCAAGGCATAGAGGGGAGGCAAAGGAAGAGAGGTGAGAAAGAACTTAAATATTACGTTTAATATATAAGTTTACATATCTTCAACAGCCAGAGATGGCGCTGCCGCTAGGCAAACCTAGGTGGCAATCTAAAATACTGAGTGAGCGACTCATTCAGAGAGCTACCTGATGACATGGAAGGGACAGTGGCTGGCAGCTTCTTACCTGTAAAGCTGCCAACTGCTGCTCCTCCATATTGGTAATCAGTATGGAATGTACCTATGATGTCACAGCCCAGTGCCACACTCATGGTTTCAGTGCAGAAGATGCCACCTTCTGTCTAGGAGAGCAGCCCTGTTAACAACATATAAAATCTTACATACAGCATACATCTCAAATTTGCCTCTTCTTCAGATGGAACAGAGGGCATCTCATGATAGAGGCATAGCCAAATCAGTGTGGGAGCGTGTTCATGTCCCTGTGAGAATATTAAGCACTTTTGAAGTGTTAGAGTGTAACCGCCTCCCCTCTACTCCAAAAGCCCAGTAATGGATGCGAACACCAGAGCGGCAGTGAACAGGATATACTTCCCAAATCTCCCACCCGTGGGTGAAACACTTTACCTGATGCCAGATAAATATGTGTGTGTGTATATGTGTATGTATGTATGTATATATATATATATATAATATACACTAGGGATGTGCACCGGCGACTTTTGAGGTCTCGTGTTTTGTGTTTTGGATCCGGATTTTCATTATTTTTGGGGTTCGGATTTGTCTCGCAAAACACTTGACGAAAGGTCTCGGTTCGGATTTAAGGTTTTGGATTCTGATTTTTTTTGAAAAAAACATAAAAAGTTTAAAAATCAAGTTTTTGGGCTTATTTTCACTCCTACGCTATTATTAACCTCAATAACATTCAATAACAAGCATTTCCACTAATTTACAGTGTATTCTGAACACCTCAAAATATAGTTATTAGTCTAAAACGTTGCAACGAGGTATCTTTCTGGACTGCGTAGAGGAGTGGGTCACCACAATATATATAATAAGAAAACCATCAACTTGTATGATTTGCAGCAATAAATGTACCTGGACTGCGTAGAGGAGTGGTCACCACAATATATATTAAAAACCCTGAACTTGTATGATTCGCAGCAATAAATGTACCTGGACTGCGTAGAGGAGTGGGTCACCACAATATATATTAAAAACCCTGAACTTGTATGATTCGCACCAATAAATGTACCTGGACTGCGTAGAGGAGTGGGTCACCACAATATTATTAAAAAACCCTACACAGGTCTGAATTCCACCCAAAAAGTTTATGGACTGCGTAGTGTAGTGTTCCCCACAATATTATTTAAAATTTTTGCAGCAACAGTCAACGTTGTTTAATATCTGATACACCTCTATCTGGACTGCATAGTGGAGTGGCCCCGGTACCCAATTTGGTACCGGGGCCACAATACCTCCTCCAAACATCGTACAGACCATTCATCATTGAGATCCCATCAAGTATGTTAAAGACAGACAGGGTCGAAGTGTTATTGGTTGACTTTGTAAACCAAAAAACTGTCCCTGTTGCACATAGTCGTGCAATGAAGACTGACTTTTTCATTTAAAGGCACCATCTTTCAAGTGTAGTGTTTGTAAGTCTAAGTTATATTATACTTTTGGTAAAATTGGTTTATTTTGTTCCTCTTTATGGTAACTACTAATAGAATTAAAGTATTAAATAGAAGCGGCAGTTCCTCTTTATGGAAATTAGTAATAGAATTAAAGTATTAAATAGAATTAAAGTATTAAATAGAGTGGTATAGAGTTGTAGTGTGGTATAGATAGAGTGGTCCCCACAATATAATAATAAAACCCTCAACTGGTCTGAATTCCACCAAACAAGTATCTGGACTGCGTAGTGGGGTGGCCCCGGTACCCAATTTGATACCGGGGCCACAATAAAATAAATACACCCTCAACTGGTCTGAATTCCACCAAACAAGTATCTGGACTGCGTAGTGGGGTGGCCCCGGTACCCAATGTGATACCGGGGCCACAATAAAATAAATACACCCTCAACTGGTGTGAATTCCACCAAACAAGTATCTGGACTGCGTAGTGGGGTGGCCCCGATACCCAATTTGATACCGGGGCCACAATAAAATAAATACACCCTCAACTGGTCAGAATTCCACCAAACAAGTATCTGGACTGCGTAGTGGGGTGGCCCCGGTACCCAATTTGATACCGGGGCCACAATACCTCCTCCAATTTCCAAGTGTAGTGTTTATAACATCTTAACACTACACTAATTCTAGCACGTCAAAACCTCTTGTTTTAAATAATGACAGGGCATTTAACTTTTGATTTAATTTATTGAATTTGTTGGCATTTTCTTTTACTTTTTGAACATGGCAAACGACTGTTGAATGGTCACATAATGCCAAAAAAAAAGTTGCAAGATGGAATTGTCCTTGGGAGCTCCCACCCACCCTTATGTTGTTGAAATAGGACATGCACACTTTAACAAACCAATCATTTCAGCGACAGGGCCTACCAAACAACTGTGGCTGAAATGATTGGTTTGTTTGGGCCCCCACACCAATAAAACAATTCATCTCTCCCTGCACAAACTAAACAGGCTCTACTGAGGAAAGATGTCGTCCTCATCCTCAACCTCTGATTCCTCTCCCCCTACAGTGTGTACTTCCTCCTCCTCACACATTATCAATTCGTCCCCGCTGGACTCCACAACCACAGTCCCTCTGTACTGTTTGGAGGGCAGTGCTGTACTTCATTGAGGAATTGATTATTCATTTTTATAAACATCATTTTTTCAACGTTGTGAGGAAGCAACCTCCTTCGCCGCTCACTGACCAGGTTCCCCGCTGCACTAAAAACTCTTTCCGAGTACACACTGGAGGGGGGACAACTCAGTTAAAAAATAGAGCCAGTTTGTACAGGGGCTTCCAAACTGCCTTTTGGAGTTCTACCACGTCACTACCTCTAGTTAATTTAGATTGCAAGGCTTGTAAATATAAATACTTTGAAGATAAAAAAAGCAGGCTGCACAGACTGTGGAGCTAGAAAGTGAAATTAAATGGACCACGTTACTTTGGTGGCTATCTATGCCCCCCCGCCCTACACTTGTAGTTGAATATAAATAAAGCAGCCTGCATAGACTGTAGAACTAGAAATTCAAATATACAAAGAAATGGACAAAGGCAGTTTGGTATCTGTCTGCATCAGATCCCCTCTCCACTAGGAGTAAAACAGAAAACTTTTCAGCCCTTATATAATCTAGAATATAAATAGAAATTGAGAAAGGCAATTTGGTATCTGTCTGCATCATAATCATCAACATCCTCCTCAGCGCCAGCTACATCAATATCCTCCTCCCAGTGTACAACATTCACACCTTCATTAGCCAAATCTGTAACTGGACTGTGGGTGATCCTTCCAGCATATGCAGAGGGTGTGCTGCAAATGCTGGATGGAGTCACCTCTTCCCGTACAGTGATGGGAAGGTCAGGGTTCACAACCAACAACACCCTTGGACTCGCCTTGGGGATTTGTGATGTCATCTGTTTAGAAGGCAGAGTTCTTTGCTGTTTTGTTGTTGTTGCTGACAGCATAACTCTCTTAAATTTTTTGTAGGGGGGGGGGAGGAGGGCTTAGATCCTTGGGTGAAGCTGGACCACTAGTCATGAACACGGGCCAGGGCCTAAGCCGTTCCTTGCCACTAAGTGTCGTAAATGGCATATTGCCAACTTTACGTTTCTCCTCAGATGATTTTAAGTTTCTCTTTTTGCTATTTTTTGAGAACTTGGGCTTTTTAGATTTTACATGCCCTGTACTAGGAGATTGGGCATCGGGCTTGCCAGACAACGTTGATGGCATTTCATCGTCTATGTCATGACTAGTGGCAGCAGCTTCAGCATTAGGAGGAAGTGGGTCTTGATCTTTCCCTACTTTATCCTCCAAATTTTGGTTTTCCATTATATGTAGCACAAGAGAGCGTACCCCTAAGCCACACACACTCGGCAAAGCCTTTAAAAATTATATGCGGCACAGGAGAGTAGCACTGGACTTATACTGCTGAATCAGTGAACTTTGTAATAGCAGTACCACTGGACTTATACTGCTGAATGTGTGAACTTGGTAATATTGCAGTACCAATGGGCTTATATACTGCTGGATTGGCTTTGCAAATTTGGTTATAATTATTTCTTTTTTTAATTTTTAATTTTTATTTTTTTTATAACTTTTTTTTTATTTTTTAAAAACTTGGGAATAATGGGGAAATAACTATGCCCTTAGAAGCACAGAGCACAGGACACAGCACCACTGGACTGAACAGGACACAGCGCAGGACCCAGCAGCACTACTGAACTCAGCAGGACAGAGTACAGGACACAGCACCACTGGACTGATACTGCAGAATGTGTGAACTTTGTAATATTGCAGAACCACTGGACTTTTACTGCTGAATGTGTGAACTTGGTAATATTGCAGTACCAATGGGCTTATACTGCAGGATTGGTTGTGCAAATTTTGTTGTAATTAAAAAAAAATGTAATTATTTTTTTGTATTTTTTTTAAATAACTTTTTTTTATTTTTTTAAACACTTTGGAATATTGGGGAAATAACTATGCCCTTAGAAGCACAGAGCACAGGACACAGCACCACTGGACTGAACAGGACACAGCACAGGACCCAGCAGCACCACTGACCTCAGAAGGACAGAGCACAGGACACAGCACCACTGGACTGAGCACAGCACAGCACAGAACTTAACTGAACAGCACAGAACTTAACTGAACAGCACGAGATATAGCAGGACAGAGGACCACCTAACACACCCTCCCTCTACCCTGATCAATGCCCGAGTGAAGATGGCGGCGACTAGTGGGGAATTTATAGGATCCGAGTATCGCGAGATCCGACAACGGGATTATGAGTCAGAGCCTCAGTTTCAGATTTGAATTTGGCGCCAATACCCGGATCTGTCTCGGATCCGACTCGGATCGGCAACGTTCGGGTGGGCTCGGATTTCATAAATCCGAGTGCACTCATCTCTAATATACACATACATACATACATACATGCACATACTGATCTTTAATTAGGTGGTTTCAGAAGATGTTTTACTAGTCTTTGTTACTTTCATCTGACACTTTTTGCTTCCTTTTTCATTACTGGTTTTCCAAGTTACAGATATTCTGCCCTTCCTGTCTTTCCCAAGTTACTTCTGCATTTATTACCTTGTTTCCCATGCCTGCCATGTCACCAATGTTTGGCTGTGTGTCTCTTCCTTGTGTCCTTTGTTTTGTTTCTTGTGTTTGCGTTTGTAGTTACCATTTCCATCTTCCATCTTCATGTCCTTGCGCCTTGTTTGTGCCCCTTACTGGTCTGTGTGTCCTCCTTCCTTTCTATGTGTATGTGTCCTTGTTTCCTCCTTCTTTGATAGAATAGTATGTTTGTATTTTCTGGTGATAGTGGAGGGGGAGGAGGGAAAGGAAGAGCTATAATGGACCATGATTGTTGTCAAAGTCAGCGGTCACAGAGAGCAAGTTAAGTGCCAGACCCCAGTTTTATAAAGCCCAGTCCAGCACTCCCAGAATCCTGTGTGCGCATGTGTGTAACGAGTTCATTGCACACACGTCGATGCACTGGCATTGTATTCTTGAGCAGCCCACGGTGCAAGACCACAATGCCACTGTGGGGGTTTTGGACATATCCACCAGGCACAAAATTGGCCTAAAAGATTGAAATCTGTATATTTTAATCATTCTCAGACAACAATGCTTTTGGTCTGGGACAGCCATGTGTATGTGGTCACTGGAGAACCAGGGGGATGGAGCATTTTCACTTGCATTTTTACTAGCATTAAAAAACACAAATGCAACATGGGTACATGGCCTAAAACACCAGAAAATATAATAACAATGTTTATGGTTATGGGGGGGATAAAAATTGTTAAATGCGAGTAGAGTTAAAAACTACACTAGATGTACAAATGTTATGCATGAACAAACAGATTTTGATTTATATAGAATATGTTATATTTATTTGCATTTGCAAAAGGATATTCACTCAAATACTGAGTATTGATCAAGGATTGTTTTGAAGTACTTTCTTGTTTTTGGCAATTGTTGCCCCTGTATTTATGTCACATAAACAAGTTACTCTTAAACTGGTTATATATATTCTTTCCTCCTTCAGAAATAAAATACCTATAGGATACAAATGTTTGTGCATTAAACAGAAACTAGGAATCTGGAGATACAACGAAACATTCACACTTACACAAAAAATTAATGTGTATCTCAGGCCTGTTTACATTGACCGGCTTGTCCTCTAAATCCCAAGTCGTGGGAATATTCATTCACAGTGGACTTCTATGTGTGCAAGTTCATCTCTGGACCATTACATTTGTCATTGTACAAAAAAACCAGTTTATACTTTATAGGTGTATGATAAACACATTTTACAGATAAACATCATTGTGATCCATTCACTGTTCTTGGTGAGACTAAAATAGCACCACGTCCTGAGCATTGTGTACAAATTGGACAATGTTATGTCTCACGGTTCTAATGTGCTTCGAAAATAAAAGGAGAAAGAAGCACGTCATGTTTTCAGAATTGTGACTGATAGATAAAATCCTTGAAGCTGTATGGGTTCTGTAGAAAGCTTTATTGTTTGTGATATGTGATAACTATCAAAGGGCCAAAGAAAATATACATGGCTTCTTGGAGATGCCAAAAAGGATTCATAATCCTTTTTAAAAAAGCAAACAACTGGCCCAAACCAAGTGAGCAAAACAAAAGGAGGAACAATCTCAAACCCACAAGTTCATATCCAGGAAAGCTGTGACCCCCAAATGCTCCCAGTATCCCGGAGATTCTGGTGCTCCCGTAGAGAAGTTCCTCCTTTTGTTTCACTGTTTTGTTTATTTCAGTTATTTTTGTCACTTCTCTGATTTACAAGTCTCTGTAAGGAGGGAAGCTTTTATTTAGAGGAGGCTTTAAGGATACACACAGTGCTACCTGTGAATATATACCTGAGCCCACATGGATTATGTGATCCTTAGTGATTTCTTTACAGTGTCCCTGATCCTTATGATTCCTGAAGTGGCATCAGTTGAGTGTCTGACTTGCCAGTGAAGAGCCTAAGCTGGGTCTGACTGAGACAAGACAAGATAAGACAATTTGCTATTAGGGAAGTGGGGGAAATAAAGGATTCCCTGAACATCTGGATGAGGAAGCAGGACATGGATGTTTCTCAACAACTGGGTGTTTATCAGACAGGATTCAGATATGTACCAAGCCGGGGGGAGGAGCCTGCAGCGCAAATAAAAGGGCTGACGGCCAGCAAGAGACGAACACAGCTGAGTGCATGGAGGGTAGAAGGGGCAGGTGTACAAGGAAGGACGGGCATAGCTAGTGTAGTACATAGCAGAGGAGACATCCCTGGTAACTGACGGAGCAGACTCTGGCACGGTGCTAGATGAGATAGGATGACGCAGCTCTGACACCACCGACGGAGACCATTGATCTGGGCACTGACACCCTAATCCGAAGGAGATGGAGAGGACGCCCTGAGACGAGCCACTAGGATCTGGTGAGGAAGGGTCACTACTGGTTTGGGGATCTCAGGAAATCAGGTTACCGAGTGTGGTTTGTTCAGCAGCTGATGTCGCCCTGCGGTATGACCGGAGCATTAGCTGAAGGTGCATGAAATATTCAGTGGTTCTCCGGATCTCCAATCTGTATAGTCATTCACCCCATGCATGAGTACGGAGCAGCTTGTCATTCATATAGTCTTCTCTCATAATGGACACCTATGCTGTTATGTGACGCTCTTGTACTAATGAAGGAGATACTTGATGTGACAGTGGGAATAACATGGTATTCGTTATGTTATACAGGCAGTCTGTAACAGAAGCCCCCGCAACAAAATCTGTGCACTCAGTTGGATGTTGTGTGTGTATGTATGTATGTGTATATATATATATATATATATATATATATATATATATATATATATATATATATATATATATATATATATAGCATTTCAATGTTAGTATATCGTATTGTGATATCCCTGATTAAATACAACGTGCTTTGTATACTTTGCACTAAGCTTCATAGTGTACCTGCTTGTAGAACCTTGCAACACCTATTACGCAACAATATCTTTATTCACTATATATCACTGCCTGATGCAATAAAATTCACCCTTGATTTGGTAGGTGACTGCTGGGATGCACTCTCTCAAACTGAGTGGTGCTGTGCTGTATATAATCAGGGCAAATACCATTCTTTGCTAGTGGAAATACTTTTATTTAAATTAGCATGGTATATAATGACATTTAAACAGGCAAATGTGGCAAAATATAAATCTACCCCAGCAAACATTGCTGCCAATAAGTAGTAACTTTACTGATCCATGTCAGTGATTTGGGGTAGATTTTCACAGAAATATGCTATGGTGTGAAGAACTTGATGATAATCAGAATAAAAAGCTGTTCTGACATTTAATAAATTACACATTAGCATAATTAATTGTGCTATAACACATATTTTGGGGAACAGCCAATTCCTCTTTAAAATAAACTAATTTATACGTAAACAATGTTTTTTATTTCAGTCCTGTAAATCACTTCTGTCTTCTGTCTGTGACTTCTCCCCCAAAGACTGTCTTTGTGCCATAAAACAATAGTTCGTTGTATTCTTACTAGTTAGCTGATAGTGTTTTCTGTAGGACAGATAATCAATGGCAGGAAACTTCAGTGACAATAACAAGAGATATTCCTAGATGAGACATGCTAGGAAATAGTCTTCAAAAGACACAGTGTGCACATAGGCTACAAATCAATAATTCAGAGAGATAAAACTTAATATATTATTGTGTCAAGTTATTTACAGGTATATACCCTATACTTAATAACACACACTTTTTAATGTCAATGTCCATTTAAATACAATATATTCTGACATCTTGCACTTAACCCACTGAAATCTTATTTTCAGTAGAATCTCCTATGTTCCAAGGTCCATGTTGATTCCTCATATGGTGAGGGTCAATACAGGTTTGTATCTTGAGGTGACTATAAATTAGTTGTAATAATGTTTAAATTGCAATTTCCATCCCAGACTGTGACATATATATATTTGGTTTTATACATGTTATCTTTCCCTTTGCACAGGTCTGGTGATAAGAAACTATTCATTTCTGATAACCAGTAGTCAAGAAAGATGGCGGAGGGTGCCCGACTGCGAACCAGTGCTGAAAAGATCCCTGAAGAACCAACACAGGATTCAGGCTCTGGTTCAAGTGCTGGAGGAGCGGGTGGTGGGGTGGCTCTGAAGAAGGAAATAGGGCTAGTGAGCGCCTGTGGCATTATAGTGGGTGAGTCAGACACTCTACAAAATATATGTCAATAGACTTGCAAATAAAATGTTTTTGTTTTCAAAATAAGTTTTAACAGTTCCTCTGGCTGGTGTAAACATGGCATAGTGCTGGTCACATTAGAAGGGTCAAATTGCACAGCTATTGCAATAGCCTCCAATAGCTGGTCAGGCGCCATGAGGAATCACAAGATTGCAATATAAATCTGGATGTACACAAAATCTTATTATAGGAGCCAAGTTCAGGTTGAATTTTGATTGCTTAGAACCATGCAACACACTTTGTAATGGTTTAACTATTTGGAGAAAACCAAGTTACTGACCATGACTGCACATGTGCTGCTAGCTCCACACTACAATTCCCCACCAATAGCTACAATTGTTATTCTGCCACCACATGTATCAGTTGTTCCTGCCACCTCTTAGATCAGTGAGGGGCAATATGAAGTAACTGGAGGGATTACTAGATAACTAGGAATTATGTCGTCATAGAGTTTGGAATGACTGCTATGTACAGTTGTAGGCCAAAATGAAAAAACATATGTCAATACAAATAGTTATGGTCAGTCTTTGGGGGGAATTCAATTCCCCCCGATGTACCGCCGCGCTAAACCTATTACCGTTATTACGGTAGTTTTAGCCCGGCTTTCAGCTCGCAGGTCAGGGAGCTGCGAAAAAAAAGCTGGCGTTAGAACTACCGTAATAATTATGTGCAGGCCGCATTACTTTTAACAGTAACGCGGCCAATTGAATTCCCCCCTTTGATTAAAGACCGCACTAGTAAACATAGCGATTTGTCTTTCAGTGTAATCAATCCCTTGTTTGCTATTTTATACTCTGCATAAACTGGGCTTTTAATCTCTAGTACCAAGAAATGTTTGAGACTGTGTGTACAATAGATATCTTGCAATCTGTGACTCCCATGCCAACAGAAGAAGTGCTCTTTTATCTTTAATCTTTACAGAAATGGGGAGGGATTGGGAGTCCCAATTCCAAAAAACAGTTGCACAGGCTTGAAATAATCTATAGTACAATAGCAGTCCAAAAGCAGATGGACATTGCAAAATGTATGTGCTGAAAATACCCTTGAAGATTACATAGTTTCACAGACCAAGTACTTCTTTTTATACATACATTCAAGAGTTTTGCCTGCAAGCTAGAACCTTTCTGGCATTGCCTGTCTAATCTGCCTTCCAGGAGTACAATGAGTTATCCTAATATTGTGTCTTTGCACAAACTTCTGAATTCACAGAACTTATTTATTACTGCCCTTGTAAATGTGATTTTAGACTATAAAACATTCAGCCTCATGTATATAATTATTAAAAACATCAGCTGACTGTTGTAATGAAAGTAGAATTTCTTTATCCATTGAAGTAGATGACTAATTAGTCTGATTTCCAACTTCTAAATATGTAACTGTGTGGAAACTTTTCACTTCTGTGTTTAGCAGTAATTTTGCCATCTCTTCTCTCCAATGAAAATCGCCACATAGTACACTTACATAGTAAATGTTTTGTATGGAAACATGGTTTGAAAAGACACATAAGTGTCTTAAGTGTGAAATGCAATATGTACTTAACCTCATGTATCCAACTCCCATTGTCCCATAGATTGTAAGCTTGCAAGCAGGACCTTCTTACTACTTTGTCTGTATTACCCAGTATTGTTTATTACTATGTTTGTTCCCAATTGTAAAGCGCTGTGGAATTTGCTGGCGCTATATAAATAATGATGATGATGAAGAGGTATATTTACTAAACTGCAGATTTTAAAAAGTGGTGCTGTTGCCTATAGCAACCAATCAGATTCTAGTTATCATTTATTTAGTACATTCTATAAAAAAAATGACAGATAGAATCTGATTGGTTGCTATAGGCAACATCTCCACTTTTTCAAACCCGCAGTTTAGTAAATATACCCCAAAGTGTTTTCCTAAAATATAATAATGAATATGTTCCTGTTTTTTGGATTCTGTATGTGAAACATCCACCCCACCTCAGTCTCCTATATTCCTTATAAATGGGTGCAGCTGGAGGTGAGAGGGGAAGGATAAATCACATGTGGTTGGTCAAATTTTAGGAAATGGCTATTTTATATTGCTGACTCTGCTGCTTTGGTTAGCTGAGTAGACAGCAAGCATCACTGCTACGTGACCAGCACAGCTGGAGTGGAATAGTGATGTGATGTACATAGGTCATCTTGTGATTGATGTCACTAAACCTTTGTACAGTAAAACAGTTGTGAGTCACTATATAATATAAAAAGAGCCTCATTTTTGAACCTGGACAAACCACAATTTAATGCAAGTGGTGCATAGGCATATTTTTTATTTTATTTGCATGCAAAAAAAATACCGTCTGCTTTTGCATGTAGCACACAAATACTGGGCAGCTCTATTTTTACAATGCAATTTACTATTGATTTAGGGTGCACCCCTCTCCCAAATACAAATCTGTCCACGTGTTTTAAATTGACCTCCTCACCCCTGCAGGGCAAAATCCTTTTAGCTCAGGCCTGGCCAACCTATGGCTCTCCAGGTGTAACTACAGGTCCCAGCATACCTTGCCAGCTAACAGCTAGCTATCTACTGATAAAGCATGCTGGGGCTTCTGATTTCACATCACTATGGGGAGAATTAAATTAGCTGCGAAGTGTCTCGCGGGCATCCCGCACTTTTAGCAGAAATCGCCACTCATTTTTCCTCGTGCCCCATAAAGGTGCGAGAAAAAGTGAGTGGAGATTTTTTCCGTAGTAACGGTATAAGTGCGCAGCCGCGATCATCTGAGGAACACTGACAGAATCAAAGAGGACGCAACTTTGTATTGCGCCTGGTGGAGCTAGCATGGATAAACGTATACCTTTCATGCATTTCCTTTCTTGTTACTATTTATTCTGTAAAATCATACTCGGTCTGATAGCTAGTTCTTAGCATTTTTCATTATCTAGTTCCCTTCCTCCCTAGTTCCCTCCCCCCCCCCTACTCTCACCTCCCTAGTTCCCTTCCTCCCTATTGTCACCTCCCCCTACTCTCTGCTCCCTAGTTCCCATCCCCTATATCTTCCACAGAATGTAGCATCCTTTGCCATACTCTCCTTGTTTTACTCTGAATAATAGATGAGAGGGTGACATGTGACTGCTATTTATAGAGACCAGTGAGGCTGGTAGGTGACAGGGACAAACTGTTAGGAGATGAATTCCCGGGTGTTTTTCGTAATATACTGCTCCTGTAGTAATATTAGACTGTTGGCTCATCCTGAGATTTGGCGTATAAAGCCTACAGTTCTGAACATCCTGTGTACTTGCAGAGGAGATTGACAGTACTAGTATAATGATGCATTCATACAGGAACTACCTTATTCCTCCTATAAATTATAAGAAATTATTTATGGTATGTTAGGTATAGTCCCATGGCTATATGTGATGTGTATATTACAGTTTGTTTTGATTTATGGGAAAGGTGGTTGTAGCTTTTTTATTTAAATATAATAATCTCTTTGCCAGTCTAGTGTAGTTTGATGTTACGGTTATGCCAGAGAAGTGTTCCAGGATGCTACTTAGTTCCACTTAGAAAAACAATGGTCTGCTGCCTGAGTACTGATACAAAATATACAATGGCAAACCGATGCCCTGTCAGAAGATAATGCTTTAGCTTTGTTATTGTGTTTCAGGGTAATGCTCGGCTCTAAGTGGAAAAACATACCATTCTGAATCTGACATTGCCCAGGTGAGTGTCTGAAGAAGCAGACTCATAGGGGCATATTCAATTAGCTGCAATATTCCTCCGAACATCGAGGCTGCGCACAAATTTCAGTACTACGCTACCTCAACATCGCAGCTTTTTTCATGCACCACTATGGGTGGCAGTGAGAAATCTGCAATGTTATGGATGTGCCTTCGCGACCATTCTGGAGGCACTCCGCGGCTAATTGGATATACCCCATAGCTGGAAATGGATTAGTTATGTAGTATCACAGGAATATTTCATAACATATTCATATAAACCTTGCCAAAATATAAAGCCAGCATACATGAAATATATATTGTTTGATAAATATTGAGGCACTGACCTGTTCAGGAGGCTATTATGATATGTGCTATTGTTATATACTTTACGAAGAGCAACTGATGCAGAAGTAAAATGCTTTGGTTTAGCATCTGTGTTTTTGCATTTATTACAGTTGGTGTGTGTTAAACCGTGAGACCTAGAGACCACCACCCCTGAGTTGGTCCAAAATGAGGTCCTTTTGCGGAGTGGAAATGATATCGGTTTATCTCATTACAATAATCTTGCTCAGCCAAAAAGAGCCTTGTTTCTGCACTGCGCCGTAAATCGAAGTGCATCGACAAACCTACTCTATTATTATTATTACTATTACTATTTATTTCTATAGCACTGTACAGAGAACTCGCTCACATCAGTCCCTGCCCCATTGGGGCTTACAGTCTAAATTCCTAACACACAACCACAGATGCAGACAGACAGAAACACAGACTAGGGTCAATTTGATAGCAGCCAATTAACCTATTAGTAGTTTCTGGAGTGTGGGAGGAAACCCATGCAAACACAGGGAGAACATACAAACTCCTCACAGATAAGTCCATGGTCGGGAATTGAGCTCATGCTGTAAGGCAGAAGTGCTAACCACTAAGCCACCGTGCTGCTATCTTAGTACTTTAGGAGGAGTGCCTTCACCCTGACCATCTGGCCGGAAATCTAGGCATTCTTGTTAAAATGGAAAATTAAAAATTAAAATGAGGTGTACAGACAGTCCTGTGTAGCTTCTTGATAGATATATATATATTACACTTTCGGGGTTGTTGGTCGTACAATGTATGAACGTTATTGCAGTGTTTAATGAATTCTGTCAGACCTCACTCTTGCCAGGAAGAATATTCTTTATAGATAGAAAAAGAACAAAGGTTGACAAAAACGCAATGTCAAGCAAATCCAGTGCTAATCCTAATACTGAGGACAAAGTCAGGTGTTTGTTGAATTTGAGACTTTGACACGCTGGAATTATTTACACAATTATCATCATCAATTTTCATTTCTATAGCATCAGCAAATTCCGTAGCACTTTACAGTTGGGAACAAACACAGTAATAAAACAATACTGGGTAATACTAACAGACAGAAGGTAAGAGGGCCCTGCTTGCAAGCTTACAATCTATGGAAGATTAACAGAGTACTGTGATTGATAAAATAGGGGCATATTTATCATAGTGTGAAAAGCCCTACGACCGCTCTATGTGGCATATTTATTAAAGACCGCATTTTTAACACAATCCCTTTCAATCCTTTTTGCAAAGATAAGGATTAAATATTGTGTGTATTAAAAAAACGTCAACAGGAACAGCAGAGAAAACTGCTGTTCCTGTGAAGACCCCTTTCCTATGGTGACTATCGCAAAATGACCACCTTTGCGATAGTGACCGGATGGTAGAGCAGTAAGATGCGGTCAGGGATCCGAAGATCCCTCTACCGCAATGCTCTCCCCATAGAGCAAAGATGAGAAATCATCTGAGCTGGCGTACATTACAGTATGTGTAAATGGCTTTTCATTACTTATTAAATTGAGGTAAACAGCAGTCTCCATAGACATCTGTGGGGGCTGCCCGCTTACAAATTGCCGCAGTTTGGAAGTCCTTACCCCCTCCACACCTCCAGGCGGTGATCTCTCGAGTGTGGTATATAGTTCGATGGAGCATATCAGAAGCCTTTTAAAGGACAAGTCACACTCCACTACCTGGCATTAGGTGAGCCGCTTCCTCACCTCATCTGGTGACATCTGAGTACCTTCTCCTTTTCTTCTAATGTATTGTCTCTCTTATCCCCTGGGGTGATAGTGGTGCAGGTCAACCCGCCCTAGATGGCCTTTTATCTTGGCTTCCTGTACTCCCCCCCCCCCCCCCCCCCTCAACCTTTCCATCCCCCTGTCCCCTTTATACCGATACAAAGACATCGAACAACATGGTATGTACCCTGGCCTGGACTCAGGAGTTAGATTCAGGACCAAAAGTTACCTGGTAGACGCCAGGTAAAGGGTTATCTTATTATTGCAAATCAGTACATATTTTATTAAAGTGTTATCAGCTCTGCAATGTTATTGCTTTTTATCAGTAATCAAAATCCTTCTCTAAGAAGGAGGAGGGTGACAGGGCAATGTACCCTCAGCCCTCTGTAATAAGAATTGTCCCCAGTCACTCCATGCAGAGGAAGTATTGTCAAACATTGCACCCTGCAAGAAAAGACCAAATGTTATATTTGGTCTTATGTAATTATAAAAAAAACCAAAAACATTTTCTTGCAGCAATGCCCAGTTATGGAACAAACAATGTACCATGGTATTTTATTACCCCTAGGAATAAATCATTGGTATCTCATATCATTGTAAACATAGCAGATTGTCTCTAATAATTGCTGTATTCACTTTTACACTCCCAGTAGATTTCCTGTATTGGAGCACTCGTTCCCCCCCCTTCTCCTCCTGGACAGATGGACAGTAGTTCTTCTCATACCAAAGTACATTTATTCCCCTCATTTCAAGTACAAAACACTTATTTAAGATAAGGTACACCACTTGATATGAGTTTTGTTTGAGGCTATTATAGGTGCACTAAAGCAAACATGAAAAATCCTTTTAATACAATAAGTGACCTACTTTTATCTCACAAGTTAATGTAACAGTGAAATGGCTTGTTTGAAATCATTTTATAATTAATCAAAGACTACTGTATCATAATGGTTTTGGTTTTTTTGCTTTAAGTATTGTGTCTAAGTAGGTGTTAAAGTGTGTTCTAAATTGGAACATATTTAGGGGGCATGGGGGAGTGTGAATGTGTAAATATACTGACATACAGTATATCATGCAATTAAACTTTTTTTCAAATCATCCTTGAATTTGTTGCTAACCACAGTAATTCTTTACAATATTTTACAAACACATCAATATATGTTTTGTATCGTGTAGTCTAGTTTGCATAGGTCTGTGCCTGTGGACTTAGATGGATAGGTTCCAAAATTGTGAGTTAATTCTTATCACAAGACTGTCTGGGCTTAGGTCCTATAACATTCTGAACCTGTAATAGGATTCTGCGTTCTCACAAGGCAGTAAGAAATCCTTTTCATTTTTCTCAGAAGTTATTTAACTGCCAAAGTAACCTTTGTATACCATTTGGAACTTTTAAGCTAGAAAATCATATGTCAAATTAGCCTTAGAGAGTAATTACCCAGAAATGATTCTACATCAAACTAAACACTTTACTCTTATTCAGACAGTTGTCCTGTTCTAGCAGCCAAGAGCCTGAAAATAAATATCCCCAAATTAGATTGTTTGTGGGCTCCAATATGATAAAATAAAGCATGTTAAAAAATGAGAGATGCCTCTAATGAAAGTGATTTGAATATTGTGTGTATTTCTAAGAAGGCTCATGTTTACGGATTGAGCTACTCCAGGTCATAGTGAATAAACCTGTTCTATATTACTGGCACTACACCCTGCATTCTCATACGCCGTATCAACCACCCCTATTCTATGATTATGAAACGGAAATTACGACATGACATTGCTTCACACTTTCTAAATGTATGTGTGCATTACAACCAGTACATGTCAGTTTGAACTGTCTCTTCATATTGTTCCAATTAAGGTAAAATGAATTGTCTGCTGTCTTGCAGGTAATATTATTGGCTCTGGAATATTTGTGTCCCCAAAGGGAGTACTGGAAAATGCAGGTTCAGTGGGAATGGCTCTCATCGTGTGGATTGTCACAGGAGTGATCACTGCAGTGGGAGCTCTTTGTTATGCAGAGCTTGGAGTCACTATTCCCAAATCTGGAGGAGACTATTCATATGTTAAGGACATCTTTGGTGGACTTGCAGGGTAAGTAAAGCATCTTACATTAGATGAAAGGGAGAAGGTAGATGTTTGTTTAGATGAGATGGCTATGGTTCTCATATCTTCTCACTACACTTTTTTTGAGAATGTCTGTCTGGTTTCCTTGCAGATTCCTCCGCCTGTGGATTGCAGTCCTGGTGATTTATCCTACAAACCAAGCGGTCATTGCACTAACATTTTCCAACTATGTATTACAACCTCTCTTCCCAACGTGTTTTGCACCCGAGTCTGGACTCCGCCTGTTAGCGGGTGTTTGCCTATGTGAGTAACACATGTTGTATAGCATGACTTTCATAATGATGTATTGTTCACAGATTTCTTATCCCTTAATTCATAGGTATTACCTGCAGGTTACAACTATACAAAGGGGTCACCATGATTTTTAAAAATATTATTATTAATATTACAATCTGAGTAACAGCCTCTGGGCTTGTAGAGTTGTTAGAACACCTGCCATTCTTGAGAAAATCAACTGTAAACTTAATCTCTGTATTAGGCATTAATTTAAAGAGCTGTTGGCAGTGCCGTAACTAGCCATTTTAGTACCCTGGGCGAGATAGGGAAGCGGCGCCCCCCATCTAAGTGGGAGTGTCAATTGTCGAGTGGGCGGGGTCAACCTACTGTGGGGGGCGTAGCTAGCTCTTTACAAGTTCTAGACCGCACTGAAACCACCTCGCTCCCCATTCTTCTCCGTCTGGCTTTGTAAGGATCTTTATGTAATGAGCCTCCATAGATCAAAGTACTTTAAATGCAGCTATCACATGCTAGCTGTATAAAAAATGAATTGGTTATTGAAATAAAACTCACTGAAACAAATTAAAACAAATGTAACGGTACCATTTGTATCACACTGCCCCTTCATCACACTGTGCCCTCCATCACAGTTTCTTCTTTATCACACCGTGCCATGGAGCCATCTTTATCCCATCGTGCCCCCTTATCACCATCGCACCAAATGAATATATATATATATATATATATATATATATATATATATATATATATATATATATATATATATATATATATATATATATACACACATACAATATAAAGAGCCTCCTAGTGTCCGCCATACCTTACAGAGAGCATTCCTGTGACCACCATACTATACAGAGAGCATTCCTATGACCGCTATACTATACATAGAGCATTCCTGTGACCTCCATACAATACAGAGAGCATTCCTATGACTGCTATACTATACAGAGAGCATTCCTGTGACCTCCATACAATACAGAGAGCATTCCTATGACCGCTATACTATACAGAGAGCATTCCTATGACCACCATACAATACAGAGAGCATTCTTGTGACTGCAAAACAGATAAATACCTCACCTGAAATTAATAGACCCTACCATTAAATTAAAAAGCCCCAACAATAAATTTAATTGACCCACCAGCACCCCACAAATAAAATAGTACCCATTAAATAATTAGCCCCCACCTAAACGTCACCATTAAATTAATAGCCTACCTCCCACCCATGTACTAAGACACCTAACCTCCCTACCCTCATATCACACATTAATACATCCCCCCCTTCCCTCACACATTATGGCAGCATACCCCCCCTTCCCTCATAAAGCATAGCAGCATCCCCCCTCCATAATAGCAAGATGCAGCACACATTCCTCCCCTCCATAATAGCAGCACACCCTCCCCCTCCCTAATAGCAGCTCACATCCCCCCTCCTTAATAGCAGCTCACATCCCCTCCCTCCATAATAGCAGCTTACATGCCCCTCTCCCCTCCCCTCCCTCCAGAATAGCAGCTTACATGCCCCTCTCCCTCCATAATAGCAACTCACATGCCCACCTCCCTCCATAATAGCAGCTCACATCGCCCCCCTCCCCTCCCTCCATAATAGCAGCTCACATCCCCCCCTCCCCTCCCTCCATAATAGCAGCTCACATCCCCCCCCTCCCCTCCCTCCATAATAGCAGCTCACATCCCCCCCCTCCCCTCCCTCCATAATAGCAGCTCACATCCCCCCCCCCCATCCCTCCATAATAGCAACACACATCCCCTTTCCCCTGCTTTGAAACTTAACTTTTTCCTCTTTCTTCCTGTCCAGCCGTCGCTGCCTGGCTCCTCTCTGGTTCTCTGCTCCTCTGCTGCCTAGCAACGTCATGACATCAGACGCTGAGGCAGAGGGCAGAGTTCAGAAGGGGGTGGAGCCGGGTGCCGGCCGCCATTTTGGATGCGCCGGGCGGCCGGCAGTCTGAATCTGAGGTCTGTTTAATTTTTATTTTTTTTCACTCCTCACACAGAGGCAGGTGCGGGCGGCCATTGCGCCCCCTTGGGACTGCGCCCGGGGCGGCGGCACCGCCCGCACCGGCCTCGTTACGGCTCTGGCTGTTGGTGTAAGCTGTCTTGTGGGCTGAAAATCTTGTGATGATAATTGTTCAAAGCCAATAAGAAGCTTGTCAGCCTTCCTATAGTTGTTTCTCAACCCAGTACATGAGAATTGTACTAAAATATTTGTGCAGATATAAAAGTTAAAATTTAGAGAAAACTGTAAATGTCATATAGGTTTATTTAAATATTTTAGGTTTAATGCAGTGGTTTCTAACACTATGCCCAAACCCCCCTTAAAGTTCATGTTTTAACGATGTCCACCTGTTTGCACTAGTGGTTGTACTCCACTACAGATGTTTCTAAAACTTTCACTGTTTTGGAAGAGGGTTTGAGGATCAGAGGTGGGAAACACTGGTTTAATGTGTTTGTGTGTGTATCTGACAACTACAAAAAAAATTAAATAAAAAAAAATATTTTTTTTTTATCTGCAACTAGCTCATAAAATACATTATATTTGTACTACCTATTTCATGGGAACTGAAGATCTGGCCATTTTCACTTCACTAATTAGTCAGGTTAGTGAGAATTCATATGCAGATGGGACACATTTCTTATGTTTTTATTAGTTATTCATATAGCGCCAATCATATTACGCAGAGCTAAATAGAAACAAGTAGTCATTTACATCAGTTCCTGCCCGGTTGGAGCTTACAATCTAAATTCCCTATCCAACAAACAGACATACACACTAGGGTGCATTTTTGTTAGACGCCAGCTACCCTACCATTGTGTTTTTGGATTGTGGGAGGAAACTGGAGCACCAGAGGAAACCCATGCAAAAACAGCAGAACATACACAGATAGGGCCTGGGTGTTAATAAAATATTCTATATTGATCACTGTCAAGATTACACAGGAGAGAGAAACAACACATATACAGTAACACGTCGGGCCTTATATAAAGGGCCTGATTCTTCTTTGGATGCAAGTCCCGTTGCATGTCGTATCTTACGGGAAATTGCTCTGCGCCTGCTCAGAAACTAACTGGTGAACTCAATTGCAACAAATTTGTGTCCAAAGACAAATTACACTTCTGACTGCCTATGACTTGAAGGATTGAATGGCCACTGGAAGTGTGTACGCACGCAGGAAGTGCTTACACACATAGACAATGTACAGTGAGGGCATGCTGAGGTCAAGTGTGCGCTCATTCATTCGATTCACGCTCTTGGCATCTCTTAGGTACGTGTTTTTAAGCCGTGTCATTTGCACCAGCTACAGGGCAGGTGTAAGTACCGACTGATAGGGACGACTACACTTATGCATGCTAGAACAGGAGTAAGAGAAACTATAAAAATGTATTTTATGTACCGTACACATTAAGAACATCCTGGTTTATGTATTTCATGTAAAAGAAAATGAACCTACTTTTATTAATGATTATAGTATTAATAGTTATAAATTAATTTTATATATATATTTTTTTTTCTTTTTTTGCATGTGTTGTAATGGGACTTGATATTGTACATATGCAATATCCTGCAGTCTGTTCTGTCTGCCTGCATACGAAAATTAAAATATAACCAGAACGCACTTGTCTTATACCCATATTCATATGGAAACGTTTCTTGAGACCCGCTTGTATTTGAGTACCTGCGTGCAAGTTGCATCTGTTTTTTTGTTTTGTTTATTTTAATGCAAGTTGCGTTCACATTGCGTTGCAAGATGAATCAGGCCCACAATGTGCAAATTGCCATTAGATAGCACAAAAACCTCATTGGTGCTGCTGTGCACCACAGCTTGTGCAAGCGCACCTAGATGTCCACTGAAGCACATAGGTTTGCAGAGAAAGAGCAGAAGTTTGCACTGGCCAAAAACAGAAATGTTTTATTTAATAAAAGAGGTGGATCTAAAATGGTAGGGGGTTACGGTTACACTCTTGCACATCTTCAGATTTTTCGGCCTCCCTGCACACCTAGGTCTAGTTTGCAGAGGCATCTCCTGAGAGCGAACAGTAGGCATGTACCTGTGTAGACCAGCGGTGGGCAACAGGTGGCACCTGGCTGCCTGCATTTCGCTGAGACTTCTCTTGCGCCCCCCCAGCTGGTTGCTCCCGATCTTATCAGAACGGGGGTAGACGACTTCCTCAATCACGTGATTGCACAGTGCAGGGAGGACACGCGGCATACCTAGAAGATTACACTGCCTCCTTCCTCTGTGCGGCCCCTTTGAAGGCTGGAGGGCCACAAGGTTTTTGTTGTGTATACATTTCATGCACCAGTTGAGACATATGAAGGTTGTTGAATTAGAAGCTATCCTAACAGGTTACCTACCATAAAAGAAGGAAAAGATGTAACAAGCTAAAGGATCCTGAGGGATCTGTGTTAAATTGCCATTGTCACTAAGCAGTTAATGGGTGTTGATTGGACCTTGATTCTGGCTGTCCTTCCTGAGAATATGGGGGATGGGGTGTTTTGGACTGTGCTCTTGGGGCAGGGTGCCTGGCTGCCGGGAGTTGTGGATCCTGCTTAAACTGGTTCCCTTGAAGCTAAAAACATAGGGGAAGGGGGGTCTGAATTATGCAAGCACAGCTGGGCCTGAAATGTCATTATACAGACAGGCTGATTACTCAGGGCTGAGTCAGCAACAAGGTAGAGAGGAGGGGAAGTGAGAGGATAAATCCAGTGTTTGTACGGGTGAGATTAATGTGTGTTTGTGAGAGACTGAGACAAAGCTAGCTGGCCTGGAAGTGTGTCAACACAAAGCCATGCCTGTTTGTGTGTGAAATAAATTTGGATACAGCATTTAGGATAGTATTGTGTGTGAAATAATTCTGAATATTAAGATTAATGTATAAACACATTTAATTGTAAATGAAAAGTGTGTATGTGTGTTTAAGGGAGGCGTTCCTTCTTTTGTTATATGTGACTTGCTGTCCTCCAGTTCTCCTTGTACCTCAGACTCGCTGATAATAACAGTGACGCAAATCATGAAACACATGAGGGTACTATCAGATATTCCATTTCAATCTGGGCCTTGAAGCTCATTATTACACTTGAAGCTGGTATACAGTACTCTGCCAAATAGACTTAAACTGGTATAGATGGCGCTTGAAGACACCATGAGGAAAGGAATGTTTAACTCCTTTGTTTCCATTTTTCAACTGCCTTACTCACTTGTTATCCACATGAAAGAAGCCTCACCTATATCAAATATCTTTGCATTCACTGAGAGATATGTGCAAAAACAAGTTTTTCCTTCGGTATATAGACTCATTTATAATGTTCAACTTGATTCTGCTTCCACTTACCAGTTTGATGCTTTGCACCAATAAACTTCAAAATAAAACCTGGGCTCCATCGGGCCTACTTATTAAAAATTGGCGATAGTGATGACTTCCTCATGCCCCTTGATAGATGAGAAAGATCCATTATCGTCAGCCATAGTGCTTTCATAAAAACGTATACCAGAAATAACTACTTATTTACATTTCTGCCTCCTTCCATTTTCTTTCCCTTTTGGCCAGTGTTATTTTTATCTACTGAGACAAGTTGGCCCCACCTAAAATTAAGTGGTCTGATCAGTAAGGCACTGTCCAATATTGAATTATTGGGGGGAAAATGACTGCTAATATTGGTGTGACATCAGGTGAATAGTTCTTTTTATTGACCTTATAATGTGGTTTATATTGTCTGCTTGGTACAAACAGTGGGCAGTACACTCTAGGTACAAACAGTGGGCAGTACACTCTAGGTACAAACAGTGGGCAGTACACTCTAGGTACTGCAGTTATGCTTAATGACATGATTGTATCTACAGGAGACATTTTGGAACTAGACATACATACCAACTGTCCTGATTTTGGCAGGACATTCGCAGACTGCAAAAGGGGTTAGGTTTATCCAAAGTAGGTGACATTGCCTACATTTGCACATTTATGGGCGGAGTTTGAGTGGAACGGGGGCAGTGCTTATTTAGTCCCGACTTTGTGACGCTAAATCTTGGGAGGTATGGACATGATACTACAGCTGTACTGAGTTTTTCATAAGTGAACATCCACTAGGATGGGAAGAGGTGATATGTTTGATTTGCAATGTAAACCGAAGTCTTACAAATAACCTTTTGCTTATTATGACACTGGTCTCCTTCTCAGTGTTTGCACCAAAAATTAATTGTAATTATTTTCATTATTTATTGCTGGCCCCACACCCTGAGGAATTGATCCAATATCACTATGTGTGCAGCTCCAAAATAAGGATGATACTTAATAATGATCTGAATACAAACCTTTGTATTATTCACAAGAATAATTGCTAATCCTTTTCTAAGATGACAACGGCCAATGTGTGTGTGCAGTTATCTTCCATATGCAGCCTGGAAATGCAGCTTAGCCGAATATTGTCCAATGTTGCCACACATGTCTGTGCCCAAATTGAATACTGAACCTGTCACTCGGCACACAAAGCAAGTGGCAGTATCAGCCCGCATGCCGCCAGCTTATTATATAATTAAAATACTAATTGTAGTCAAGATGGCCGTCACTACCATTCTAATTGTTGCATAAAGTACACAACAACCTTTTCCAAAATCTTTAATTTAAAGCATGCTTTCTTCTATGCCCTACATTACTACTAAACAAATTGGGGTATAGTTTGTCAAGGTACAGTTGTAGGAAAGAGCGGCACATTTCCACGCTTTTCTCCATATTTGCCTTAGGACAGCCTGTTTCCATGGCTATCCATCAGGCAATGTCATCGTGGGTGAAGTCGGGGCTGAGTGAGAGAACATGTGCATGTTAGTGTATATACTGTAAATATTTCTGTTAACATGCATCTAACACAGAGGGAGCCTAAGGTACATTTTCCCTTCTCTTCTTTCCTCATTTCTCCCGCTGTCCTCAGTCACTGTCCTGGTTTTCTTTTGTTATATTCAAGTATGTGCTTTCTGCCTCTCTCTCCCTCCCACCCCTGGGTTATTTCTGATCTGTCTCTGGAGCTGGTTAATATTCTCTTCCCTCCCATCTGTCTTACAAATCCTTTCTGAGTTCGAAAACAAGTTGTCTTTTCTGGCAGGGTGCCCTGATCAGTAAGGACATGACTGATGGTGTAAGTGTGGGGCATACTTGCACCCACTTAACCAGTGACATCACTGCAGCACAGGATTACACACGCGTGTATGACATGCTTATTGGAAAATCTTTGTGTCTGTATGTTGTTAAAATGTAGCAAACTAAGGACAAGCTGTGTTTTCAGAAGTATATAAATGTATACATGCATGTGTGCACACAATCTGCATAAGGAAGTAATAAGTAGTAAACCATAATTTATCAGCCTCTGCTCACGTATTGCCACAGCTAGTTATTGTCATTATTATCCCTTATCTAAATAGTGCCAATATCACACAGCACTGTATAGAAAGGGACTTTATCCAAGCACATCAGTCATTGCCCCAGACAAGCTGTTAATCTTATTTGCCTTTACACAGTTACACTCATTCCAGGGCCAGTTTAGTTATACCGCTTTCATACTGCCGCCCCGGCAATATCCCGGGTTTTTCAAGCCGGGTTTTTGCCGGGGCTCGGAGCGTCCCAGCTCAGAAACACCATTCATACTGCACCTCGGACCCGGGAATTTCCTGGGTTGACCCCATTCATACTGCACAAGTCTGTGCCCTGGCAATTTGTGGGAGTCATTACCAGAGCAGTTTTCATTGGCTGAAAACATTTTTTTTTTTTTTTTTGTAAGTCTGCTTTTCTGCTGTTTTGTCCATAAAGATGTGTGAGTGTATTTTATAAGATATTTTAATTTTTATTGTTCCATTGTATCATTTGTAAACAATCAGACATTTCTTCAGTGTTTCCACCAATTCCGTTCTGTACTGCTCACCGCTCCGTACTTTACTTTAGTCACCTATGTAAAGTATGTGCGACCTTTCTCTTTCGTTTGTTTCTTATAGTGTGGATGATAGAAGTAGTTGTTTCAGTCCATACTGTTGTTTTCCTCGAGTTTTTTTTTCCTGGTTTTATGTATGCAGTTAATGTAAATATTATGAGCATTACAGGTCAGACAGCCAATCAGCTTGTTTTCTGTGCAACCCGGGTTGAAAAACCCAGGTTGCACCATTCACAGTGCAGGCAACCCGGGTACGACCCGGGAATTACCCCTCGATAAATCCCGGGTTGAAGACCCGGGTTTTTAGACCCTGGATTTTTGACTTGTACCATTCATACTGCACCAAGACCCGGGTCGTTTGAGCTCGCCCCGGCAAAAACCCGGGATTTTGGTGCAGTATGAATGGGGTATTAGATGCCGATAAGCCAACCAATATGTCTTTGGCCTGTAGCAAGAAGCCAGAGCACCCAGAGGAAACCTACACGAACATTAGCAGAACATGCAACATCCACACAGAATCGAACCCAGCATTGTGAGGTCATCGATGAATTAGTTTAGTTTACTTTACTAATCACAAAATTTAAATTCCTAAAATGGTTTTGTGGAACTCTGATTAGCATATTAAGGAAAAATAAAAACCATGGTGGGTAAAACTACACATTAAAACATGTGTGCATAGTTAAGTGGATCCCATACTTTCTCATTTCGAGGCACCCTTAGGGTCTCCATAATTTTTTTCAAAGCACCCCAAGCCAAAATAATCACCAAATAGTCCCTTGCCTTGCTTATCACCAGCCCTAGCCACGGCACCCCTGTGAGATCGCAGTTTGGGAACCAGTGGCATTGTTTGTTAGGTACTTATGCTATTTAAAAAGGAAAACAGAGAGTTGCGCAGAAGTACCTAATAGGAATTTAATAATAAAATCTCAGAAATCTGTACAAGATGCATGTATCACATACAAAAAGCCACATAATTGTGGTATGGCATAAACTGTGTATACACTAGCGCTTCTAAAATAAAGATTCCGGTAAATCTCAATTAAAAACAAATCACATGACCTCATAAACATGTATATGCATACATATATTTTGATGTAACCCCAATATATCTATCTATCACCAGCTGGTAAATATATAATTGGGATATCCAAAACTTTTTGATCCTGCAGGATATAAAGAAAGCAGAGAAATCCTCTCTTCAGATGGTTAAATAAAAATAAACTATTACATGTACATGCGGAATTTTCCTTTTTGGAGTTTTGATCTTCAAAAACTGTCCTTATAAGGATCAAATATAGATGATATCCAGTAAGCAGACAAATAAAGATAATTGGATATTATTGGTGATCAACAAAATGAAGTCTCTTGCCGCAGTCGCGGCTAGAATACAATTATGATCCTGTATGTAGAACCACACTATGTGTGTAAAACATCCAACAGAGGCACAGCTTCTTAACGCTTCAGCGGCTATTATAAATCAAATACCACATACCTCCGGGAACTTATGCTATTTACCTGTGAAGACCGTCGTGCTGTAGAGCTATGTCCCAATGGCGTCACTGAGTGACATAATTATGATGTGACTGATGAATTACATAAGTGACTGATGTGAATGAGTTCTCTGTACAGCGCTGCGGAATTAGTGGTGCTATATAAATGGATGATGATGATAATTATGGGAAATTTTGTGTATATGCTTCAACTTTAAACATCCTATTTTAAACAGATGTTGTGCACATTAAATCATTCACTCTAGTTTTACAAATATCCCCCATTGTCTCAAGGAAATTGCATGCTATGTTTGGGTACTTCACTTTGAAGGTGTTAATATGTACAGTAAATCAGTTTGGGTAGTGTGTTTAAGATAATTTAGCTTGTGTGTGTGTGTAGCTATTGTAAATGAGTTTAAAAAACCATCGGCAAATAGACTATAAAATCTTATTACCATGCAGAACCCTATTTCGTAGTGCTGTGAATCCCCATCTGTGCAGATGCGTCAAGCTTTCCGCAACAGCGCATAGAGTTGCAGATTTTAATGGGGTAAATTTTCTGCCTTAATAGTTGCACTTCAATGGAGAACCGCATTTCTAGGGGCATTTTGGCCATTGCAAAACAAAGCTGCAAATACAAATAAGTAATAAAAACAGTGCTGATGTCCCCTCACTTAATGGTTCATTTAAGCCATAAATGTGTTTAAACCAACAGCCTTTAACATGAAAAACAGAAAAGTTTGATTCAATGAAAGCAATGACTCTGAGGTGGTAGAAGATTGGGGCGAGAAACAAAAATGTCGCCCTCTAGCCCTCAATTTTAGCCAAATGAACCTAAAATATTCATAGACTGTGGCCCCCTTCAGCGTTGAGCCCTGGGTGGTCACCCAGCATTACGGCCCTGAGCTTGGACTGTGGATGACACTTTTGCATAGTGCACTGGATGTTCTGTGTAGCTGCACATCCATTGTATGCATATCATGCAGGAAAGCCGCGTGTCATGTGTGGGTAGAATAGACGTGATATGGGGATAAGGAAGAAGTTGTGTGTCTTTGGGCAGTAATTGACAGGATGGCTCATTTCTACATTACATCCAGCAAAGGGTATGAGTGAGATGATAATGGGGGAAGGAGTGTGCCTTGTTCTTTGTTTATCAGCCACTTACTACTATATAGTATTCTACGCACGCCCTTCATATGTTATCAGAAACTGACTGACCTATTCCAGTTCATACAGCATTCGTTATCTGGGAATTTTCATGTTGCAGACTCTATTATCTCTGTGGCAAGGACAGGCTTTTGGGTGTAGACATGAATGAACAGTTTTTAAACTAATATGGCATTTTCTTCTTTTTGTCTTCCTGTGTCATGTATGAACTTGATGTGTAGGAAATGTCCCCCTGTCAGCAGTTAATTTCCAGTAGAACTTCCCCTGCATCATTTCTAGCCTGCTTCGACAGGAGTACTGGAAACAGCCTGTGGCTGATTAGTAAGATGGACAGTTGCTACCTCTTCTCTTAAGCTGATTGGAAAGCATTAGGAATGCGTAATATAAGCAGCAAGGGCTTGTGTGTAGCTGTTTATTGTGTAACTGAGCTAGGCTCCCATGAATCCTGCAGAATAACATATTCAGATCAATACTGAATCTGATCCTGTTTTTCTGAGGCTATGCAGTATATTACTTAATACCATTGTATGCAACTATGCAATCATCTCATTGGGTTTCTTTGCAGCAATACAGTAGATAAGGGCATTGTGTGTGAAAAATAGGCCATTCAAATTGTAGAACTCTCAAAATAAGTTCTTAAATGTCCACTCACTGCAAATATACAGCAATGCAGTTTGTAGCTTTCATGTGTATCATGGTTCAGAGGGCTGCAATATTAGTTTGGTCTGGATATATGTTGTCTATATTGTCAATAATTAACAATTGTACTGTTCATCCCAGCAATATTTCACTCTTCATTATATTAGATACAAAATGTACAGCAAACCATAGCCATCAGACAGACACTTTGCTTTAATTGTGTAACGTGCACAAGACAGATAAAAGGTAATTGTTGATTGGATGTCGTGTGCCAGTGCAAAATTTGCACCTACATGCAATATTATTAAATGAGCTTGAGTGTGTGTTAAGGTATGATGGATAGGCAAGAACAGTGCTGAGTAGTAAGATGATCCATTATTTTGTCAGTGAGGCCTGCACTAACCGTTATCAACATAATATAGTGTGGAATGAATACATAGGTCACCTACAAAGCAAAGGACATCTATTGCCCAGTGTAGAATCAGCCTTGGTCCCATCCATCTGCAAAAAGACAATTGCATCTTTTCAAGCCAATCAGAGTAGCTGCACACAACCCAGCTCTCGGACAGAAAGCCATTCACCAGTTCCTGGAGACCAGCACTAGCCTATAAGATCATGTTTACAACGTAGACTTGATCTCATAGGCCAGTGCACGTTTGCAACGGATGCGCCTGTTATTTTGCTCCTGAGTATTGCACTTAAGTGACAAGATGTAATACAAGCATTGTAATAAGCTTCACAAACATAAAATTGCTACTCCAAATAAAAACAGTCCTGCTGTCCTCTTACAGTCAGGATTAGTTTGAGCCATAAATAAGGATAAAACAGAGCAGTATTTTGGGAGGAAAAGAGGAACGTTTATTTTAATAAAACAGGCTGTACTAAAGTGGTAGGAAGTTGGGCTTTGATCTGACATGTACTCTTTTGCACTAAGCTCTTCTTGAGATTTTCCTCCTCTATACACATATAGATGCACTCCTAGTTTTATACAGCACTTCCCGAGGGCAGAGAGTAGGTGTGGATCATCCATGCACAGTACTGAAAAACAACGGTGTTTCTATGTGCACGTTGCATGTTCTTTGTAAGTGAGCACAATAGTATCTAACTATTTCTATTCTCCCTAAGTGCTACTCACCTGGGTGAATTGTGCCAGTGTACGATGGGCCACTCGAGTCCAAGATATGTTTACGGCTGGAAAGTTGCTTGCTCTGGGACTCATCATTATTATGGGATTTGTGCAGATCTGCAAAGGTAAGTGCCCTTAGTAGTATTCTGTGTAGTACACATAGGTATGTGCTGAAACAATTCACAGCAGCAGTACAGTGACATAATACTTGGAGGTGTCTCTACGTGAGGAGATCCTTTGTATATTTTAATACATTCTTATTGTCTGTATACGATGCATGTGTCTTCCTAATGTGAACAATGTTTTCCCAGGGGAGTATTTCTGGCTGGAGCCTAAAAATGCTTTTGAGAATTTCCAGGAGCCAGATATTGGTCTGATTGCACTGGCTTTTTTGCAAGGGTCTTTTGCATATGGTGGCTGGAACTTTTTGAACTATGTCACAGAAGAGTTGGTGGACCCCTACAAGTAAGAACCACTGGAGACCACATTCATAGCCTGTTACTTTCATAGCTAGTCCTAGAACAAATAAGCTACAGTTGTGTGACTTTTGTATCAAGATTATGAGCTACTAACTCAAATGTATACCACACTATAGGGGCAAGAATTGACTTTACAATGGTGGGAACAATGACTAAAATTGTTATCGTGATATAAATTATATGTGACAGATATAGTTAGAGAAATTGTGTGGAATATATTGATATATGAAGTGATTCTAATGTGAATGTCATGTAAATACAGACAGTCTGGTAATATGCATAGTAGCACAACCTCACTGAGCTGCTAAGTGAGCTACTACAGGATAATCCAATAACAATGGTCCAGCTGACAGCACAGAAACAACTCCACTAACAAGCTAGAGCTCAGAACATCCATTTACTCTTAAGGTGACCACACATTTCACATGAAATCCTAGGATATCCTATCACATAAGCCACAGATTTACATCATATTCATGTGAAGAAGGTACAAAAAAGAGAAACCAACTTTATAAAGATGCCATCATTGATAGGCTTACATTTTTAAAGATAAACTCTGCCCATTTACTGCCAAGTATTCATTACAGACACAATTCTGAGTGCAAGTGTAGAAAGCAGATCCCATTTTGCTGATCTCTGATCAATGCAGAGTCAATTATGTTGGAAAGTATTCATATAAGAATACAGTCATGCGGCTAGTATATAAAACAAACCATTCTGGTGACCAAAAGGCAAATCACACCTAGGGGTAATCTTATCAGGCTGCGAGTTTCCGGCGGATTTGAAAAGAGGTGATTTTGCTCATAGCAACCAATCAGATTCTAGCTGTCATTTTGTAGAATGCACTAAATAAACGATAACTAGTATCTGATTGGTTGCTATAGGCAACATCCTCACTTTTCAAGCCCAGCAGAAACTCCTAGTTTGATAAATTGACCCCCTATTCTGGTTACCAGTATACAATACAAACCCTATTCTTATAGTGAGTATCTAAATCTCCTAATGGCTCATATACAAAACATTAGTCATTCTGGTGACAAGCATACAAAACATATCCCTGTAAACCCCCCCCGCCCCCGAAGTCAGAAAAATACAATGCTGAACCCTATTCTAAAGCCTGTATGGGAAACAGACCACTTTATATAAGACAAAGTCTGGTGATCCTACGGTCTTTTACACATCTCTTTGTGGTGTAAATAACAATAGCAGCCAGCCATTTAATTGCTAATGGTGCCAGACATCTGCTTGTTTATTGTCCTCTGACTAGAATCCTCTTTACATTCCGATGCAATTTAGTAATTTTCATTCCAGTAAATAGTTACTACAAAAAGAAAATAACATATACAAAAATATTATTTGTTATTTTTATATTCCTCACAATTTTATTTTGTACACATCTTGTATCAGTTTAGGACTCTTGTGTGTCCCATTTTCCCAGTACAGTTTTGCTGTAGTAATCTTTAAATCTATCTGAAATACTGTGTGACTAGGCTCTTTTAGCTGTTTGTATGTCTTTGTAACCCTAAATACATACATGATAAGCTCATGTTTAATGTCCTAATTTTAATTTCTAAAAATATTGGAACCTCATACATGTCACATATCATAGCAATGTCTTCATTATTGTTGATGATTTTGGAGTCATTTATAGTTTTTTGGTATATGTGTAAGTATGTAAAAGATCACGCTGCTCCATTTTTGCTCCAGACTGTCATTGTACCTCACTTCATGTGGCTGGTACATAGATATGACTAGGTCTCCCTCTAGTGGCAGAACCTGGTTAATCATTGTGTCTTCCAACAGGAACCTCCCACGTGCCATCTTCATATCTATTCCACTTGTCACTTTTGTATATGTTTTTGCAAACATTGCCTACGTGACAGCCATGTCCCCTCAGGAGCTACTGGCTTCCAATGCAGTGGCTGTGGTGAGTATTTTTAAACCACACTAATCTTTTTTGTCATTTCATACACATAAATAGTTGCATAGATTGTGTTTATTTGTATAACTCTTTAAAAAACCTCCTTATGCTCTTCAGACATTTGGTGAGAAATTGCTGGGTGTCATGGCCTGGATCATGCCAATATCTGTGGCCCTCTCCACATTTGGGGGAGTCAATGGATCTTTGTTTACCTCATCCAGGTGAGTGCGAGATGTAGGTCTATTACTGTGTATATACATAAACCAGTGTGTGCCCATTAGCCATGTGTGGTACTGTTAAGGGTAATGTACTGTTAATGTTACATAGTTACATTACCTCAAGAGACTTTGTTCCTCTGATAGGCTGTTTTTTGCGGGTGCAAGAGAGGGTCATCTTCCAAGTGTCTTGGCCATGATTCACATCAAACGCTGCACACCAATCCCAGCACTACTTTTCACGGTAAGCCCCCATTCTTCTCAGTAGCCCACTCTTGTTGCCTGTCATTCTGCCATTAGCCCTACAGCAAGTGGAGCGTTCATTTGCTCTAACATCTCCATTCTCTCACACTTTTTTTTTCTTTCCCAACAGTGCCTGTCCACTCTACTGATGCTTGTTACCAGTGACATGTATACTCTAATTAATTATGTTGGCTTCATCAATTACCTGTTCTATGGTGTTACTGTAGCTGGACAGATTGTCTTAAGATGGAAGAAACCAGACATTCCTCGGCCAATCAAGGTTAGTAGGGCAGATTAAAAGAGGAAAGAGCATAAGAAATTGTCATTCCCAGCATACCTAAGTAAATTAAATTAGATAATCAAATTCAGAATATTAAATAACCAAACAAATTGTACAATTACTTTCCGAAAGAGTGTGATGCCTTATTAGTAGGCGTGATAAGTAGCCACTGGACTGCTGATCTGGCACCCCAAATCCAATGGTGGGATACTGTCTTTTGCAAATTCAAGGTCATCCTTTTCCAGGCTATATGTAAAAAAGGACAAATAGAGGAAGATGGACACTGACAAACATGATGAGATAAAAATAGCAAAAACTCCAGACAATCTGGCTTTTGATAAATAGGGCACACAGTCGTTTCAGACTGTTGTCTGTCTTCATTATGTTTGTGCAGTATGATATTTAGTAGTATTATAATCATTATTAATAATGAACACTGTACACTTATTTCAACAATGGTTAATAAAAGCAGCACAAAGTATTTTTGGGTGCACACTAGGCCCCATTTACTAAGAGGCAGAGGGCAGTGGCACAGTGCAAAATACTTGCATACATTTCGTCAAAAGCGAATAGATTTTAGAAGAAAGATGGCAGCATTTGCAGAGTGGCACAAAAAATATAGCAGAATAGCACGGGTTTGTGTCCCCAAAACTGAGACATATAAAAAAAAAAAAACCAATATATGAATCTGTGGTAATTTTCCCTTTACTATTAGAATTTTCTTCTCATGGAGTAGCTCACAATTATCAAGTATTGGGTGCAAACTTAAAATTAAATACTCTTTGATATCCTTAAGGAAACAGATAAAATATGAATACAAATTATTTTTAGGAAACTATTGATCATAAAATCCACCAATAATAATCCGTATGTACACAAATGGGCAGAGGTGAAAAGCAGATAAATAAATACAAGAATGAGCAAACATCACTGAGCAAAAAATCCATTATAGAGCTTGAAACCTATACAAGGAAGATCTCCTCTATAGTACTTTTGCATAACTTATATGTAAAAAATATTGAGTGTCTCACAATAATCCTAATGTGAATCGCAGGGGAAAGAATATACAGCTCATTTGTACCAAATAACCCTCATAGCCAAGAATACACAAGAGCCAATTAGTACGAATAAGTTCCAATTATATGAGAACTAAAACTACATAATGCAGGCCAAAGCACTGCACAATACATTCACCTAGAGTTATTACACCAGTTCCATTAATTTTACTGAATTCCCAAAAAGAGTGTATTAGTGGTTAATAATAGTCATATTTTGAAAAAAACGAAAGGAGATTGGGGGGAGATAGTTCATAGATTGTAGTGTCTGCCCTCCGATAAGTCATGCAGATCACTAACAAGCCAATGAGCCTACCTATTAAATAAATCTCATATCCATATGTTTACTCAGCTGATGGGAAGGGTTAGGTGTAGTGAGAGTAATGTATGGCGTTGGTGCACCCAGTTTTCCTGAGCATATTTCATATTGAGGAGCAAGATTATTTATATTGCATGAAGGGGTGAGATTACATTATTAGGGGCGTTTTCTGCTGTGCAAAGGCCTTGGTTTGATTAGCTCTGAGCTGTTGGACAATGGGTGTGATCCTGAATTTTTAATAGGATGTAGATGCAGAAAACTACATTTCATGGTGCACTTTTTCCACAGTAGAACAAAGCTTTAAGCGCACAAAAGTATCGCATGCACAAAATGAGCAAAACCAAGATGTGTTTTAGGAGAAAGACAGAATAGTTTAATTATAGGGATAGTTCTAAATGTGTAGGAGATGAGACTTTGTGATGTTCCTACTTTTGCTTAGTGCACTTAGGCACATTTGTAGTGTGCAGAGGAGCTGTGAAGAGTTGGCTAGTTTCCCCATGTGCACTGGGAGGACAAGCTGTGCTCACTGGATTTTTACACTAATAATCTGTTGGAGGGGGTGCATTATATGGATACATATGCATTGTTAGAGATGTACCTCCTAAAATAGAGAGGATAATAAAAGTTCGAATGACTGTAAAGTTCAGAGAGAGAGATAGGGGAAGCATGAAGTAGTGTGAGAGAAAATGGGAAGCATGGTGAGAAATGACGTGAGAGACGGAGGATGCATTTAGAGAAGCAGACTGAAAAGGAAGAGAAGCAGTGGTTTTTTTTTTTAAGTTGATATGCAGTAATACCCCCTTATTTTACCACAGGTTAACCTCATTTTTCCAGTGATCTACCTCCTGTTCTGGGCTTTTCTGCTTGTGTTTAGCTTATGGTCTGAGCCTGTTGTCTGTGGAATAGGCCTGGCTATCATGCTTACTGGAGTCCCTGTGTACTTCCTGGGGGTCCACTGGCAAAACAAGCCCCAGTGCTTCAATAACTTTGTTGGTGAGTACATACTGGATGATGACTGTTTTCTTTCTTTTGGGCATCCTCCTCCATGTATACAAACAGAACTGTTTTACATAGGAAAAGGGGTAATTTTAGTCTTTTTTTGTGTTTTTTTTTCCCCCCCTTCAGATGCAATGACACGGGCTGGCCAGAAGCTGTGTGTGGTGGTTTATCCTCAGATGGACAATAAAGACGAAGACGTCAGTGAGGAGACCAAAGAGCAGAGAGCACCAATCTACAAGCCAGGGTCTGAAGCTGGAGATGGAGCTCATGCCTGAGCCCTTTCCTTCTCCATTGAACGTTCACTCCACTCCCACTGCCCCTACACATAAATGCTGTCAGGACCACACTGTACAGCTTTGCAGAGATAGATGGAACGTGTGTATACGTATATTTCTGTATGTGTGCGCGCGCCTCGCTGTGCACATAAACTATGCTGGTTATCGTATTTCCTGTCTCCTTTGCCCTCAGGTAATAGTGGTGTCCCAGGGTAGAATCACATGGTGTGAAGTCAGTGCTACGTAATTGTTTGTGTTTGTTACACATGCAGTTGTGCATTGTTTCTCTTTAGCTCTATCTCTGCATTGTACTGTGGAACTGTTCTTTATCACCACTCCATACAGTGCCCTTAATTGCTGTACTAGCTCCCCTGCTGGGCAGCAGAGGGAGTTTCAGCTCTGCTCTGTTTTGTGACATAATGTCTATGTACCTCATATTAGAGGTAATTTCACTCCAAGCGGGTGTCTCTTGCTCCCCTCTGGAAACCTACATGTGGCAGCCTGCGCCACATGACGGCCTGCAATGGACATACACCAGATTGAGGTACCTGAAAAGCTTTTTGACAACCAACTGAACACTCTTTCCATGATTCTGTTTCTTAGACTACAACATTGCAAATGGCATCTCTGCTGCTCAGAATATTAATTGCTAAATGATGGTTTACTCCTGACAATCATGAGACTTGCACAGGACTCACTCCTGAACCATTGTGCATACATGTGGAATACAATAGGACTTCATAGCAGATGTTCTGCTGAAGGAGTAATTGGCTACGAAGAAAGCCAATGTACTACAGTGTGGCCTCAGATCTCTCTCCCCCTGACTGTGACGTGCCACAATGGTCCTACATTCAATCCAAAACAGAGGTTACCCATAACCCTTTGGGGGCAGTCTAGTCTCCTACTGCTCAAATGTCCCCTTTACACTCCGGGAGGTCTATCTACCAGGTGTTCTAATTCTGCAGAATACTCTAAATGTTTTATATATAGATTTTTTTTTTTTTTATTCAGGATCTCTTGTCTCTGAATGTAATAAAATTGATCTTGTGCCTTTTTCGTGGTATGCATATATGTGTGGAATACTGTCCATTCACGTATTGCAATATGTTATTAAACACATATATGTACACAAATATGATTATTATAAGCATTTATTTCTATTCGGTGTCCTATTTCATATCTACAGTGGACAAGTCAGTAAGTGAAGATATATATAAAGACGAGACACATTTGTTTTGCACAAAACAAGCAATTGAATACTAGTATATAATATCTGTATTGCATGTGATAAAAGTTCTTTACATTATCATTATTTGTGTCTTAGAGGTTTACATATTTAGCATAATCATTCACACATTCTAGATGCTTCATCCCTATGTACAGAGCTGTAAGCCGGATACTGTGATAGAAAAAACTGGCCCTCAGTTTTAATATGTAAGCGGCTTTAGATAATATTCTTCCTAGCACCTTCTGTACCTGTTATTTGTAGATTGAAATGCCCATATTTCATTAGACGTCTATAAACTAACACTGATGTAAGACAGTCATGCTGTGTGTGATTTAATCCGGTCTGTTTTTTTAAAAACATATTAATTTCCTGTGAGCTTTATAAAAAATGTATACAACACACAAGAAAGTATACCTCGGGAATATAAATAGACATCGCTCTGCTTCCTAGTCTGTTAACATGATGTCCCTACTAACATTCCTACCCCGATCACCACAAAATCTGTGCACACAGATCCACATACTGTAACTTTAACAGTTTACTAATCAAGATAAGATGAAAGTACCAGCCATCAGTAGACAAAATAGGGTTGTACCCATTTCAGAGTATCTAATATATATAAGCCTAGCGGCGTGTGTTAGTCTGTGTGTGGAAAAAAAAAAACAAACAAGCTGCAGCGCCACCTGCTGGGCGGAGTTATACACTGACCTACTAAATTCTTAGCATTATCTAATATATAAAAGTAAAAGCCTAGCGGCGTGTGTTAGTGCGTGTGTGTGGAAAACTATTTTCTCAGAAAGGGCTCATCCAATTGGCCTGAAATTTGGTATACTGACATTACTTGACAAAAAAATTAGAATAATGAAGTCAGTTAACTTCCATCATCCCCCCTTCCCCCTGTGGGAGGGGTAGTAAAGGCTAAATTTACGAGTTGAAGGCTCAAACTCATTTTCGTGAGGTAATTTTACCTCATGAACACACATTAAAAAGGGCGCTTGCGTCGGGAAGTAACGCTCTTCCCCTGAGAAGACCTGGGCTAGGCCCAAATGCATGACAAGAACCTTTTTAACACCTTAAGTAGCTTGATTTGACTAGAATGCATGAGTATCATGCACGGGTTAACTTGTACTATTATATTTATGTTATTATTGTGTGCCATTTAGATTAGAAATGTTGCTAATATATTATCCCAGATACATATCTGGCACCATTCTTTTGAGCAGTGACCTGTAGGTATGCAGTAGCAAACTTTGCACCGAGTGAAAGAAAATTCTGAGCAGTCAGGTAATGTGTCCACATGTTAGACGGGAAGTTTGGTCACGGGTGTAATGGCTGCAGCAGCACCTTTGCTTGCTGTTGAGTCTGGCAGCATTATGGGGTCATGAAACAGGATCAACACTCTACAAGCCTTTTAGTCTGTGTATGTAATTCTAGTTAAAAAGAAAGTAATCATTTTTTGAAGAATGGAGTAACGCTATGTGTGGATGTGACTTCAGCCTATGGTAAGGAGCTGGAGATTAGCTTTGAAGGCATATGGGGGGGGTGTCACTTTAAAAAATTTTTTAAAAAAAGGACATACAATTCCTAGTATGCTGTCACTCTGGTCCTTTATTACACTTGTTTATATTTTATTAGTCAGAAGTCATTAGCAATTTGATCAGTCAAAAAAAAGTGAAAGTTTTCCAAAAGGATGTCTTGTAGGTCCCAATTAAGAAATGCAGAGTAATGTAGTTCCTCTACAAGAGCACTGGGGCATCTCACAAATCTATAATAATAATGCAGGAGGAAAGTTTTTCTCTTTAAATAAAAAGTGGTTTCACTTCGAAATGGTAAAGAACTGGAAAATTATGGGTCTGAAATTACCACAATGCCAAGTATATCTAAATTCGTGGTCATATCATGCCCCTATCTCTGACGACCTCTCTCCCCTCTTCTCACACCTGCCTTAGAAAATCAATAAATCTTTGCCTAATAGTGCCTAGATTAAAAAACTATTACAGAATCGCATAACAGAATACTTTGAGTTCAAATCCACCACTGAAACTGATCTACTATTATATGGAAAGCAGGCAAGACAATAATAAGAGGATATGTGACAGCATGGCCTCTAGGGGATAAATGTATCAAGCTGCGAATTTCTGTAGGGTTTGAAAAGTGGAGATGTTTCTTATAGCAACCAATCAGATTCTAGCTATCATTTATTTAGTATGATATGCAAAATGACAGCTAGAATCTGATTGGTTGCTATAGGCAACATCTACACTTTTCTAACCTGCTGGAAACTCTTTGCTTGATACATTTACCCCTTGAACTAAAAAGAGAAACTGCTCAAAATTACAGAATTAACCAAGTGTAACAACCCCTTAGAGGTGGGTGTTGTGAGAGAGAATCTTACCTGGTACTCCTGCTGGCTACTCTTCTTCAGTCACGGCACGGCAATGAGACAGAGAACCCCCATGTTTCAAACATCATAAAGGACAATAAATGAGTGAAGTGACGTCAGATTTATTATACTGGAATAATATGTCACTAAAATACTTTTAAACAAAGAATGATTAGCAGCAAGCACAATCTAAATACAATGTTCAAAGGCCTTAGCGGTCTTACTTCAAAATAACAAAAATAATCATAATATTCCTATATATTAATACTTACATAAAGTAAACGGTTGATTACAACAGTACTTCACAGTATTTTAAGTACCTTTTTATAACCGTCACATAAAACTAAGAATACAGTAATACACTTCTAGCCCTTAATATCATAAAGAACATTTATTTCAAACAATATACCGTAAGCAAATGATATCAAAGTCTATGAATCCTCTTTAATGAAGTCTATCCTTAACAGAGCATATTAACAAAGATGTTTTCACTGGCCAGACTTTCATAGGTATACCCGTTAGTACCAGATAGGAGACACTTCTATTATAATGGAAGCACTCTATTATAATGACAGTCTTGTAACTTCAGAACAGCAATCAAATAGAGCAGTTACTATCTCAGGTTTAAGATAATGACTATTATCACTATAGTTTAGGCCGATCTTTCAGGAGATAATCGGGAATGGTGCTGTTCCTTTGCTAGCATATCCAAGTTAACAGAGTGAGCACTGGTGATTAAATCTGTAATTTAGTTATATCTGGGCTCATATGCTGCAGATATACTGTGTAGTTGGTGAGAATACACAGTCAGTTTGATTACACAGACCTGTTTCCTGTTGTATAGTTAGTTGTCAGCTCCAGTCTGACTCACAGGTATCAGTCCTTGTCGTCGTCTTTCCAAATACAAGGTTCTAGGTGGCAACACACCTCAGCTCTCTCAGCAGTAGTCTATTTCTCAGCAACAATTCTTGTCTCACTTTTCCTCACAACAGCATAGCAGAAAAACCTGTCTCTATTCACAAAATGTCTCCTCAGTCTTCACTGTGAGGATCCTCCTGTCAACATTCTCTGTCACCAAACTCTGGAACTTTTCCCATCAGACTTGGTTTAACCTGGGTCCTAGTGACTCTCCTGTCTCCTATCCCACAGGGTCCTGGTGCTCTGTGATTTTCTGGGTATCACAAAAGCAGCTTCAAGAAATAGAACATCAACATAAACCCTATAATCCACAAAAGATTTAGGGGAATTTAACTTCTGTCTGAGCAACTTTTATGAAAAAATGACAACATTCTAGCCTCAAAATTGAGAGCCACGAATTCCCACCATAACATCATGGCCATTTTACCGCCTAAAGGCATTCTTACTTATGGCCCTAAAGCTATGTGCAACAAATTAAACCTATGTGTATAATTTACCTCAATATTCAGGTTACCTCCTGGCAATGATGGAATTGATCATCAATGATTTGATCCAAATTGCTCAAAAGCTCTCACCAAACAGCAGAACACCATAGTTGTGTCATTTCCATGGAAGAAATTACCCAATTTATCAAAAGCCAAAAAACAGGTAAACCTCTTGGCCCCAATCAGTTTTTGGTGGTCCATTATAAGAAAAAGGCAGTCCTGTAGGGAGCGCCTTTCCAAACACCATGCTAGAAGACCGAATTATAGTAATCCATAACGAAGGGAACGACATCCACATTTCATCATCACCATTTATTTATATAGCGCCACTGATTCCGCAGTGCTGTACAGAGAACTCATTCACATCAGTCCCTGCCCCATTGGAGCTTACAGTCTAAATTACCTAACACACACACAGACAGACAGAGAGAGAGACAGACCAGGGTCAATTTTGTTAGCCAATTAACCTACCAGTATGTTTTTGGAGTGTGGGAGGAAACCGGAGCACCCGGAGGAAACCCACGCAAACACAGGGAGAACATACAAACTCCACACAGATAAGGCCATGGTCGGGAGTTGAACTCATGACCCAAGTGCTGTGAGGCAGGAGTGCTAACCACTGAGCCAAACACTACAAAACACAACACAGTTGTGTTGTGTGTGATATCAGCTATCAGAAACAGGGAGGAGTCCCCTAGAACCGCCATCACATTTGACTAATATAGCAGAACCCCATTTCCATAGAATTTGATATGACCGTGGTCAGTATTAATGGTGGTCTGTATCCAAGCAGAGTTCAAAATCCTGGCATCAGTCAGTAATCTATTTCTCAGAAACAATTCTTGTCTCACTTTTCCTCACAATAGCATAGCAGAAAAACCTGTCTTCACAAAATGTCTCCTCAGTCCTCACTCAGGATCCTCCTCTCAACATTCTCTATAAGGATAACACACGAATATCTTCAAGATACTTTTCAGTGTTGTAATATACATCCTACTGCCAATACAGTGGGCATTATTTTTGAATACTAGCAAGATTCCTGCCAGAAGCATTAAAATGATCATTTATATTAAACCACACCTACAGACACATGATTTTATGGATGCTATGTTAAACTAATACAGTTCTTATTCAAGGACTTCCAAAATTATGTGAGCACACACTACGATTGTCTGCAATTTATAATTTTATCCACACACGAATGAATGTAAGAGGTGATTGAGAAAGTATTTATTATTATTATTACTAGCTGGATAAAAACATTTATCTTGAGAGAGATTTCATCTAAGGTCAGGTAAGTCATGCCTTAGCTTGTGGGTGTGTGGAACAATGGATAGATTGGTAGTAGGTTCACATGGTGTTACCCTTATGTTGGATGCTTTGTTCCTCTGGGTCAGGTCCAGCAGGATGGGGGAGATGCATTGAATTTGGTCGGGGGGTGGACAAGGGAATTATAGGGGAGTGTGGGTGGTATAGTGGGGGTAGGGGGATATGTTATGAGCAGAATAACAATAATCTCCCCTGTGTGAGATAAGGTAATAATAAGTGGATAGAATGGCTGTGTGTTTTATGGGGTGGGTGGGGGTTTGATGTCAAAATAGAATGATGAGATTGACAATTAGGAATAATGGGAGAGAATATGGAGTGTGTAGTTAGGAGGTGGTGAATGGTGGATGCTGTGCGCAAAGGAAATTGTTGGGAGAAGAGGGTGGGCAATGGAAATAATGAGGTAAATAAATACTAACTATAACAATTACTTACAAATAAATAGAAAAATATAAAATAGATAAATAGAAATATAAAGCATATCAAATAAAACTGAAATGTGCATACACATATCTGTGAATTAATAAAGGAGTGTTAAAGCAATTCTGAAAATAAAAAGAAAATAAAAAACACCTAAAAATGAGGACAAAAGAAAGATTTCTAGTTCACCTTCTGAATGAATCAGGCCCAAGGTAGTCATTGTTTTACCAGCGGAAATCAAATCTTTTACCTTGGGAGAGACTGCACCTAAGGTCAGGTAGATGATCATTTGCTGAATGGAAAGATTTAATAACATAACCGTTCAGGGCAATTTAATTTTAAAAGCAAAACGAAAACATTTGTCTTAAAATCACATGCAATGTTTTGGTGTTAAAATCATCTAAAAAGTTTAATGCAAATAAATTATTAGCAGCACATACACCGATCACCCACAATTTTAAAACCACCTGCCTAATACTGCGTAGGTCCCCCTCATGTTGCCAAAACAGCTCTGACACTTCGAGGCATGGACTTCACAAGACCTCTGAAGGTGTCCTGTGGTATCTTGCACAAAGACATTAGCAGCACATCCTTTAAGTCCTGTAAGTTGTGAGGTGGAGCCTCAATGGCTCTGACTTGCTTTTCCAGCACATCCCACATCCCACAGGTGCTAGATCAGATTGAGATCTGGGGAATTTGGAGGCCAAGTCAACACCTTTAACTCTTTTTCATGTTCCTCAAACCATTCCTGAACAATTTTTGCAGTGTAACAGGGTGCATTATCCTGTTGAAAGATACCACTGTCATCAGGGAATATTGCTGCCATGAAGGGGTGAACTTGGTCTGCAAAAAGTTTAGGTAGGTGGTACGTGTCAAAATAACATCCACATGACTGCCAGGACCCAAGGTTTCCTAGCAGAATATTGCTCAGAGCATCACACTGCCTCCGCTGGCATGCCATGGTGCATTCAGGTGCCATCTCTTCACCAGGTAAATGAGACATCTGCACTTGGCCGTCCACATGATGTAAAAGGAAACATGACTCATCAGACCAGGCCTCCTTCTTTCATTGTTCCATGGTGCAGTTCTGGCGCTCACGTGCCCTTTGTACATGATTTCGGTGGTGGATAGGGGTCAGCATGGGCATTCTGACCGATCTGCGGCTACGCAACCCCATATGTAGCAATTTACGATGCACTGTGTGTTTTGACACCTTTCTATCATAGCCAGCATGATCTTTTTCAGCAATTTGTGCTACAGTAGCTCTTCTGTGGAATTGGACCAGATGGGCTAGCCTTCATTCCCCAGGCACTTCAGTGAGCCTTGACCGTATTGCCAGTTCAGCAGTTGTCCTTCCTTGGACCATTTTTGGTAGGTACTCACTACTGCATTACAGGAAAACCCCACAATATCTGCTGTTTTGGAGATGCTCTGACCCCGTTGTCTTACCATAACAATTTGGCCCTTGTCAAAGTCCCTCAGAAACTTATTCTTGTCCATTTTTCCTGCTTCCAACACATCAACTTCAAGAACTGACTGTTCACTTGCTGTCTAATAAATCCCATCCCATGACAGGTACCATTGTGATGAGAAAATCAATGTTATTCACTTGACTTCTCAGTGGATTTAATGTTGTGGCTGACCAGTGAATAGTTGCAACTTAAGGCTGCAGATAATACTTCTCTTTCATGCACCTCATAAGTTAATAAAGCAAAACCAATATTCTGGTTTAGCTTTATTAGCTCATTAACTAACTTCTCATTTCTGTGCAATGTGCTCAACAACTTATTTAACTAATTAAAAGATTTAAAGAAGCTGCAATACTTCTGCAAATAGCATATACGTAATGGACAAATGTATTCACACCTTTTTACAATGTTTTGTTTGAAGTTCCTAGGAGAGCTTTAAGAGCTTTTACTCTGAGGACCACATTAACTATTTGTCTTAGCATATTTTCAACTAGCTTCCATAATCTAAGAACCTTAGCACATTTTGACCATACATAAATGAAACTGGTTTCTATATAGCAATATAGCAATCAGAGAATTGTTTTCCTCTATTCTATGCAGTACCAATGTTAGATGAATGTTGGGGTGCAACCAGAACTTTGTGGACCATGTAACAAGTTTTGAAGTGGCCCCAAATGTTTTAGAAATGGACACACTCTGGCATGCTGCCAGATGGGGCATGCCTAGTGCGGCTTTTTTATGCTACCCTTCCCCTACCCCACTTTGGCTGGCAGCGTTGAGTGACACATCCTTTGTGAGGAGCCGCTTTAGTCTTAATTCTGTTAAAATGTGGTTTGTTTGTGTCCTTATGACTCTCTGAAATAAGACTGTTCTGCTCAAAGGTATTTTATCACTTACCCTGCCGACATGAAAATGCTGATACAGTAAATGCCGACAGTGACAATGCCAACAATCACAATGCCGACATTAAATGAACAATGCCTGCAGTTCCGGCGGCTACACAGCCACCGAATCTGCCGGCACAAAATAGTAGTAAAAGTTAAAACTACCCCCCCATTCCTCTCAATATACCTAAAAACCTGTGCTGGCAGTCAACGGACCCGAAATCTGCCAGCACTCAAAGTGTTAAAACGAAGCTGGTCAGCACAGGGCTGAATTCCCTAGGGAGATGGGTTCCGAAAACAAAAAATACGGACCCCCTCTCTAGGGGTACCCAGCCCCGTGCTGAAAGCACTTGTTCTCTTCCTAACACTACAAGCACCAGCACATGCCCTGGCACGCAGGGCCCACTGAGACTTGTACTGCACGAATCCAAAATTTAAATAAACCACGCTCCTCATTTTAACCATAAAATGTATTTCCAAATAAAAACCCTAATAATACCATCTTCTGTGTTCGTCATCTGTAAACGATCCAAATCTTGTAAGCTTTAATGGATCCACATTTCTTATAAACTTTCAAACCCAAAAAGCATATTCCAAAGGTCCTGTAACTGTCCAGACCATAAAAAAAAAACCCCATAACAATATTCCAAAGGTGATGAAAAATAAATCTTCTGTTCTTGGAGCTTGAAACCACCAAAATACTCCTCTGAAATACGCTTGGCAAAAACACAAATCATAGAGACAGCACAAACTTGCATGAGGTCTATTTGTACCCTAGGGGCTTTCCCAATGACAGCGTGGGCATTTCATACATATTTTGCATTTTATCGATAATTTTAAATGAATGATTGTCTTAAACTAATTGGCACTGATTCAGTAACAAAAGTAAGGCAAATAAAGGAGTACATTTTCTCATGGACAACCCATGTTACAATGCAAGGGGTGCAAATTAGTTTATTATTTTGCACATAAGGAAAATAAGGGCTGTTTATTCATGTAGGACACAAATACTTGATAGTTTTATTTTTACACTGAAATTTTAAGTTGATCTAGGACATGCCCTACCCCAACTATAAATCTGTCCCCACATTTTAAATGTACCTCCCCCTCCAATAAAACATGGTTTTGCAAGATGCAAAGTTACTCCTATTCTTTGCTTTATTATCCTGATTTATCAAGGCACACATACTGGGCCTCAAGAAAAGGAAACAAAGGAGTAACTTTGCACCTTGGCAAAACCATGTTGCATTGGAGGGGGAGGTAAATTTAAAATGTGATGGCAGATTTACAGTCATGGCCAAAAGTTTTGAGAATGGCACAAATATAATTTTTCACAAAGTCTGCTGCCTCAATTTTTATGATGGCAATTTGCATATACTGCAGAATGTCATGAAGAGTGATCAGATGAATTGCACTTAATTTCAAAGTTCCTCTTTGCCATGACAATGAACTTTAGCCCAAAAACAACATTTCCAGAGCATTTCAGCGTTGCCACAAAAGGACCAGCTGACATCAGGTCAGTGATTCTCTTGTTAACACAGGTGAGAGTGTTGAAAAGGACAAGGCTGGAGATCACTCTGTCATGCTGATTGAGTTAGAATAACAGACTGGAATCTTTAAAAGGAGGGTGGTGCTTGAAATCATTGTTCTTCCTCTGTTAACCATGATTATCTGCAAGGAAACACGTGCAGTCATCATTGCATTGCACAAGAGGGGCTTCACAGGCAAGGATATTGCTGCTAGTAAGATTTCACCTAAATCAACCATTTAGGAGAAAGAGAGAGGTTCAATAGTTGTGAAAAAGGCTTCAGGGCGCCCAAGAACGTCCAGCAAGCACCAGGACCGTTTCCTAAAGTTGATTCAGCTGCAGAATCGGGGTACCGCCAGTGCAGAGCTTGCTCAGGAATGGCAGCAGGCAGGTGTATGCATCTGCATGCACAGTGAGGTGAAGACTTTTGGAGGAAGGCCAGCAAAGAAGCCACTTCTCTTCAAGAAAAACATCAGGGACAGACTGATAATCTGCAAATGAAAAAACGCTTGTCCGGAGAATGAAAGGTGAGCGCTACCATCGGTCCTGTGTCATGCCAACAGTAAAGCATCCTGAGACCATTCATGTGTGGGGTTGCTTCTCAGCCAAGGGAGTGGGATCACTCACGATTTTGCCTAAGAACGCAGCTATGAATGGTAGCAAAACATGCTCAAAGAGCAACTTCTCCCAACCATCCAAGAACAGTTTGGTGATAAACGATGCCTTTTCCAGCATGATGGAGCACCTTGCCATAAGGCAAAAGTGATAACTAAGTGGCTCAGGAATCAAAACATCGAAATTTTGGGTCAATGGCCAGGAAACTCCCAAGACCTTAATCCGATTGACAATTTGTGGTCAATCCTCAAGAAGCGGATGGACAAACAACCCACAAATTCTTACAAACTCCAAGCATTGTTTAGGCAAGAATGGGCAGTCATTAGTCAGTATGTGACCCAGAAGTTGATGGACGGCATGCTAGGGCAAACTGCAGAGGTCTTCAAAAAGAAGGGTCAATACTGCATATATTGACTCTTTGCATAAACTTAATATAATTGTCAATAAAAGCCTTTGACACTTATGAAATGCTTGTAATTTTACTTCAGTATACCATAGCAATATCGGACAAAAAGGTCTAGAGACACCGAAGCAGCAAACTTTGTAAAAACCAATACTTGTGTCATTCTCAAAACTTTTGGTCATGACTGTATAGTTAGGGTAGGGCATGTCCTAGATCAACAAATTTCAGTGTAATAAAAAATAAAGCTATCAAGTATTTGTGTGCTACAAAAACAAACTTATGTGCAAAATGGTAAACTAATTTGGACCCCTTGCATTGCAACATGTTTTTGCCAAGGTACAAAGTTATTAATTTTTTTGCCTTGTTTCCATTACTGTATCAGGCCCAATATGTTGTCGAACTCGTATAATTGGATGAACGAAAGTATATTGGTTAATATTGTTTTATTTGGTCGAGTGCACTCAGTATGCCACGCTACACGGCGATCGCAAGGTAAAATACGCACTTACACACTCGCATTGCAACATTTAGTTATTTATGTAGTTCATATTCATATTGGTTCCATTACACAGTCATTTATGAGCAGATAGTATTTAGTTTATTATTAGTTTATATAATATGATTAAATGTACACTTCAGTGTTATTTAAGGTTCAGGTTAAAGGAAATGTGTCATGTCTGATATCATATTAATCCCCTTTACATCAGCAGCTGTCCGGTGCATTCGGCGAAGAGATCGCACATTGCATACTCAAGTTATTGTTGTTAGGGAATAAACCTTTAATTTGATGCTGACTGTAAAATGCTAATGTTGGCGGGAAGAACAGAGCTCATTCCCTGAAGAGATGACCCCCACCTTTGGATTCCTTAGATTGAACCAGCCTATGACCTGTTTACCCTTTACCCATGTGAAGTCTGGACCTATAGAAGCAAGCCACGTCATCTCTATTGTTCACTCTGTAACACTGACTGTATATATAATCATTGCTGCACCCCCACTAGCCTCAGTCTACTCTGACCACAGTATTCTAAACAGATATACTGTTCACTGGGTCCCGTGGGAGCGCAGCGAATGCATGCGATAGCAGCGGTATGTATTTAACTTTTGGTATTGGCTGTACTGTACTGTATCATAATATAATAATGTATTGAACTGTTAACTATTTACATCTGCTAAAATAAATCACTTTGTGCGTTAGAAACACAATACAATCGCTTGTGCAATGCTTATTTGAAAACTATAGAATTACTTTAATAATTTGGGGGCTCTGAGTTTGGAGGTTACGTTATCGGCAGGTATGCAACGCTTACGGTTTTCGGTTCCACAACAAAGGGTGGATTGACGGACGCGTCTCATACGGGAAAGAACGCAATGTTCAAGACCTCTGGTTCACTTTGTGTTGCGAAACCGAATGTCCGTTGTTGCATAGTCTGAAGGTACGCTAATTTGAATCTAGGGACAAGAAAGAAAAAATGTTTCTTTTTATTGTCGTTTTATGTTTTAAAGGGTATTGCATTGCAAAGCGTATGTGTACTTCCTGCTTAGCGTATGTGAACTTCCGGTAAGATTTTCCACGTGGTTAAACAATCGTTTTGATAGTTATTATATGTGCATAGTATAATTACTTGTGAAAGCCTCTGACACATTATTACTATTGTTGGGAACTTTTGATTTTCTGCGCAGAAAAGGTGTATAGTGTGTGATTTTGTAACGTAGATACACTGTTTATTGTTGAGGTGCTCAGTTGCTGTCTGACGAGGCAGGTTGCCCAACTGAAGGACGGTATATGGGGCAGGTATACCGGGAGCGAAAACAAAGGGAGTTTTCGCGCGCGCTCCCAATAGTAATCGCAATGTTTATTTATAGTTAGTATTTGTAAGCGTTGCGATCGGACCGCACGGCAAGGAAAGCCGTGATTGTAACTTGGGAAGGCAGCAGGGAGGAATTACATTGGAAAGGCTGGTTGATTGTATCGACTTTGTTCTACCAGTTGTAATAAACTCAACAGATTTTTGTGGTTTAGCCAGGGTATCGAGGAGCTGATAGCCCTTGGGTTCCACAGGGATATTTTCTGTGTTAGGGGTCTTCGTTTGGTATGAGAGGAAGCGAGTGGACGTGGCTTGAGCAAATACGTGCACGGTCAGTAAGAGATCTCTAGCGGTAGAGTGTTTATAATAAAGGGCATTGTTTGCTGGAAGGGACAGAGTACTGCGGTGTTACCGGTGGTCCGCATAAAGGATATTGTTCCAAATAGGTGATAAACATACGCTAGAGATGGCCAGTGTACTGCCTAAGGAAGGCCTTATTGATTCAGCAAGGTTTCATATGTGTAAGAAATATGGGCATACGCAACGGCTTATTGCGATACGGGAGTCGAGATGACCAAAGATCGTGTTAGGCCTTTCCCAACAATAGGGAGTTTTAATGCAGAGGTACTAAATAACATAAAAGATAAAGTGTGGTTGATTGAGTCAACAAAAGTGAGAAATAAACATGATGATTGTTTAAAGTTGTGGCAAATGGAAGGTAACACGTGGCAGAGCAGCGAAGGCACAGCGGAAGTAAGTGTGGCGAAAAGTGCGCGCACAGCGGAAATCAGCGTACCGGAAATCAACATTTTGGAAGTGTGCGTTGCAAAGAGTGGAGAACTGAGCGCAAACATGCCCCTGACAAATTCGGTTGGGGCGGAAAGTACAGCCAATACCAAAAATGTGACAACTGTAACTAGTAACTTGTATGTTGTTTTAAGTAATGTTTCAGGACAAAGAAAAGGAACGATCCCGCCAGCAGGGGTAATGGCTGAGATTGGTGAGAATAATGTAAAGGTTATCACAGGGGGAGACATCCATTGTACTGCAGCAGCAATTTCAGCAACTAGTTCAGAACATAGTGATTTGGTAGGCTTACATCCTGTTCGCACAACAGCAGTTCCCAATGGGAAGGTGAACAGGATGGTGAAGTTCCCTTAAAACATGTAGTAACACATGATTCATGGACTAGGTCTGAAATGTTTTCAATTATATCTGATTTCCCTGATCCTAGAAAAGATTTGGCCAAGAGTCAGAAATTTATTAGACATTTAGGTAATGCACATGAGCCTACTAATAAAAAGTGGCGAAGGGTGTGTTGAAGTCGTATAATTGGATGAACGAAAGTATATTGGTTTAATATTGTTTAGCCACGCAAATGCGATCCGTAAGCCACGTAACACGTGGCGTGGTGCGTTCGCACGGTAAAATACGCACGTACACACTCGCATTACAACATTTAGTTATTTATATAATTTCATATTGGTTCTGTTACACTGTAATTCAGGAGCAGATAGTATTTGGTTTATTATTAGTCTATATATATATATATATATATATATATATATATATATATATATAGTGATTATATGTACATTATAGTGTTATTAAAGGTTTAGGTTATAGGAAAGGTGTCATGCCTGATATCATATTGTTCCCCTAATCATCAGCAGCTGTCCGGTGCAGTCGGCGAAGAGATCGCACATTGCATACTTTAGTTATTGATATTAGGGAATAATCCTTTGTATGATGCTGGCTATGAAAGGAGCAGACCCCCTGGAGAGATGACCCCCACCTTTGGATTCCTTAGATTGAATCAACCTATGATCTGTTTACACTGGACCCACCCAACGTCTGGACCTATAGAAACAATCTACGTCATCTCTATTGTTTAAGTGTAACACTGTACTGTATATAATCATAGCTGCACACACCCTGGCCCTCAGTCAACTCTGACACAGTATTCTAACAGATATACTGTCCATCGGGTCCCGTAGGTGCGCAGCGAGCGCTTGCGATTGCATTGGTATGTATTTATCTTTTGGTATTGGCTGTACTGTACTTTATCATAATATAATAATGTATTGAATTGTTGACTATTTACATCTACTATAATAAATCACTTCGTGCTTTGGAAACACATACAATTGAGTGGGCAATGCTTATTTTAAAACGATAGAATTACTTTAATAATTGGGGGCTCATGAGTTTAGGAGTTACGTTATCGGCAGGTATGCAACGCTCACGGTATTTGGTTCCTCAACAAAGGGTGGATTGACGGACGCGTCGCATGGCAGGAAAGAACGTAATGTGTTCAAGACCTGTGGTTCACTTTGTGTTGAGAAGCCGAATGTCCGTTGTTGCATAGACTGAAGGAACGCTAATTGGAATCTAGGGACAAGAAAGAAAAATGTTTCTTTTTATTGTTGTTTTACGTTTTAAAGTGTATTGCATTGCTGAGCGTATGTGTATTTCCTGCTGTGCGTACGCGAACTTCCGGTAGATTTTCCACGTGGTTAAACAATCGTCTTGATAGTTAGTATATGTGCATAGTATAATTACTTGTGAAAACCTCTGAGACATTATTACTGTTGTTGGGAACTTTAAATTTTCTGCGCAGAAAAGGTGTATAGTGTGTGATTTTGTAACGTAGATACACTGTTATTATTCATTGTACTCAGTTGCTGTCTGACGAAGCGGATTGCCCAACTGAAGGACGGTGTACAGGGCAGGTATACCGAATGCGAAAACCGAGTTTTCGCAAAGCGCTACCAATAGATCGCAAGGTTTGCTAATAATTAGTATTGGTAGGCTGTGCGATCTAACCGCATGACAACCATCAGTGCGAATTGGTGAAGCAGCTAGGAGGAATTATGTTGGAAAGGCTGATTGATTGTATCGACTTTGTTCTCCCAGTTATAATAAACTCAGCAGATTTTTGTGGTTTAGCCAGGGTATCGAGGAGCTGATAGCCCTTGGGTCCCACAGTGATATTGTCTGTGTTAGGGGTCCTTGTTTAATACAAGAGAAAGTGAGTGGACGCAGCTTGAGCAAATACGTCCACGGCCAGTAAGAGATCTCTAGCGGTAGAGTGTTTGTAGCAAATTGTTGAAAGCGTTTCAACATGGGTGCTAAGCATACGCTAGAGATGGCCATTGTACTGCCTAAGGAAGGTCTTATTGAGTCGGCGAGATTTCTCATGTGTGAAAAATATGGTGCATACGCAACTGTGTATTGTGACACGTGGGTCGAAATGACCAAAGATTGTGATAGGCCTTTCCCAATAACAGGGAGTCTTAATGCAGAGGTACTAAATACCGTAAAAGATAAAGTACGGTTGATTAAGTCAACAAAAGTGAGAAATGCACATAATCATTGTTTAAAATCGTGGCAAATGGAAGGTAACACGTGGCAGAGCAGCGAACGCACAGCGGAAGTGAGTGTGGCGAAAAACGCGTGTTGAGCGGAAGTAAGCGTACCTGAAACAAGCGTTCCGGAAGTGTGCGTTGCTAAGCATGGCAAACTGAGCGCAAACACGCCCCCGATAAATTCGGTTGGGGCGGGAAGTACAGCCAATACCAAAAATGTGAAAACTGTAACTAGTAACCTGTATGTTGTCTTAAGTAATGTTAAAAGTAATGTTTCAGGACAAAGAAGAGGGACGGTCCCACCAGCAGGGGCAGTGGCTGAAAGTGGTGAGAATAATGAAAGGTTAACACAGGGGGGGACATCCATTGTACTGCAGCAGCAATTTCAGCAACTAGTTCAGAACATAGTCATTTGGTAGACTTACATCCTGTCTGCACTACAACAGTTCCCAATGGGAAAGCGGACAGAGATGGTGACGTTCCTTAAAACATGTAGCAAAGCATGATACATGCACTAGGTCTGAAACATTTTAAATTTTGTCTGATTTCCCTGATCCTAGGAAAGATTTGACCAAATGTCAGCAGTTTATTAGATATTATGGTAATATGTATGAGCCAGCTAATAACGATTGGCGAGTATTATTGAAAACCTGTCTTCCTCTCAATACTGATATACAAAAGTTCATTAAGGATTGTATGTTGGAGGAGGATGAATCCTTAACCGAGGATGATAATCAGGACAATATTAGACAAATAATCACACGGTTGGCCATATATTTCCCAGTGATAGTGGACTGGAGTAAAATTTTTACTATCCAGCAAAAAGATAGTGAAAATGCAACAGACTATTTTTGCAGAGCTCTAATAGAAATGGGCAAATATACTGGGGTACCAGACATAAAAGATAATGTAGATTACAGAGAGGTTGCTGTTAAAGTTCTAATGGATGGCCTCAGGGAAAACTTGAAAAGAAGGGTGCAAACTTCATTACCAAACTGGAGAGGAATCACTGTAAGTGCTCTCAGGGAGTCAGTTATAGGACATGATAAAAGTATAAATGAAGAGAAAGAGACACTAAGTGATAGGGTAATGATGGTGAGTATTCCAGCATTAGAGGGACTGCACACACGACCACAGTGTAATAACACCTGGGTTAAAGAAAAGAAACAACATGAGTTGAGGAAGTGTTTTCAATGCAATAAAATAGGACACCTAGCAAAACATTGTGCAGACATTACAGGGACGTGCTTCTACTGCCGTAAGAAGGGACACATGAGTAGGAACTGTGTAGAGAGAAGAATGGATACCTGGGTTGGAAATCACATAGACATCCACAAAGGAGGCGTACACTTCTCTCAGAGGTTCCCCTACAATTGATTGCACACTCTGTAACAACTAATATTCTGGGGGAGAAATATAGCCGACTCTAGAGTTAATCTGTGGTAAGTATTAGTGTGCAGGGAACGGATTTAAAAGGTAATCTGTGTTGATTTTGTTTGTTTGTTTTATGTTGTCACATGTTTGCTTTCCTAAATCGCTGGCCGCTGGAAAAGAATGGAAATGTTTGTTTTGTTTGCTGTTTTAAGATAACTATCTTGTTTTTTTTCTTCTCACAGATAAAGGGGACAAAAAAGGAATATACATTTAGTGATTAGAGGGGTGAGATAGAGAAATAGAAGAATTACTCTTGAAAGACTAATTAACAATAGACAAATGGAACACTGTTTGTTTTAGGCTGCAGTGTCTCATGATAATTTGTTTGGCTGAGAATCATTATCCAACAATGAAGTATATACATACTTGCTCCAAAATATCGTTTATGTATCTCAGATGAGTCAACAGTTAATTTTTACATTTCTCTATTATAAGTTAGGAAAGTCCGTTGAAAAGGTATGTAGTCAATGAGATACCGAGTTCTTAATGAACAAATGACGGATGACACTGGATTGCACTGTTAAGACCCCCTAGTCAAGTATGGGGAGGGGTCATAGTTAGAAAATAGCTAAGGGGAGCAGTGGAATGAATACAGCCATTTCCCCATAGAGTCAGAGTCCAATCCAGCTGTCATTTTGTTGTAAAAATCTCCCTTTCTGCATGTATGTTTGTATTCAAATCTTTATATTCCCATCATTCATTGCTTTCCTATTTCTCATTCTTTACACAAACGCTAGTATCTCTCTCTCTCTCTCTCTCTCTCTCTCTGCTCTGGTAGAGATAAAATCAGACACAGTCTCAACAATGGGGCTAAACCATATTTTTATTTTTTTACATAAGACAAATTCAGAGATACACACACTAGATTGCCATGAGTTACAGAAACAGTCAGGGGTTTTGTTTTCATGGGTATAGAAACTGCTGATTTTAAGCAGAAAGGTTCTGTTGTGGAAATACGATTCATGTTTTATAGATTGCATATCTGTGTTGTTTTTTTGTTTTATGATTCGTGCCTCCTGTTCAAAAATGTGCCTTTATATGGATGCACAAAGGGTGGATAGGAGATTGCTGGAAGTTAGGCATACAGATATGCATCTCTGTATAGAACATTGGAGTAGGATTTTTACCACAAGATACGACATAATGTGAAACCCTAGAAAATGTAGAATTTTCATGTTTTATATTTTTTTACTGTTAGACAGACATGTATTGGATACTGTTATATTTGAAGAAAGTGTTATAGAAATAGACCCCTTTGCCTTTCCCACTTAGTCAAGTAGCTGAAGGTGAGGTACTGAGAATGGCATGTGAATTGGCAGAGGGAAAATCGATTGATATACATTGGTCTTCAGCATTTTTCTAGTCTAGGGGACGATGTTGAGGTGACTGAGAAATCGTTTTATAGCAATACCAGCACATTGATAGGACACTACATAAAGGACTTTATACAGTGACACAGTTACCAACTGAAGTAGCTGCTAGTAAGGTCCACACTTACACACACGACCATACATGGCTGTCACACCAGGGCGAACATAGCTGTCAAATAGACAGCAGGGTTTTATGTGACAGTTAACAAATCTATGTTTTGTTTTGTTTTTCGTTGTATTGTTTTAGCTCTAAAAGGTGAACACACACACACAAACATGCACACATACACATATTGGTTAATATATGAAGATTTGTGTTACCTGAGGAATAAACTGTCTGGAAGGTGAGGAGATATGGTGAGGAGTCTGGTGGACTCTGGAAAGATGGACAAGGTAGACCAATAGAGCCATCCCATATCCCTCCTGCTGATGGGTTTTCCTCCAGGTAAAACAAATACACGTCATCCAATTACCACCATGCAGGATCCTCAAGTATACACTGGTGTACCAATGAAATATGTCTGGGTAAAGGTATATTGAAATGTGTCTAATGTATTACTGTGTCATACTCAAAGCTTTTGTTATTAAATGTGATAGTCCTAGAGTTTTAATAGACGATAGGGGTATTCATGTTATTAATAACAGATGTATAATGTATGAGTAGTGGTAGCAAATCACATACTTTCAATTAGCCATAAACCAGTATGAACATAAAGTAACGGTACTCGGTAGAACGAATTGAATAGATTAAGAGTTGGAACTTGATTGAAGTGACTGATAGCTTCGGCCACTAGTCCTCTCCCGCTACCAAAAGATCACTCCTGGGCAGACTCCTAACCTGTCAGTTTTTGAAATGTTCTTGACCCCTCGTGAGATGAGATTGTAACTGGGAGGCTAGGTTAGACCTTGAGAGAAGGTAAATAGTGAGACAGCAACCAAGAACGTCCAAAATACTGTTTCCTGAAAGGTCACACTAACTGTCAGGATGTTGGATCGGGAGAGTAAGTTGTGGAGCAGAAATTTCTTAGGCTCAGGTTATTTGACAGACAGGTACCAGGTGTAGGCTACCAGCATCACGGCTTCAAGAGTAGCAGAGACACACTGGTGCCCATTCCACCCACGGCAGAGGGGCCAACACTCAGAGAAGGGTCCAAGGGCACTCATGAGTCTGTACTGGAAGGCCTCGAATGCAGTTAGTAGCACCTGAGCCAAAGGCTAAGACTGTTGTCCAGCATGAAGTTGTAGTTTTTCCTGTTTTGTGTTCTCTCATTTCATTCTCTTCTCAGGGCGGTTAATTCTTTTGATTATTAGCAGGTGACAGAGACTGGTTCAGGTAATGATAAGGAGGTATTGGGGAGGAAGAAGTTAGTAGCATAATCAGTCCAGCCAATTACTCTATTCAATTCAGGGGTAAAGGAAAATTTAGAAACCTTGGAGCTTGGAGAAAGTGCGAGGGGCTATTGTCTGAGTAGCATTACGTCCGTAAGTACGGCGACCCCATGATTAAAAAAAAGAGATACACCCAGCGATGCCAGTCCAGTAATATTCGGACTTGAGCAGGCATCTTTGAGAATGATTATCATTCCTGGGTGGGTAAGGTTTTAGACAAAACATAGTGCTGGGCGTGCCCTCACGTGCCTCAGTGATTATATCAAGTAGGACTAGTTCTCTTTCCACTAAATATTCCTGAGGTACCCGAATTATGGGTGGGAGGTCACTAGGGGAAAAGTACAACACCTAGGTCCCTTAGTCTGGAGTCTCCCAATGCTTTGCAAGCCGATCACTGTTAAATCTGAGTATTGAGAGACTGGGAAGAACGAACAGACAATAGCCCGCCCACAAGTGTTGATGAAAAGAACTGATGACATTATTAGAAGTGTGTATATTAACGCAGGCTGAAGGAGATTGCATATGACATTATTGATAGACATAGGATGATGCTATTGATGAACATGAAGTGTTTAAATGTATTCTGAGCTTAAAGACATGCGTTGGACAGAAGAACCTGTTAAACTTGAAGAACTGTAGTAGAGAATTGTGTATAGCTGATACATGTTCTATTGTACCTTGTACCTTTCCAAATAATGTATTAAGTGTTTTATTGCACCCTTAAGGGCATGCAAAAGGTTATCTCCAAGCTCCAGAAGTGTACGGTTTATAGTAAAAGAAGAAATCGTTTAGAGGATTAAGACTCTCTCTTATGATAACTTGTTTAGATCTACAAACAGCGTGGTCATACACCAAGGGGGATTTGTATTACATAACAATGAAACGTGGTACTGAGATCCTGCATATAACATCTTCAAGGTGATAGTTTATTATACTATCAAAGGGTGGACTGTTGAAGTCGTATAATTGGATGAACGAAAGTATATTGGTTTAATATTGTTTAGCCATGCAAATACGATCCGTACGCCATGTAACACGTGGCGTGGTGCGTTCGCATGGTAAAATACGCACGCACACACTCGCATTACAACATTTAGTTATTTATATAATTTCATATTGGTTCTGTTACACTGTAATTCAGGAGCAGATAGTATTTGGTTTATTATTAGTCTATATATATATATATATATATATATATATATATATATATATAGTGATTATATGTACATTATAGTGTTATTAAAGGTTTAGGTTATAGGAAAGGTGTCATGCCTGATATCATATTGTTCCCCTAATCATCAGCAGCTGTCCGGTGCAGTCGGCGAAGAGATCGCACATTGCATACTTTAGTTATTGATACTAGGGAATAATCCTTTGTATGATGCTGGCTATGAAAGGAGCAGAGCCCCTGGAGAGACGACCCCCACTTTTGGATTCCTTAGATTGAATCAACCTATGATCTGTTTACACTGGACCCACCCAACGTCTGGACCTATAGAAACAATCTACGTCATCTCTATTGTTTAAGTGTAACACTGTACTGTATATAATCATAGCTGCACACACCCTGGCCCTCAGTCAACTCTGACACAGTATTCTAACAGATGTACTGTCCATCGGGTCCCGTGGGTGCGCAGCGAGTGCTTGCGATTGCATTGGTATGTATTTATCTTTTGGTATTGGCTGTACTGTACTTTATCATAATATAATAATGTATTGAATTGTTGACTATTTACATCTACTATAATAAATCACTTTGTGCTTTGGAAACACATACAATTGAGTGGGCAATGCTTATTTTAAAACGATAGAATTACTTTAATAGGTGCTTAGAGCCTGTCTTCCTCTCGATATTGATATACAAAAGTTCATTAAGGATTGTATGTTGGAGGAGGATGAATCCTTAACCGAGGATGATAATCAAGACAATATTAGACATATAATCACACAGTTGGCTATATATTTTCCAGTGATAGTGGACTGGAGTAAAATTTTTACTATCAAACAAAAGGACAGTGAAAAAGCAACAGACTATTTTTGCAGGGCTCTAATAGCGATGGCCAAATATACTGGGGTATCAGACATAAAAGATAATGTACACTACAGGGAGGTTGCTGTTACAGTTCTAATGGATGACCTCAGGGAAAACTTGAAAAGAGGGGTGCAAACTTCATTACCACACTGGAGAGGAATTACTGTAAGTGTTCTCAGGGAGTCAGTTATAGGACATGATAAAAATATATGTAAAAGGGAAAAAGCACAGAGTGATAGGCTAATGATGGTAAGTAGCCCAGCACCAGAGGGACTGCACACAAGACCACAGTATAATAACACCTGGTTTAAGGAACAGAAACAACATGAGTTTAGGAAGTGTTTTAAATGCCATAAAAGAGGACATCAAGCAAGGGGCTGTACAATGACAAGAGCGGAAACAAATAGACTTGGGCCACCTAAGGGGGAATTACGTAGACACCCACAGAGGTTTTCCAACAGGCATCTGCACACCTCACAACAGTAAATGTTTGAGGGAGAACCATAGTCTCCAAAAAAAAAAAAAGATCAGGTTATATCTGTAGTCCTACAACCAGGCAAGGTAAAGGTTAAAACTGTGGTAAGTATTAATGTGAAAGTTTAGAAAGAAACTGATTTAAAAGTAATCTTTGTTGATTGTGTTTGTTTGTTTTATGTTGTCACATGTTTGCTTTCCTAATCGCTGGTCGATGGTAAAGAATGAAAATGTTTGTTTCATTTGTTGTTTAAAGATAACTATCTTGTTTTTCTCCTCACAGATAAAGGGTACACAAAAGAAATATAGACTTAGGGCTAAATTTACTATCAGGCGTGTTTGTAAACCTGCTGACTTTCGGCGGGTTTGGCGGCGGTTTAGCCATCGCCGGATTTACTAAGGCTAAACCCGCCGTTGAAACGGCCAAAAATGATGTTTCCAAACCCGCCTCTGTATAAAGCGCCATGACGGTTTCAACAATGTTCTACATACAAACAGCCAGATTTACTATTAGGGGGTTTATAAAGCCGCCGGAAAACCGCCATTCAATAGACCAAAATGAAAGCGCTGCTTGTGAGCAGCGAGATTGTTCAAACAGTGTGCTGTTTGAACTATTTAGCCATTTCTAACATAAGAGAAAGAGCCATTTTGTGCAAAGTTTCCTCCTTTAGGATTGTATATGGGAAATGGGCAAACTGGCATGTAATTTGAGGTTTGTTTGTTTTTTTTCCCATCCTGTATTATTGAATCCTATTTACTGATGTAAAGGTTTACCGGCCACTCCACGTGCATTTAAAGTGCGTATGAATCTGGAATCTTTGCCTGATGTGGACGTAGTACCAATGTTTGTACTCATGTAAACCAGGTTCCTAGATATATTTGGTGGGGTGCTTATGTATGCACCTGTTAAGGTGTCTGATATTATCCTGGCTTGCTGTCTGATACATAATCTAGCTTCACATCAACTTACCCCACCGATTATTGCAGTACACAGTGAACAAGTAGGGGCCCGTGTCCCATTTGGTGATGTGCAGAGCACACAGGGGGAGGCAGATTTGAGACCGTCTCATTACAAACAACTTTAAATGTAAGTGCATACAATAAAAAACATATATTGGTTTTTGATTTTTTGTCAGTGCAATGGTTTTATTTATGGAATATTTTAATAAAATTGGACCCTTTAAACAGAGGATAGTGTGTACTGTGAATGTTGTAATTGTTAAAATCCCTGGAAAGTGACAGTTAGAGGTCAATGTGTACGTGAAATTAGTGCATCGTTTTAAAGAAAACAGTATACTCTTGTTTAATGGGAAGAAAAGAAAGAATGATAAGAATTAAATATAACTGCATTTATTGCATTACAACATAATAAAAGAAAAAGTATAACGCTTACACAACACTTTCCCCAAGAATACATTTTTTGCCCTAGCGCCGTCTTTTCGCTGGCATATCACTGTGTTTAGCCCCACTCTCTACCCTCCCTCGCCCACCCCTGGTGCGAGCACCACTCCTTGGAGGAGTGCTATGTGTGGATCTGCTCGGCGTACTAGCAGTACTGGTGGAGGCCGATGAAAAAGGGGCCGGCAAGCGGGCAATCAGTTCCTGCTGGAGTTGGCCTGCCAGCCGGATAACATTGGCATTCCCCTCACGAACGGAGGAATGCATGGCGTCCACAGACCCAGACATTTGGGCCAGCTGCACATTTGTCTGCTCCAAAGCGCTTGCCAGCCGGTTTATTGCAGCAGGGATTTGGCTAGTGGAGCGGTGTATTCGCCTCAACTGGGCCGCAATTTGTGACATGTGCCCAGTTTGCCTGTCCATGAACAATGTCTGTTGCTGCTGGAATGCGCCAATAGACAGCGCCATTTCTCTGGCTGGGTCCATAGTTTCAGGTGCAGGTTGGTGGTGTGATGGTTCAGCAGAGCCAGGTGAAACTTCCTGGAGGCCAGACACAGGGGCATCCACTGTTACCAGGGTGATGGTCGTTAGATCCTCTGGCTCAGGGGACATTTCCAGGGACTCCGCCTGAGGTGGCTGGTATGAAGAGGGCCCTGTGTATGAAAAATGATGGTAAGTATATAGTATATAATATGTTTGTATATTGCATTCTGAACACTGGATAGGAAAGAATATTCTTTAGCAACTACAGATTCTTTCACAATGTTTGCATTCCTGATTTCTAGTCCTATGCTACCTGCTTACGGATGCACTTATTATCCTTTTAATACCCATTATCCTTTGGACTGTGTAGTACATGCCGGGGTATTTTGACTAAACTGCATGCTATAAAAAGTGGAGATGTTGCCGATAGCAACCAATCAGATTTTAGCTGTCATTTAGTTGAATGCAATAAATAAAGTAAAGGTATATTCTGATGGGTTTCTATAGGCAACATATCAGTTCAGTAAAATGTAGCCCTAACTTCTCATTGCAAACAATAAAAAGTAAAAAAACAAAACATTGACAGCAACATTTGCACAGAAAATCAAGTAACTCCATTATTTCTCTCCTAAACAGAAATCACGCACCTGCTTGCTCGTCTGTGCCCGAATCTCTCGCTGAAGGTGGAGGTGTAGGTCTGGCACTGGGACTGAACTGCAGTCCTGGCGATTCTGGATGTATTAGAAAAAGCATACAATGTATTTCCAGAAAAAAACAATTTCCAAATATACTGTTTATTGCACAAATGTGTTTGCAATTTTTGTATTTTTTTTTCTATGAGAAAAAAAAACCTTTACAAACTATTAGAGGCAAAAATACACTTTGCAAAACCACAAAAAAATAAATAAATAAGAAAAAACGTTTGCAAAGAGAAAAGCAGTTTTAAAAAGAGAAAAGCAGTTTTGCAAAGAGAAAAGCAGTTTTGCAAAGAGAAAAGCAGTTTTAAAAAGAGAAAAGCAGTTTTGCAAAGAGAAAAGCAGTTTTAAAAAGAGAAAAGCAGTTTTAAAAAGAGAAAAGCAGTTTTAGAAAGAGAAAAGCAGTTTTAAAAAGAGAAAAGCAGTTTTAAAAAGAGAAAAGCAGTTTTAAAAAGAAAAAAGCATTTTTAAAAAAAAATAAAAAATTAAATACTGTTAGAGTAAAATATGCAAATAACTCACCAACTACTTGTCCAAAAGAGGGCGAATCCGTGTCTTGGACGTTTATCCCCTCGACAATCTCTGCCGGCATTATCTGTCGCAGCTCCTCCTCGTACGTTGTGTACTCAATACGAAGAGGGGGGCCACCACCCGTGTGCCTGGCTGCCCTCTTTTCCTGGGCCATCTTCTCTTTCAGCCTCCTTTTTATAGCCGAAAACCGCTTGAGGCAGTGCGCCACTGTCCTCTTTAGTGGGCCCACTGCGTTTACGGCATCACAGACACGCCCCCACAATTGGTGACGCCGCCTTAGAGGAGTCCGGGCTGCCAGGTTGCCTAGTATGACCTCATAACAGGGAACGATATTGTGCACCAATACACAATTCTCATCATGTGAGAAGCGCACATTCCTCCAAGTCTTGGTCTTCCTGCCCTGACTTGTCTCCTCAACCTCTCCCTCTCCCTCCTCTGACCCCTCAACCTCCATCTCCCTCTCCTCAGCCTGTTCTCCCCTCCTATCTCTGGACATAATGACAAATAAATGTCAAACACACAAAACACAGAAAGACTTACAAACACAAAAGACAAACTACACTAAGTACAGACACACTCTCAACACAGTCACACACAAGTAACACAGACAAAGGACAAGTCAAATACCAAAAAAACAATACAGAAAATAAAAGAGAAAATAAATGTACAAAACAGAAAAATACCACAGGACTACTCACACTTCAATCAGATATCGCTCCACCAATCCACCAAACTCCAACTCTCACCAACTCACAGCAAACCACTATCCTCCAAACTCCTCTCACAAAACTCCTCAAACCCCTATCAAAGAAAAAGTGTCAGGCCAGTGGTTTATATAGGGCTTGTGATGTCAAATCTCCTGACTTTGAAAATAGCCAATAGTAACAGGCCAGGAGACAGGTGTAATTTTCAAAAAAACCGCCTTTACACAAAAGCGCCGTCATTTAAAGCAAAAGCGCCATGTTCTATTCAAAGCCGCCGCCGGCTTTGAGCATTACATCCCGCCGTGACATCGCCGGCGGCTTCAAATTGAAGCTGATATGCGCCCATTAGTAAATCCGGCTGTTTGCAATGCAAACCCACCGGAAAACCGCCGCGATGCATGGCGGCTTCAATCTAGCCCTTAGTGTTTAAAGGGGTGGGATAAAGAAATAGAAGAATTACTCTTGAAAGAATAATTAACAATGGATCATTGGAACACTCTTTGATTTAGACTGCAGTAACTCATGATAATTTGTTTGGCTGAGAATCATTATCCAAAAATGAAGTATGTACATACTTTTCTCCAAAATATCGTTTTATGTACCTCAGATGAGTCATCAAGATTACATTTTTTATATTTCTCTGTCATAAGTCAGAAAGTCTGTTGAAAAGGTATGTAGTTAATGTGATACCGAGTTCTTAATGAACAAATGACGGACAACACTGGATTGCACGGTTGATTTAAGACCCCCTAGTCAAGTATGGGGAGGGATCATAGTTTAGCAAATAGCTACGGGGATTAGTGAAATGAATACAGCCATTTTCCCATAGAGTCCAATCCAGCTGTCATGTTTGCTGTAAAATCTCCCTTTCTGCATGTATGTTTGTTTTCAAACCCTTGTATTCAAATCTTTGTATTCCTATTATTCATGGCTTTCTTATTTCTCATTTTTTTTTACATCTATGCTACTCTCTCTCTCTCTCTCTCTCTCTGCTAGAGATAAAAAAAAAAGACAGACACAGTCTCATCAATGGGGCTAAGACATATTTTTTTTACATAGGACAAATTCAGGGATACACACACTAGATTGACAAGAGTTACAGAAACAGTCAGGGGTTTTGTTTTCATGTGTATATAAGCTGCTGATTTTAAGCAGAAAGGTTCTGTTGTGGAAATACGATTCATGTTTTATAGATTGCATATCTGTTTTTTTTTTTTTTTGTGGTTCGTGCCTCCTGTACAAAAATGTGCCTTTATATCGATCCACAAAGGGTGGGGAGGACAGGAGATTGCTAGAGGTTAAACATACAGATATGCATCTCTGCATAGAACATTGGAGTAGGATTTTTGCCACAAGATACGACATAATGTGAAACCCTAGAAAATGTAGAATTTTCGTGTTTTATATTTTTTTACTGTTAAACTGACATGTACTGGGTACTGTTATATTTGAAGAAAGTGTTATAGAAATAGACCCCTCTGCCTTTCCCACTTAGTCAAGTAGCTGAATGTGAGGTACTGAGAATGGCATGTGAGATGGCAGAGGGAAAATCGATTGATATACATTGGTCTTCAGCATTTTTCTAGTCTAGAGGGCGATGTTGAGGTGACTGAGAAATCCTTTATAGCAATGCCAGCACATTGATAGGACACTACATAGAGAACTTTATACAGTGACACAGTTACCAACTGAAGTAGCTGCTAGTAAAGTCCACACTTACACACACGACCATACATGGCTGTCACACCAGGGCGAACATAGCTGTCAAATAGACAGCAGGGTTTTATGTGAAAGCTAACAAATCTATGTTTTGTTTTGTTTTTCGTTGTATTGTTTTATTTTTAAAATGTGAACACACACACACACATGCACGCATACACATATTGGTTAATATATGAAGATTTGTGTTACCTGAAGAATTAACTGTATGGAAGGTGAAGAGATGTGAGGAGTCTGGTGGACTCTGGAGAGATGGACAAGGTAGACCAGTAGCTCCCACAGTGTATCTTCCAGACCCAGCGGAGGCAGCACATGGTCTGGCTCAGCTGGGTACAGAAGGTATGTGCAAGCTGCTAATAGTATATTGGGGTGCACCAGACATTTCGTCTCAAGCTAGTGGGACGGCAACGTCCTATCTTGATTAAGATAATGTCAGGTAAATGATACCAATAGAGCCATCCCATATCCCTCCTGCAGATGGGTTTTCCTCCAGGTAAAACAAATCCACGTCATCCAATTACCACCATGCAGGATTCTCAAGTATACACTGGTGTACCAATGAAATATGTCTGGGTAAAGGTGTATTGAAATGTGTCTAATGTATTACTGTGTCATACTCAAAGCTTTTGTTATTCAATTTGATAGCCCTAGAGTTATAATAGGTGATAGGGATATTCATGTTATTGATAATAGATGTATAATGTATGAGTAGTGGTAATAAATCACATACTTTCGATTAGCCACAAACCAGTGTGAACATAAAGTAGCGGTACTAGGTAGAACGAATTGAATAGAATAAGAGTTGGAACTTGATTGAAGTGACTGATAGCTTCGGCCACTAGTCCTTCCCCGCTACCAAAAATCACTCCTGAGCTGCCTCTTAACCTGTTGACTTTTGAAATGAATTTGTAACTGAGAGGCTAGCTTAGACCTTGAGAGAAGGTAAATAGTGAGACAGCAACCGAGAACGTCCAAAACACTGTTTCCTGAAAAGTAACACTAACTGTCAGGATGTTGGATCGGGAGAGTAAGTTGTGGAACAGTAATTTCTTAGGCTCAGGTTATTTGACAGACAGGTACCAGGTGTAGGCTACCAGCATCACGGCTTCAAGGGTAGCAGAGACACTGGTGCCCATTCCACCCACTGCAGAGGAGCCAACACTCAGAGAAGGGTCCAAGGGTACTCATGAATCTGTTCTGGAAGGCCTCGAATGCAGTGAATAGCACCTGAGCCAAAGGCTAAGACAGTTGTCCATCATGAAGTTGTAGTTTTCCTGTTCTGTGTTTTTCTCATTTCATTCTCTTCTCAGGACAGTCAATTCTTTCAATTATTGGCAGGTGACAGAGGCTGGTTCAGGTAATGATATTGAGGTATTGGGGATGAAGGAGAAGTTAGTAGCATAATCGGTCCAGCCAATTACTCTATTCAATTCAGGGGTAAAGGAAAATTTGGAAACCTTGGAGCTTGGAGAAAGTGCGAGGGGCTATTGTCTGAGTAGCTTTACGTCCGTAAGTACGGTGACCCCATAATTAAAAAGAGGTACACCCAGCGATGCCAGTCCAGTAATATTCGGACTTGAGCAGGCATCCTTGAGAATGATTATCATTCTTGGGTGGGTAAGGTTTTAGACCAAACATAGTGCTGGGCGTGCCCTCACGTGCCTCAGTGATTATATCAAGTAGGACTAGTTCTCTTTCCACTAAATATTCCTGAGGTACCCGAATTATGGGTGGGAGGTCACTAGGGGAAAAGTACAACACCTAGGTCCCTTAGTCTGGAGTCTCCCAATATTTTGCAAGCCGATCACTGTTTCATGTACAAAGAAACCTGAGTATTGGGAGACTGGGAAGAACGAGCAGACAATAGCCGGCCCACAAGTGTTGATGAAAAGAACTGATGACATTATTAGAAGAGTGTATAGTAACGCAAGCTGAAGGAGATTGTATATGACATTATTAAAAGACATAGGATGATGCTATTGATGAACATAAAGTGTTTAAATGTATTCTGAGCTTAAATACATGCGTTGGACAGATGAACCTGTTACACATGAAGAACTGTAGTAGAGTATTCTGGATAACTGTGTAACAGATTCTGGATACTTCAACTAGCATCAGCAGATTTACGGGTCAATGCCGTGATGGGAGCCACCAGAGAAGAATAACCTTTGATAAATTGACGATAATAATTGGAGAATCCTAGGAAGCGTTGGGTGGTCTTAAGACCAGAAGGTTGGGGCCAGTCAGGTATGGCTTTCAATTTGGTGGGGTCCATCTGCAGGCCGGTGTCAGAAATAATATATCCCAGGAAAGGAATTTGTTTCTGCTCGAAGGTGCATTTTTCTAATTTGCAAAACAGATGATTTTCCCGAATACGAGAGAGGACTTCCAGTACATGACTGCGATGAGATACCAGATCTTGAGAAAAGATGAGGATGTCGTCCAAGTAGATGACTACGGATTGATACAAGAGATCTTGAAAAAGCTCATTCATAAAGCCCTGAAAGATGGCCGGGGCATTACATAACCTGAAGGGCATGACCAGGTACTCAAAGTGGCCGTCTCGGGTGTTGAACGCCGTTTTCCATTCATCCCCCTCCTTAATGCGTATGAGGTTATACGCTCCTCTGAGATCAAGTTTAGAGAAGATGGTGGCACCCTTAATCCGGTCAAACAATTCGGAAATCAGTGGCAGAGGATACTGATTTTTAACGGTAATGGCATTCGGGCCTCTGTAATCTATGCAAGTTCGAAGACCCCCATCTTTCTTTTTTACGAAGAAGGAGCCAGCCCCAGCTGGGGAGGCAGACTTGCGGATGAAGCCCCTTTTTAGATTTTCTTGGACGTACTCCTCCATAGCCTTAGACTCCGGGAGGGAAAGGGGGTTAAACACGGCCCCTGGGAATGGGTTTACCAGGTATCAGATCAATGCCACAATCCCAGATTCTGTGAGGAGGAAGTCTAGTGGCCTCTTGTTGACAAAAAACATCAGAGAAGGTTTGGTATGTTTCAGGCAAAAGAGTCACAGGAAATTCTTGGGAACGTCTGGGACTATCCGGAGGAACCACTTTCTGAAGGCAGTGAGAAAAGCAGGACTGTCCCCAGGACAATATGTGACCTGATTTCCAGTCTAAGGTGGGGGAATGGAGACGAAGCCATAAAAGTCCTAGGATGACTGGGTTGGTAGATTTCTGAATTACTAGAAAATAAATCTTTTCCCGATGAAGCGCTCCTATCTGAAGAAGGAGGGGAATGGTGCGTACCAGAATGGACCCCTCAGGATTTCTTCCCCCATCAATGGCCAGCAAAGAGATGGGTTGTTCCAAGGCTTGTGTGGGAATAACGAATTGTTTAACTACTGCGGCAGAGATGAAATTTCCTGCTGCTCCGGAGTCAAGAAGTGCCGACTGTGGGAAAGTCTTTTGTCCTAACTGAAGGGAAATGGGAATAGACAGGCAATCATTACTACCAGGAACTGACTGACACTTAGAGAAGAGGCCCAACGATACAGCTCCCAAACTCGTTAGGCCCTGTCGTTTCCCGGGTGTTTGGAACAAGAACTCAGAAGATGGCCGCTCTCCCCACAGTATAAACACAACTTGTTCTGAAATCTCCTCTCCCTCTCTTCGGCTGATAGGCGGGTCCTCCCCAGTTGCATCGGCTCTTCGGGAGGAAGAACAGGGGTTTGGAAGTTGGGGGCCAAGCGAATCATACTACGCCGAGATTGTTCCTTCTCGGAATTACGTTCCTTAAAACGCAAATCAACCTTGATACAGAGAGAGATAATATCATCCAAAGATGTAGGGAGTTCCTGAGATACCAACTCGTCTTTGATCCGGTCTGAAAGGCCCTGCCAGAACGTAGCTACTAGGGCCTCGTCGTTCCAGTGAAGTTCAGAGGCCATAGTTCTGAAGTGGACCGCATACTGTCCCACAGACTGGTTTCCCTGGCGAAGACGTAATAAGCCGGAAGCGGCATTGGACACCCTTCCTGGCTCATCAAATATTTTCTTGAAAGTGGACAAAAAGATGCTGAAATTATATAGAATGGGATCCTCCCTTTCCCATAAAGGGGAAGACCATGCTAAGGCTTGACCGGACAATAAAGAAATCACATAGGCCACTTTCGTTTTTTCGGAAGGGAAGTTCCCTGGTAATAGCTCGAATTGTATGGAGTATTGATTTAAAAATCCTCTGCAATATTTGGGGTCCCCATCGAACTTGGGTGGGTTAGGTATCCGTAACTGCGAGGAAGAAGCTGCTGCTACGGCCTGAGGTTCAGGGGCCACTGCCGGCCCAGCTGGTCCACCAGCCACTAGGGTGTTCTGGACAACATCCAACCGGGTAGATAGACTATTAAGGAATTTTAAAAGCTGCTCTTGGTTAGCCTCTTGCTTATCCATCCTTCCCACTAAATGCTCCAACAGATCTTTAGCTGCGGCATCCATGGTCAGAGCAAACTGTAACAGATTCTGTAACTTCAACTACTAATCTTGATTAGCGCTGGCTTACCTGAGGTGCGGAGTCTAACGATCTCCCCGGTGTTCACCAAGAACCGCCGCAAGGCGGGGTGGGCTTCGCTGCCAGGAGTCGCAGGTCGCGGTCCTCAGGTTCGCCCCAAGATGTAGTACAGCAGAGTGGAGCGGAGGTTGCAGAGTCAGACAAGCGGGTTCGGTACACAGGAATGGAGTCAGGCAGAATCAGAAGGCAACTCGGAGTCAACAAGCCAGGTTCGGTACACGGGTCACAAGAACAGAGGAATGGTCCGCAAGCCGGGTCGGTACACAGAGATAGGAGAGCCAGAGTAGTCAAACAGGCAGAGATCAGCACACAGGAAGATACAGGAGACTGGAAGACACAGCAATCCACGAAGCACAGGAGCCAGGAACAGGTAAGTGTTGCTCTGACACTCAGCGAGGTTTTTATCCTGACAGGGATTCAAAATCCCCGCCTCTAGGTTGCGGTCATGTGACCGCCTCCGGGTGCGGTCACGTGGTGTTGGATGCGGAAGTGCGGCTTCCGGAACGGCGGAGAAGGTAAGTCTGTTACAAACTGATACATGTTCTATTGTACTCTGTACCTTTCCAATTAATGTATTACGCGTTTTATTGCACCCTTGAAGGGTATACAAAAGGTTATCTCCAAGCTCCAGAAATGAACGGTCTATAGTAAAGGAAGAAATCATTTTGAGGATTAAGAGTCTCTCTTATGATAACTTGTTTAGAGCTACAAACAGTGTGGTCATACACCAAGGGGAACTTGCTTTACGTAGCAATGAAACGTGGTACTGAGATCCTGTATATAACATCTTTAAGGTGATAAGTTTATTATATTATCAAAGGGAGGAACTGTCGAAGTCGTATAATTGGATGAATGAAAGTATATTGGTTAATATTGTTTTATTTGGTCGATTGCACTCAGTATGCCACGCTACACGTGGCATACGGCGATCGCAAGGTAAAATACGCACTTACACACTCGCATTGCAACATTTAGTTATTTATGTAATTCATTTATGAGCAGATAGTATTTAGTTTATTATTATTTTATATAATATGATTAAATGTACACTTCAGTGTTATTTAAGGTTCAGGTTAAAGGAAATGTGTCATGTCTGATATCATATTAATCCCCTTTACATCAGCAGCTGTCAGGTGCATTCGGCGAAGAGATCGCACATTGCATACTCAAGTTATTGTTGTTAGGGAATAAACCTTTAATATGATGCTGACTGTAAAATGCTAATGTTGGCGGGAAGAACAGGGTTCATTCCCTGAAGAGATGACCCCCACCTTTGGATTTCTTAGATTGAACCAGCCTATGACCTGTTTACCCTTTACCCATGTGAAGTATGGACCTATAGAAGCAAGCCACGTCACCTCTATTGTTCACTCTGTAACACTGACTGTATATATAATCATAGCTGCACCCCCACTAGCCTCAGTCTACTCTCACCACAGTATTCTAAACAGATATACTGTTCACTGGGTCCCGTGGGAGCGCAGCAAATGCATGCGATAGCAGCGGTATGTATTTAACTTTTGGTATTGGCTGTACTGTACTGTATCATAATATAATAATGTATTGAACGGTTGACAATTTACATCTACTAAAATAAATCACTTTGTGCGTTAGAAACACAATACAATCGCTTTTGCAATGCTTATTTGAAAACGATAGAATTACTTTAATAATGTATAATACCTGTGTGGAATATAGATTCACAAAAATATGGACATTAATTATAAAAGTTAAAAAATATTAAAAAGCTTTTTCCATTAAATACATTTAATAGGATAGTCTTGCAACTACACATAAAATTAATTTTTACAGTTGTTCATGATTGCAAACATGATATAGCATGCATACGTGACTGTCATCACTAGTAATCAGGACTTAGACTAGCCCTGTAGCTGGAGCAAGAGATACAGCAGAATAACAAGTAACTTTGAGGTGTCCAAAGCTTGAATCGGATTTGGCAGCGTGCCTTCGACTTTGGCAGTACACCTTGGCAGTTACCTTACAGTACATTGACTATGGGCAAATGCCCCTTCCACGCCCCGTTCCCTTCCAGAACTGATAAGCTGTAGTAAATATCCTTTGCGTAGGAAGATGAATTGGATGTTGCTGCGTTTAGTTGCGTGTGATCCAGTTCTGGGCATGCACAGATTAAACTGCGAATTATATGCACAAAATTGGCATTTACAATCCTTGATGAATCAGGTACATTGTTCTCAATACCTTTCTGAAGCCAGGGAAAAAAAGATTGCTTACCCAGGTTATTATTTTGGGGGTGGGGAAGTTCTTGGTGAAATGAAGCAGAGTGAAAGAATCAATTAAAAAACAATTATACTACGCTGATTGTTTTATCTCCTGAATATACATAAGTCTACTGTAACATAACGCGTCATTGATTGATGTTCAATGTTGACTTTTGCAAAAATTAAAAAAAACACAATTATACTTATCACATTGTTCGAATGAGAAGAGTGAACAAATTCATTAAGATCTGCACCATATTATTCTTTTATAGTAATCTTTTCTTTGTAAGGCTGGATACACACTGGAGCATTTTCATCCAATAATCGGGCAAATCAGCCAACATACGACCATTCAGTCGGAAGTCGGTTTAGTTTGTATAGTGACACAATGGTTGAAAGTGGTTCCAAAGTGTCGATTGTCAACTCATTTGGTTGGTCGTACTGTTTAATATTTTCCGACCAATAACCTAACGGTCATGTAGTGTGTATGCACTCATGCTCACGATCTCCATGTGTCAGGTGCCGTCCCCGCACCTTCACTCGGTGCTGGGGATGGGCGCCTGTATCCGAGTCCTCACGTCCCGTTGCTAGGAAACGGGACGAATGACATACTTTCGCCCTGCAGTCGGGCGCATGCGCGGAGGCTCGCGTCCCGTTGCCTAGCAATGGGACACTATTCTTTCCACCTGACCCCCGCTCTCCAATAGGCAGCTGGCTCTCCCTATATCAGGAAGTCTCTGGCACCATTAGGGTGCCAGAGTATCGTGGTATGGTTCCCCTGCTCCAGCGTGCTCAGTTATTTCCGGATTGACCTCTTGGCTCCTGATCCGGCTTGTCTGACACTCCCTACGGATCTCCCTTGGGCATTATCCTACTCTTTGGCTTTGACACCGGACCGTCTGACCTCGCTTTTGTGTGCCTACTCTGTACTGCGCAGCCAGCCCGGTTTGAACTTGGATCACCTCACTACGTTTCTGCCTGATCCCTATACCGTCCTACCTCTGGTCAGTACAGCACCTCTTACCAGCACCACTTCACTGGTGGCTGACACGGAGGGCCGCGACCTGCGTACTCCTGCAGCAAATTCCAAACTTCCTTGCGGGGGTCCCTGATGAAATCCAGGAGTACGTTTAGACTCCGCGCCTCCAGGTTAGATGTGCAAATACCAGTAAGTGGCCTCTACGTTGAACCGTGACACCATGGAGTTTACAGAGTTGTGTTCTTTTCAGCCAATGCTAGCAATGAATGTCCATGTGAATAAATGTAGAGAGTACAGTAGAAGGAATAATTCATTTGTTCGTTCTGAGACAGAATGTTTTGTTTCAGAGTCACAGAAGCTAACGAAATTCATTAGAACATGTGGATAGCTCTAGCAAGGTGGTTTTAATCATTGTGACAATGTAACAAAAATAAATGAATTAATATTGTGCTGTCATTTTCTGAAGACTAGAGGACCAGGTGAAGGACCAGAAGAAAAGCACAGATCTGAAGGTAAATTGTGTCAGTGTGTATGGATGAATTGACAGACTGATCGAAACTGCAGTCGTGGGTACAATCGTTTGAGATAACAGGTCAGTCAGAAAAGTGTGTACCTAGCCTAATTTTGCTTTGCTGGATAGTAAATAATAATTCCATTATTGGTTTTACTGAGTTCCCCCTTTTAATGTTATTGTTATTCTTTTACTTTCATTTTTAGACTCCAGCACTTTGTGTGATAGGCCAGATAGGACGAAACAGACCAGATGTAATTGTAGATAGTGTGAAAGCAGGTATATTGCCAGCAACCTAATAAAATTGTATACTGCAGCTATTTAATATATGGCAGTATTTGTCCAGAATACGTTTATTAGTGCTATTTTCTATTTATACAGATATGTTGAGCCCTATTTTTTTTTTAAACAATATTTTTATTTCAAGAAATGACAAGCAGCAACATGTCCAAAATGTACTTTGACAGACAACATACAAGATAAAGGACATCTTAAGCATGAGTATACATAATGTCCAGGTTGTCTTCATTTATAAGGTGATATATGGGAAACCAAATGAGGAAGGGGGGTTGGTAAAAATGAAAGCCAAAAGAAAAAGGGGTTAGAGATGGGAGTGAATGTTAGAGGAACTTTGGGGATATCAGAGGTGGGTTAGGAAGCAACATAAGGACTAGGGTGAGTAATAGTAACTCTGAAGAATGGGAGTACTATAAAAGGTGTGATACATTTATGTCTCCGGACCACAGTTGGACCACTAGGTAGTGAAGGAGGAGCTTGAGTTCCCAGATTTGATCAAAATGATCCCTTTTATTGAGGATAAAGTTGGTGATCCTCTCTATATTAGCAATGAACAAAATCTTACTTTTAACTATGTGTAAGAGAGGTAGTAGTGATTGTTTCCAGAATGTTGCCACCAAGCACCTGGCAGCTTGGAGGATTTGGAGTATTAATTTTTTTCAGCAGTTTTGGTAATGGCCGCCATTAGAAAGGGAGCCATCCATGGGCTTAGCAACGCATTAGGTTTTGAGTAGAAATTTAATATCCAATTACATTTTTAGGCAGGTCCACTAAATATGCAAAAATATGGAAAAGTCACCTCTTGTCTAATGGTCTTCCAGGGATGTTCACCTGGTGGAGAACCTAGGTCCTTTCCCAATCAACTTTTATCTTCATCGATGGTTCCACGCTAAAAAAGAGCAATATAATACTGTGACTTGTGGGGGTGTGATAGCAGCTTGTCTCAAAATAGGTGAGATATCGGAACAATTGTTCCCTTGGAAAAGTTTGGAGAAAAGAGCATTTCTTAAGGTATTCAATTAGCTTTTACTGGAAGATGCTGTGTCTCTTTGTGATTCTAAGGAGCGCCAAGATGCTCCATTGACAAAGCCATAAGTAAATCTTGATCTGCCTGGAAGAAGTTTCCAGGACTATTTATGAGTACCTGGTGACCCTGGAGGAAAGTTTATATTGTCCCATATGGGAGTTAGAGGGGAGGGGTCAGTGGTGAGAAGTTGAGTGAAGTGAGACCAGAGTGTGCCAGAGAATTTAGTAGCTGGATTGTCTAGGAGATCTTACTGTTTTCTTGTGTCTAAGGGTATTAAGATAGAGAACAATAATGAGATCCCCGCTTTATCCATTCAATTTGCATCCAATAGAGAGTTTCAGGAGGTGCAAACCATGTCAGAACATGGCTTTAGTGGGTGGCATAGTAATCTTTTTTTTTATATCTGACAGACATCTCCCTCCTGTGAGGCACTAGAGAGGGTTTTGTAAATTTTAATCTAGAAGGTGTGTCTAGCCAGACAAATTTAGATATCAGATTCTGTACTTGACATAAGGTCTCACTTGGAATACAACCTGGTATTGTTTGAATATATACAAAAGTGGAAGCTGCTCAAATCAATTTATAGGCCATAACAGGTGCTTGAAAGGGTGGGGTTATCCTGCAAGGAACATACACACAACATTTTTTCCCCCAGCACACTGCTATAGCCAGCAACAGATCTGCCATTTCTACTGTAGATAAAAATGCAAAAGTCTTTGTTGCACACATTTGCAAATGTATGTTTAAGCCATCCGCCACGCCAAGGCGCTTTTGCTAATAGGATGGTCCTACTCTAAACAATGAGAGTCCCATATATTTGGGCCATACATATGTGTTTTTAAATTGAGAGCCAACTTACCAAAGAGGTACCCCAGAAGCCTCCAAACAGCAATTCAGTGCCAGTACCCCCTCTCAGCTACTGACACCAACATGCCTCTCAGACAAATACAAAAGTGGAAGCTGCTCAAATTAATTTATAGGCCATAACAGGTGCTTGAAAGGGTGGGGTTATCCTGCAAGGAACATACACACAACATTATAGGTTTCCAAGCAAAGCAGTGCGCTGGGGCCCTCCCTAAAACCGAAACAAAGCCACTGTCGTGTCATAGCCTTCAAACTTTATTGCTCTCCGTTCCATTTCTTTCATTAATTATATATTTATTTTATTTATTTATATATTATTATTTATTTATTTATATATATATTTTTAGTAGGTAGCAGGGGGAAACAACCGACATGGAAGTTGTTAAAACTATTAGAAAAACTTTATTATAGCTTTACTTCTTCAAAAAAATTATGTGTGTTGATTTTGTCTTGCTTATGTAAAATTTAGTGCCTCTACGTTGTTTTTGTCAAGGTCAGAATATGTATTTGCAACAGCAAGATGGCATGTACAGATAACAGCTGATACTGAGGTGATTAGTCCACCTAAACATATTAATAAGGAGGGTTTGAAGGTTCTTAATAAATCTCCTAGAATAATATATTGAAAGGTTGGCAAGCCTGTGGGGCCCTTATGCTTGTGGGGCCCCCGGGCAACTGCCCAGCATGCCCATGCGTTAACATGGCTCTGAGCATGCGCCCACCTGGTTATTTCAAAACTTCCTGCATTCACTTGATTGGCTAATTGCCTGTCAGCCCTGTCTATTTAAAGCACCTGCCTCCCTACTAAGGTGCCTGATCTTTAGGTCTCCTTACCTGTTAGGACATCTCCTCCTCTGGCTCCTATTTATTGCTTCCACCTAGTTAATCATTGGATTCAGCAACCATGCTGCAGATAGTTGCGCAGCACCTCTGATCCTGCTCCAGGGCTTCCAGCTCATCAGGACCTCAGCTCTTCACCATCCTGCAGCCTGTTGCTCTCCTGTGTATACCTGTATCACCTCCACAGTCAGACACTGCTGCCATTCTGCAGATCATTGTGCATCACCTCTGATCCTGCTCCAGGGCATCCAGCTCATCATCATCCTGCAGCCTATTACTCTCTCCGTGTATACCTGTATCTCCTCTGCAGCCAAGACGAGGCCGCCACTCTGCAGATTGTTGCGCATCTCCTCTGGCCCTGCTCCGGGGCTTCCAGCTCAGCGCTTCATCATCCTGCAGCTTTGCTCTTTTGTGCATACCTGACTCACCTTCTCTGCGGTCTTGATGCTGCTGTCTATCTGCAGACCGTTGTGCCTCTCTCCGATTTTACTCCAGAGCCATCCTGTTCACCAGAACCTTGGTGCACCAGCATCCCATAGACTCTATTCTTATCTAGCACTACCACTTACCTGTTGGACCCGCCTCAGCGCTCTGATATATCCGCATTTCCACCTTTATCTCCTGACCATCCATCTAGTCTCGCTCATTGTCCCCCTAAAGGACCATCACCTGCAGTTAGAGAGCCCATATCCCCTTGCGGGATCCCTGGTGAAAACCTCTCTTCTGTTAAACTCCGTGCCTCTCTGGGGGTAGTATCCATCTGAGCAGACTTCAAGGCTCATCCTGACTCTGAATCCGTGACAAGAGAAAGTTCTCTTTGTATTATAATCCACAACTGCTCTTTATATAAATGCCCAGGTTTATGATTTTCCTGTTTTCCAGTTAAAGTTAACTTTTTGGGTTAAGAGTGTTTTGGTCATTATGGAGTATATGAATGGGTAACACCTCTGAATTAGAATAATTTATTTTATAACTGGACAGAATGTAGTACAATTCCAAGGTCTTATATAAATTTGGGAGAGAAATGTGGGGGGAGGTTAGTGTGAGTTGTCGAAGTCAGTAAATTGGATAAAGTCATTTCAATTAAAGTCTAGCAAACTTGGTTGTCTTTGTCTGAAAAGATGCGTACGGTACGCTATGACGTACAAGGGCACGCTACGGCGTGAAAGGGCGTACGCATCCACTACACGTGGCAGCAACAGTAATTGGTCTTTTACCATACATTCGCACAAACACGCATACTTATAAAATAGTACACATTATTGGTAGTTGCAACACATAGTCAGTTATGTCGAAATATAGTAGTATTTATATGTTATATCAGAGTTACATGCATATTAGTGAAATACACAGAACGGGTTAAAGGAATAACATCATGAGTGGTATCATAATGAACCTTGTTACATATCCTACTGTTTGGTGCGCTCTGCGAGGGAATCGCAGAGTGCATACGCAAGTTATGAATGATAGGGAATTATGAACTACTTAAGACTAAGGAATTCTGGCGGGAAGAGCAGAGCATACCCCCTGCAGAGATGACCCCCTCCTTTGGATTCCTTAGGATGAACCAGCCAATGATTGACGACCCCTTGGACATTCCTGAGACCCGGACCAATAGATGCAAGCCATACCATCTTCATTGTATTACTGTATTTGATTGTGTATATAAGCAGCAGCTTGTGATCCAGAGTGCAGACTTCTTGTCCCCAGACTTCAGGATTGAATGACTGCACTGGATCCAGAGCGCCTGCGATAAGTAACGGCTGTATTTACTATTACTTCGCTTGAGCATATTTTTTCCACTTATTGCGAATAAATCTTTGTGCGTTGGAAACACAAATCGAGGTTCGACAATCGTTATTGGTTAGCGACAATACGCACATAACAATTGGGGGCTCGTGAGCTTTGGAGGTTTCGTTGCCGATGATACGCAAGACCAACGGATTTCGGTTCCTCAACAAAGGGTGGAGACGCGTCATAAACGGGTAAGAACGCATGGTGTTCAAAACCTGAATTTTACTCTGTGTTGCGAAACCGAATGTCCGTTTTGCATTATCTAGGGCACGCTAACTAGAACCTAGGGACAAAAGAGAAAACTGTTTCTTTTTTCTGTCATTGTGCGTTTTAACTGTATTGCATTGTTTAGCGTATGTGTACTTCCTGCTGTGCGTACGCGAACTTCCGGTAAACTTGCCACGTGGTTAAACAATCGTTTTGATAGTTATTATACATGCATAGTATAATTACTTGTGAAAGCCTCTGAGACATTATTACTATTGTTGGGAACTTTTGATTTTCTGCGCAGAAAAGGTGTATAGTGTGTGATGTTGTAACGTAGATACACTGTTTTATTGTTGAGGTGCTCAGTTGCTGTCTGACGAGGCGGATTGCCCAACTGAAGGACGGTATACAGGGCAGGTATACCGAATGCGAAAACTGGGTTTTCGCAAAGCGCTACCAATAGATCGCAAGGTTTGCTAATAATTAGTATTGGTAGGCAGTGCGATCCGGTCGCACCGTTAGTGCGAATTGGTGAAGTAGCTAGGAGGAATTATACTGGAAAGGCAGGTTGATTGTATCGACTTTGCGCTCCCAGCGATAATAAACTCAGCAGATTTTGTGGTTTAGCCAGGGTATCGAGGAGCTGATAGCCCTTGGGGCCCACAGTGATATTTCTGTATTAGGGAAAAGCGAGTGAGCGCGGCTAAAGTAAATACGTTCACCGAGGATTATAGATCTCTAGCGGTGAGTATAGCAACAGAGTTGAAATTATTAGGTGGAAAGAACAGAGCATTGCGGTGTGTCTGTATTTCACATTTGGCCGGAAGGAACAGAGCATTGCGGTGTGTCTGTGTTCCGGGTAGAAGGTATATTGTTCAACATGGGTGCTAAGCATACGCTAGAGATGGTCAGTGTACTGCCTAAGGAAGGCCCTATTGGTTCAGCGAGGTTTCTCATGTGTAAGAAGTATGGTGCATATGCAACTGTGTATTGTGACACGTGGGTCGGGATGACCAAAGCTTGTGATAGGCCTTTCCCAACAATAGGGAGTTTTAATGCAGAGGTACTGAATACTGTAAAAGATAAAATATGGTTGATCAAGTCAACGAAAAAGAGAAATAGACATAATGATTGTTTAAAATTGTGGCAAATGGAAGGTAACACGTGGCAGAGCAGCGAATGCAAACCGGAAATAGGCGTGGCGAAAAGCGCGCGCAAGGCGGATGTAACCATTGAGAAGCGTGGCGAACTCAGCGCAAGCGCGCCCCCGCCACCTTATGTGGCGGGAGGGGTAAGTACAGCCGTTGTTAAAACTGAAAATAGAAAAATTACTAAGTTGTACCCTGTTTTAAATCAGTTTCAATCAAGTGTATCTGAAAACGAAGATGAACCCACTGTGATTTCGGCCATTGCCCATGCTGTTAATGTACTAGAGGCTCAGCGCAAGTATGAGAAAATGGCTGAGATAGGTGAGAGTAGCGTGATCACTAGGAGTGAAAGTGTTCTAAATCTAGGGCCTGTAAATCCTGTAGCGTCCCCTGAAGTTAGTGTACCAGAGGGTGTGTTCCCGGTCCGCACAATATCAGTTCCCAATGGGAAACCGGATAAGGATGGTGTAGTTCCTTTAAGAAATGTTACAATGCATTGTCCCTGGACTAGATCAGAATTACGTTCCATTATGACTGAATTCCCAGATCCTAGAAAAGAGTTAGCTAAATGTCAGAAATTTGTAAAGACTTAGGGAATGCTCATGAACCAACCAGTAAGGATTGGCGGGTAGTGTTGAGGGCGTGTCTTCCTCCCAATACTAACATACAAAAATTTATTGGAGATTGTTTGTTGGAGGAAGATGACACCCTGACTGATGAGATTAACCAACGGAATATAGAACAAATTGTCAAACACTTAGCCATCTGTTTTCCAGTAGTAGTAAATTGGAGTAAGATTTTCACCATTAAACAAAAGGATAGTGAAACTGCCTCAGATTACTTTGCTAGAGCTATAACAGCGATTGCACGATTTACTGGGATATCCAACATAAGTGAGGACCCACATCACAGAGAGGTAGCTGTAGGGGTACTGATGGATGGCCTTAGGGAAAATTTAAAGACGAGAGTACAAACCACATTACCTAATTGGAGAGGCGTCACGGTAGACTTCCTTAGGGAGTCTGCTGTGGAGCATGACAAGAACCTTTTTAGAAAAAGGGAAGAGAAAAGTGATAGGTTAATGACGGTAAGTATACAGGCTCTAGAAGGGGTGCATACACGACCACCAGCATACAACCCATATAACAGGAAACCTAAAGTGATCAGGTGTTTCAACTGTAACGAGGAAGGACATTACAGGAGAGATTGTAATAAAGAAAGACTCAATACACATAGGGGTGGGTCACATAGATATCCTCCAAGAAAGGATTCACATAGACTAGAAGACTCACATCTACCCGCGCATATTACGGCAGCAAATGCTGCGCGGGAAATCAATAGTCAGCGCTAGGGGTCAGGTCATACCTGTAGTCTACAGCCAGTGAGGTTAACTGAGAGTCAGAGTGAAGAACCAACAATGATAGTTGACATAGCTGGCAGGAAACAAACTTTTCTTGTAGATACAGGGGCGGCCCGATCTGTGATAACCTCTCCTTTCAATCTACAGGTGACCAGCAAAACTATTCCAGCTATGGGGGTGACGGGAAAAGTGTTACATTATCCTCTAACTAAACCCGCCGAAGTTACTATCGGGCCTCTGCATACTAAGCATTCGTTTCTCTTGGCTGCAGCGGCTCCTACTAACTTGCTAGGGAGAGACTTGTTATGTAAAATGGGATGTGTCATATACTGTACTTCAGATGGTGTGTTCCTAGATATACCCGAGAAGGTTGCACATGAGGTACAGGACATATTGGACACCCCTCCAAGGTTAATGTTACACTCTCCTGTTATAGAACAAAGTCCATCTCAAGTAAAGGGGATGTTGCTGGAAATACCAGGTTCCCTATGGACCAGAGATGGACAGGACACTGGACTGATGGCAAACGTAGCCCCTGTCATGGTCAATCTAAAAAGTGGTAGGATAGCTCCAAAAATCCCACAGTATCCATTAAAACCGGAGGTGGAACTAGGGGTATATCCTGTTATTGAGAGGCTGTTACAACAAGGGATTTTAATTCGTACAGCCAGTACAGCAAATAGTCCCATTTTCCCTGTGAAGAAGAGTGGGGGGAGGGGCTATAGATTAGTCCAGGACTTAAGGGGAATTAACAAAGTTGTTGAGAGCCAATTCCCCGTAGTGCCGAATCCAGCTGTCATCCTCATGCAGATTCCACCGTCTGCCAGTCATTTTACTGTCATTGATCTATGTTCTGCTTTCTTTTCAGTCCCTCTTCACCCTGACTGCCAATACCTTTTTGCATTCTCCTACAGGGGAGTGCAATACACATGGACCAGACTACCCCAGGGGTTCATTGACAGCCCCAGTATTTTCTCCCAAGCCTTACATGACTGTTTGCAATCCTTTCAACCCCACAATGGGTCTGTTCTAATTCAATATGTGGACGATTTGTTGTTGTGCTCTGATTCTTTTATGTCATGTTTACATGATACTAAATTGTTGTTGCTTCATCTTTCACAAACAGGGCACAAGGTGGCAAAGGATAAATTACAGCCATGTCAGACTAAGGTCAAATACTTAGGACACTGCCTCACTAAGGGGCTAAGACACCTGACAACCGACAGAATTGAGGCCATACAACACATGACCCTGCCGCAGAGCCAGAAGCAGATTCGTACTTTCTTGGGGATGTGTGGATACTGTAGGTCCTGGATCCCAGGTTTTTCTATTCTGGCATTACCATTGCAGGAGCTAGTCTCTTCCTCAAAACCAGAACGTGTCATACACACAGAAGAGTCGGAGCAAGCGTTCTTTAATCTTAAAGATAGTCTGACAAGAGCACCTGCATTGGGAATACCTGATTATGAAAAGCCTTTTGAGCTATTTTGTACAGAAGCTGATGGCTGTGCAGCAGGTGTCCTCACACAGAAACATGGTGACGCTAGCAGACCGGTAGCATACTACAGTGCACAATTAGACAATGTGGCAAGGTCACTCCCAACATGTCTCAGAAGTGTAGCAGCAACGGCCCTTCTAGTAAGTAAGAGCGAGGATGTAGTATTAGGACATAATTCAACCATCTATACACCCCATGCTGTATCAGCTCTGTTAAATTCAGCCTAAACCAGACATGTTTCTTCAGCTAGATTCACAAAGTGGGAACTAGCCCTGATGGCACCCTCAAACATCACCATCAAACGATGTAGCACCCTAAATCCAGCTACATACCTTCCGTATGTGTCTCAAGAGACACAAAGGGTGGGAGGTGAGGAGACCCTGGTTGATGATGAGTTAGGCAAGAATACTGACACGCATGACTGTATGGAACACCTGAATCAGACCTTTACTGCAAGGCCCGACATACGTGACACCCCCTTAGAAAATGTAGATTTTACGTTTTATACAGACGGAAGTTGCCATAGACAGACAGAGACAGGAGAGCTATGTACTGGTTACGCTGTTGTAGACGATCAGGATGTGGTAGAAGCTGAACCCCTTGGTCCACCTCACTCAGCCCAGGTGGCGGAACTAGTAGCACTAAGGAGAGCGTGTGAATTGGCAGAGGGTAAATCAGCCAACATATATACTGACTCTAGGTACGCCTTCGGGGTAGTGCATGATTTTGGGGCCCTTTGGCGTCTTAGAAACTTTACGACAGCAGCAGGTACACCAGTGGCACACTCACAACACATAAAAGGACTTCTGACAGCGATACAGTTACCCAGAACAGTAGCCGTCATAAAGTGCAAAGCCCATACCTTTGAAGAAGACCCAGTGTCATTGGGCAACAACAGGGCAGACGAAGCTGCTAAATGGGCAGCAGGGCAACCTATGACTGTATCGACCGAGACTATGATGGTTTTTCAGACATTAGACACGCAGAAATTAATTGAAATGCAAGATTTGTGTTCCCTGCAGGAGAAGGCGGTCTGGAAGGCGAAGGGATGTGGTCAAGAGTCCTCAGGACTCTGGAGGGATGGACAAGGTAAGCCTGTAGCTCCCCGAACATACTATCCAAGCCTTGCTGAAGCAGCACACGGCCTGACTCACCTGGGTAAAGAAGGTATGTGCAAACTGGTGAGAGCATACTGGTGTGCTCCCGGATTTTCCTCTCAAGCTGGTAAGAAAGCAATGTCATGTCTTACTTGTTTGAGGAAAAATGTTGGGAAAACTATTCCAACTGAGCCATCCCACATCCCTCCTACAGACGGACCTTTTCAGGTAATACAAATTGACTATATCCAACTACCACCGTGCAGGAATCTAAAGTATGTGTTAGTGTGTATTGATGTGTTTTCCGGTTGGGTAGAAGCATATCCGGCAGCCACTAATACTGCTGTGTTCACTGCAAAGAAAATTGTACAAGACTTTGTGTGTAGGTTCGGTATCCCTAGAATCATTGAAAGTGATAGGGGTACCCATTTTACTGGTGATGTCTTCCAAAATATGTGTAAACTCATGGGAATCAGTAGCAGACTTCACACCCCTTACCGACCACAAGCCAGTGGTAAGGTGGAGAGAGTAAACGGTACTATCAAGAACAAACTAGGTAAGATAATGGCTGAAACTGGGTTGGCATGGCCTGAGGCTTTGCCGTTGGTCCTCCACAGCATTCGAACCACTCCTAGACCTCCTCTTAATCTGTCCCCCTTTGAGATACTGTTCGGACGACAACCTCATTTGATCGTGAGTCCACAAGACGACTTAAAGTGTAATAATGAAGTGACTGTACAATATCTTATAAGAATGAGTAGACAGCTGAAACAACAACAACAAAAACTAAAAATGCTGTCACCTGGTATGCCAGAGACGAACTGTCATGATGTTGAACCTGGAGACTATGTTATGATCCGCAATTTCTTACGTTCAGGTTGTTTAACAGACCGTTGGGAAGGCCCGTACCAAGTGCTGCTGACCAGTACTACATCACTGAAGGTTGCAGAGAGAGACACTTGGGTCCATTCCACCCACTGCAGGAGAGTCCATAATCCGGAGAAAGTGCAAGACAAGACTCAGACCGACGACATAGAGCTGTCACTTGTGAGCCTGTTCCAGGAGACCTAAAGCCTGCAGTTGAGACACCTGAACCAGAGACGTTGCCTCAGAACTATCTTTCCAGCGATGGAGTGGCGGTTTTTGTTTTTCTTTTGTTCCAGGATTTTCCTTGTTTTTACTTTTTCTAGGACATTCTATTTTTGTGAAGGAGGATGGAGGACGGAGGAGAGTTCTGGGAGTGATACGGATGAAATAGAGGCCGAAGAAAAGTTAATAGGATATCCTGAGCAGCCCATTATCAAACTTGGTCCAGGGGTTATGAAAAGGTCTGCTAGCTCAGGAACTCGGAGGCAGTGTGAGGGGCTATTGTCTGATGAGTATTGTATCTGCAAGTTCTGCAACTCCCTAGTTGACGAGAGATGCATCCAACGATGCCAGTCCCCCAGTACTCTGAATATAGGCGGGCATCCTTTGGAGGATTATCACTCCCTGGTGGGTAAGGTGCTAAACCAAACTGAGTGTTGGGTGTGCTCTCACGTGCCTCAAGGGCAGCATAACATAGGACTAGTGCCATTCCCGCTAAACATATCCGAAGTACTCGAATTAAGGGGTGGGAGGCCCATAGAAGGGAGGTACAATAACACTAGGTCCCCTAGTCTGACGCTTCGACAATACTCCATAGGCAGATCGTTGCTGTGCCTAAACATATCTCATGCAAAGCGCCTGGAGAATTGGGAGGCTGACCTATCAGATCAGACAATGGCTCGCCACACTCATTTTAGAGAGAGACCCACAAGGTCACTACTAGGCAGGAATGCTGATGGAAGTCACAAGTTAGGGCGTATAACCAAACATAAGAAGGTATCTATTGGAAAAGTCTCTACAGATAAATGTGAAAATATCATTAATGCCGACACGTGTCTAGAGCAGATGGAGACACTAGGCATGGGTAGTTTTATCAAAACTCTGTGTGATATAATTCATGGGCATACTGTTCCTTATGTTCTCCCTGATGATGTGTATTTTGTTTGTGGGAGGAAAGCTTATTCCTGGGTGACTCCGAGTTCCAAGGGCTTGTGTTTCTTAGCTAAACTGGTTCCTGAAATCATGACTATTACTCATGAAGAAATGGTAGATATTCACAAGACTACATCACCACCATACATACACACACAGTATGAACACCGTGGCAAGAGAAATATGATTCCTGGTGAGGAACCCATAGCTACAAAATTGATTAGTGAAACTGCTGGTTTCCAAGTTATGGTTGCTCTAGATCTCACCAGGACCGCTCGGGGAACATTCAACTTTAAATATATCCAAGACCTAGCTAAATTAATAGATAATATCACCGAGATGTATGATGACACTTTCAGGTATACTGGAAGGGAGCTACAAGCGTACAAGAAGGAGTTGGTGCAACATAGACTGGTACTAAATTATCTCACCTCTATTACTGGTGGGTACTGTGTGACACTGGCCACCCAGTTCGGTGTCAAATGTTGCACGTACATTACTAATAATACGGAAGACCCTAAAGAGGTTATAGACCGGAAGATGGATGAAATTTTGCAGCTGAAATGGGAATTTCGAAAGAGCCATAATTCTTCGTTATATGAGGTCGGGGAAAAGGTGGCGGGTTGGTTCTCATGGTTGAACCCAGCAAAATGGTTCTCCGGTCTGGGGGAGTGGGTACAGGAAATGGTTGCTAGTGTAGGTAAGCTCCTTCTCCTTATACTGGGTGTCATCTTAGCAATTGGTTTAGTTGTCAAATGTGTTCCTACTGTGTTGAAGTGTGGAAAATGGTCTCATGGGAGTAACACTGAGAAAGAGACTGAAAGGGTGGTACCAGATACCGAGATCATGGTCTGTGAAGAAGTATTGTATAATCCTGAGCTTGAAACGGTGATTGGGTGATAGTTTATTACACTATCAAAGGGTGGAACTGTCGAAGTCAGTAAATTGGATAAAGTCATTTCAATTAAAGTCTAGCAAACTTGGTTGTCTTTGTCTGAAAAGATGCGTACGGTACGCTATGACGTACAAGGGCACGCTACGGCGTGAAAGGGCGTACGCATCCACTACACGTGGCAGCAACAGTAATTGGTCTTTTACCATACATTCGCACAAACACGCATACTTATAAAATAGTACACATTATTGGTAGTTGCAACACATAGTCAGTTATGTCGAAATATAGTAGTATTTATATGTTATATCAGAGTTACATGCATATTAGTGAAATACACAGAACGGGTTAAAGGAATAACATCATGAGTGGTATCATAATGAACCTTGTTACATATCCTACTGTTTGGTGCGCTCTGCGAGGGAATCGCAGAGTGCATACGCAAGTTATGAATGATAGGGAATTATGAACTACTTAAGACTAAGGAATTCTGGCGGGAAGAGCAGAGCATACCCCCTGCAGAGATGACCCCCTCCTTTGGATTCCTTAGGATGAACCAGCCAATGATTGATGACCCCTTGGACATTCCTGAGACCCGGACCAATAGATGCAAGCCATACCATCTTCATTGTATTACTATATTTGATTGTGTATATAAGCAGCAGCTTGTGATCCAGAGTGCAGACTTCTTGTCCCCAGACTTCAGGATTGAATGACTGCACTGGATCCAGAGCGCCTGCGATAAGTAACGGCTGTATTTACTATTACTTCGCTTGAGCATATTTTTTCCACTTATTGCGAATAAATCTTTGTGCGTTGGAAACACAAATCGAGGTTCGACAATCGTTATTGGTTAGCGACAATACGCACATAACAGAGTATTACATGAGTGGTTTGATAGAGAGCTTCGATCTCCGTAAGTAGGTGTTCCGTTAGGGCAAATTGAGTGTAAGAAACATAAAAGGCTAGAGAATCCTGTAAAATGCCATCTCTGTGTAACGGCTACCACTGGCCACAAAGATAAATCTTAAGAACAAGGTATGAGAGAGAGAGATCTTCACCTATAGCAGCAGCATTTCCAGTAGAGAGAAATATTCTCACAGATGCCCCCAGGACTTAAGTTTAGAGAAGTAAAGATTTATCTTTAGTGCCAGGTAGCCAAGAGGTGTAGAGACTGGTAGTAACTGACGGATCGAGTAGTTATACACTAGGTGGAATACACAAGAATATCCAGGCGAATGCAAATGGTCAAGGGCATGCAGCAAACAGGGATACCAAGCTCAAGCCAAAGAGTCAGGGTGGGCAGCGTGCAAGGAAGGTCCTATAATAAAGCTAAGGTTGGAGACGGACAGCAGACAAGGAATAATCAGGAACAAGCAGTATCAGGTAACAGGAAATCAATCAGAATATCAGCTTTCAGCAACACAGCAGGTTTTATGAATAATGCAGAACAAAACATTATCATACTCCGACTGGTGGCCAATCACAGGGCTTCCATGAAGGTGAGCCCCTCTGCAGGGATAAGAGGAGAGAAGTCAGCTGATCGCAATCGCTACCAGTAGAAGCTGGTTGCAGAGCAGCAAGAGCATACAGAAAGTGTCCTGAATGCTTTGCAACCAGTCGTGATAGAAGAATTGAATTCCCCCCTTAGTTTCATCATTTATCCAGCACATTCCTGATATCATCACCTATCCGGGGTATTCCTGATATCATCATCCATCCAGTGTATTCCTGATAACATCACTTGTCCAGTGTATTCCTGGTGTCATCACCTATGCAGAATAATCTGGGTATCAACATCTAACCCAAGCATTCCAGGTACTGATCTGGCACCTGCCTAAGGATTGCTACCTGATGTCTTCTGTATCCAGGGCCCAAACGAAAGCAACACGGAACAGGAACACACTGTCATAACATTGTCTGCCTTTAATTGGAGTCTGTTGATGACTCCTAGGAAAGGGGTGAAACACAACAGCCCACCCAAAGGCCTAAACTGTTGCTTAGATGGTCTATTCCACCCACTCTAGTGCTAGCTAACAATATAACAACAACAGTATCCTGTACCCTAGTCCTACCAACTTTCTATGTGAACAGTATGCTGTGCAAAACTAAGGTCTAGTATTAGGTGTAATGTACTATCCTAACTAACCTAACAGTGATACCCACAATGCAATGTGACCACAGACAGTAATACACAGTAATGACACCAAAAGCCTGATGGGTGCTATAGAATAGGGCACAGGGAAATGTGGAGGGAGAGAAAAATAGAGATACTGGCCTGAGGGACAGGGACACAGAAAAGGGGGAAATAAACTACTATACAATGCCACTAGCATAAGGCTTCTACAATGTCACAGGCCTATGGTCTCTATCTTGCTCACAGCCTAGAACCTGAATAATTATGGACAGAGGATCAAGAACTGAATTACTCGTGCCACCTCATATTCAGGAAGTCTACTGACTTGATCCAACAAACTTTTCTTGGCTCTCTCTAAACAAGCATCTTCTAATCTGACTCGCCACTGTCATCCTCAAGGATCTGCAGCCATCTTCTGTCTTGTCACCCTGAAGCCTCTTCTCCGGAGCTTTTCCTTCTTCTATCTCCATCTACGGACTGACTTACTCTGCTTGCAATAGCTACATATAAACGGTTTAGAAGAGGTGGAACGATGACTTGGTGAACCACAAATGACTCGGCACTGTGCACAAATTGTGCCCATTGCGAGCCAGTCGGAACTTGGCCTCTGATTGGACCAAAATGAATCTGAGAACATTGGTGGAGAGCTGGAAGACATTGCACATGCTGGAAACTTACCTGTTCTCTGTCAAGCAGGTAAGTGATCTTTCTCTTCTTTCAGGTGCTTCTTCACATCTTACCACTTGACTGTTACCAGCCATGTGTAGCCTAAACCTATTATTTTTCAGGGAGTTTCAATAGAGTCCCAATAAGCAAAACTACTTTAAAATAAAGGCAATCACTCTTTTTGTCAACAATTTGTGAGACATTATGCTAGAACCACTACTCTTCCCTGGCTCAAATCTTTCCCCACCACCATCACTGCTGGAAAGAAAGGGAAAGGATATTCCTCAGGCATTCAACACCACAGTCTGCCAAGGGAAAATACATTTTAGAATAGCAGTTTTACATGCGACAATGCCCTTGTACCCCCACTAGTGTTTGGTGGAGTGACCTTTACATACACCAAGGCATATGTTGAACAAGGCCTGTTACTGATTTTTCACTTGTGCATGTTCTTTCACTACTGCAAAGTAACCTAGCTGCTTGAAACATCGGTTTATGAGTGTGGAAAATCTTCGCTATATAGAACTACTTAAAAAAAATAATTAGATTCAAGTCATTGTTGCACAATCAATATCTTTGTTTAATGGCATTCTAATTGTATGAGAAATCTGGTAGCGCACTAGGCTCTAGGAAAGATAATCTCTATAGGAGCGCCTAGCTTTTCAAGAACTTTTCCTTTATATGTATCAATTCCCTTTTCCAATGTCAAGTGATTTTGGCAAGTTGTAAAGTATTTTATGACACTCTGTATCACTCTCTGTGTACTCTCATAACCTGTCCTATAAACTTGACAACTTGATCTAACTTGTTGTCTTGTGATTCCCTATCTGGAACATTGTGGTTGCATGATATCTCAGTATAGTTGAGGTAAGGTGGCCAGGCTGGGAAGCTCCACTTGCAACTGCAAACTTGCTTAAACAGTGAGACCCTCTCATAGGGGCTATTGCTCTCATACTTACAAAAACATAGGGGTTCTTCTTTTTGTACACTAACATTGTTGTGCATTTCAATAAGGTCCATGAAGTAGACATCTCTTTGGTAAACAACACAAGCACCTTCCTATCCTTTTCATCTTTGATTTCTAACCTGGTCAAGTTATAACTCTTTTCCTTTTCAAGCTTTGAGAGGCTGCCCTACACATCAGCATTAACAGGTTCCTAGTTGTGTATGTTTCCAAGAGTGGTTTTGCTGCTTTTCCTTATCAGCTTCTGTTAAACAGTATGATTTGAGCTAAAAGATTTTCTCTCAGCGTCTTGCATACAAAAGGGGTTGTGTTCTCTTTCAGCTTCTGTTTTGCCTCTTCTCTAGAATTCTTGAGGAACTATTGCAAGGTCACAATGTCCTCTGTCAGATGGATCAGATCCACTATATTTCACATTGCCTTATTGGCAGTAAAAGCAAATTGTGCTAGTTGTCTCAGCTTCTGAGTTATGTAAGCTTGCGCTGTCTATCATGTCCATGTTTCAAATACAACATATCTACAATTTTAAGCATAATAGGGTCTAACATACAGTGATATTCTATCTAGATGCCTTTTGTGGAAACATTTTTTAGATTTTAACTATCAGCTGGCAATTGAAGAAACTTAGTGACTGAACTGTGGTCTTTTCTTGGACCCTTGTTTTTCTATTTTAATTTTACAACAGGTGTCATGTTTCCACAATGTGGTTTTAAACAAAAAATGTCCAAGCAGTCTTGGCATGACAAGCAGTCATTTCCCAATATAGTTGCAGGGGGCTGTTTGATTGTCAGCTGTGTTACAGAACTTTTCTTGCAGAATATTCCTGCATTTTGAACCTATTAAGCTGAGAGTCCAGGATATTTGCATGTTTTGTTTGTAAGTGTAGTGATTTCTTGTTATCTGACAACAAATACTGTTCATGCACCAAATAACAGAACTTATTAAGCTATATAGGCCCACCCTGATATTACTACAGCAGGTTCACATTGACCCTACTATGCCATGAAAGGTAAAAATCTGTGAGGATGAGGTTTTCCATCCTTCCTTGCCGAAAAGTCCTCACTCTGAAGGTGCGTATTCAGACTATGGTCCTCAAAAGTGTAGAAATAGAAATGTATACACACACTTGTTTCTATCTAATGTAGCTGCATAGACTTCGCACTGTTGTTCACTGATTGAAAATGGTTTAGACAGAGCCTCCAGATTTATTCTTCACTTACTTAATAGTATTGATACCAAGAAATAAATGTTCATATTATGCCACACAATAGTGCCCCCAGTTGCTGTTCTGCCTCATACATGTGCCAAAGTTCCTGTTCTGCCTCATACGTGCCCCAGTTCCTGATGGAGTTTCTGCACCCGTACTTTCTGTGCTATGATACCGGCGAACGACAGTCCCTCCTACCATTATATCACAAGCACGCCTGCTTTTCTTTTAGTCTGACCAGTGTCTTCTATCCAAAACTCTGTTTTGAACAGATTAAGGAGTATTGGAAGGAGAACAGGAAACTCCTCAAAGTAAAAAGACCAGCAGTGAGACAGCAGTTATTAAAATACAATAGACTACAGGTGGTTGGGTTTCTGTGCAATCTCCCGAGAACAGAACACGACCTTCAGTCCTGTTAGGAACACCTCCAGCCAGTACTGCAAAACTCGGAGTCTGCTCCGAACGTCTGGTGTTCACTGTTGCCCCTAGTGGTGGGGACAGGCTTGGCTGCAGACAAACAGAGGGTCGTGAGATGTGCACTGGCTGGGGAGAACCCAGGAATAGAGTTACCGAGGCCGTAGAGTAGGAAGAAGAGGAGAGAGCCAGGAGAGACACCGAGTGGATGGTGTCAAGACTGATATATCACTCGTGGCCACTGGAATAAATAAAGGAACAGCTGATAGGTAAAGATGATGACACTGAACGTAGGCAGTAGCCAAGGGTAACTACAACCCACAGCACCGGTGAGAGTCTGGAGATTAAGGGGAAACAGTTCTTAGGCAGTTGCCAGGGGTAACTACAACCCACAGTAACAGTGAGAGTCCAGAGATTTAGGGGGAACAGTTCTTAGGCAGTTGCCAGGGGTAACTACAACCCACAGTAACAGTGAGTGTCCAGAGATTTAGGGGGAACACTTCTTAGGCAGTTGCCAGGGGTAACTACAATTATAGGCACGCGGTGATATATGTAAACAGTCAACAGTACCTGTGGCAAGGTTGAGTCCAGAGCCAGAGGAAGATTATAAAAATCTGAGCGCAGATATGTTGCAGGTGCTGTGTCACCGTATAAGGTTAGGATGAGCAGAGGATCTGCAGATCACACTGGAGGCGTGCCTGGGAGCACGACTTTACCAGGGTCCAGGAGATAGTTGACTGGAACTGGTGAGTAGATAGTAGAATAGTTAGGAACAGAATCAGGTCTGATACACAGGATATCAACACAGGTGAAGAGTCAAAACAGAGCCGAGTCGGTACACAGGGAAATCCAATGAAGAGTAGACAGGAACGGAAACGGTCTGGTACACGGGGTTACATTAAGCTGGCAGGAAACAACAGGAACAGGTAACAGGGAAAACACAAGGGAGCAGAACACTATGGTAAACGTATTACCGGCAATCCTGCAGAGGATTAGCCGGCTATTTAAGAAGAGCAGAACCAATAGGCTGCAAGTGATAATGAGGGAGCCAGGTGAGTAGGCTCAGAGAAACAGGCTGGCCAGGTGAATCACTACATAGAAATGACAGCATGATTGAGGGCAGATTCTGATAGAGAACAGACCTAACTGACCCTATCTAAAACCTATCAAATCTATCTAGTTAATCTATCTGCCTATCTAATCTACCTAAACTAATCTATCTAAGAACTAAACTAACTACCTATCTAAACACCCAATGTGGCTATCTAACTACCTACCTACCTATCCCTAACTATCTAGCTAGCAATCTATCTATCTATCTACTTACTCTGACAGAGGACCCGGTGACTCATAACAAGTCCATGACTCTGGATGTCAGTGTGCAGATGGCATCCCTCATGTGTTTCACTGTTGAAGGAAAATTTAAGGAAGTGAGTACAAAACTACAAAAACCTTTTCATTCCCTTCAGAAGAATCTTCTGCCTCATACTTACCTCTGCAATCAGCTTCGTTCCACGGGAGCTGTTTCTCTCAAGCTGTTGAAGATGACTGAAACAGAGCTGTTGCGCATGCGCAGCAACTCTGACCCTTCTTTGGTTTCTATAGTCTGACAGCTCCGGAGGTTGGCGTGCCAAACAGAAGTGGTCCGTCTGACACGCATGCCGGGGGTTGCTGACTCCTAATATAAACGGTACATCAGAACATCGCACAGTAATTTTATGCGAAATATGGCATGTATTGACTTTTACATTCCTAAATGAATCAGGCACTGTATGTATATTTCTTCCCTCTGTAGATGGAAGAGGAGATAAACATTAGATACACTCTGTGGGAAAGTGCATCTAAAAAAATTTGATTCATAATAGAGACTATGGGCCTGATTCATTAAGGAACGTAAAGCTAGAAAAAGGAGTAACTTTACAACTTGGCCAAACCATGTTGCATTGGAGGTGTAGGTAAATTTAAAATGCAATGCCAGATTTATAGTTGGGTGAGGGCATGTCCAAGATCAACCTTAAATTTCAGTGTAAACATAAACCTTTCAAGTATTTGTATGCTACATGAAAAAGCAGTCAGTACTTAACTTATGTGCAAAATAATAAACTAATTTGCACCCCTTGCATTGTAACATGGATTGTCCAGGAGAAAACTTTTTTTGCCTTACTTTCCTTAATGAATCAGGCCCTATACTTGCAATAATTAACTATGTGGTCTATTTTGCAAATATAAGCCTGTGGGTCGATTTTGCACTTTTTTTAAAAAAAATAGTCTTTGCTAGCACTAATAGATATAGGACTTATAGTGACATTTGTCCATATTTGGTCTTTGTTTATATTACATCATATACTTAGATGTGTTTGCAATAAGCTACACATCTATCTAATTAGTTAATGACCATGAATGTGGTTTCTGCTCAGACCACTTCAGAATGTCCTTACACAAGAACGATATCTGCATTTAATAAAACTTCTCCTAGAGGTAAGTGGTAAAATTCTAATTACATGAATGTCCCAAATATGTACTGGTAGTTTTACAATGAAGGCTGATGGAGAAGTGGCGGTATGGCATACCACTGTATACACCCCCACTTCAAACATTATGCACGGTATCACTACTAAAGAAACTGCAGCCTCCCTCCAATATGCTTATGTAAAATTTAATATAAATACACAGAATGGTAAAAAAAATTGAATGACTAAGTTAAATTTCTTGTACATTAGGTAAATTTGGTTTCCTGTAATTTGAAGAACTTTCTGACCTAGCTTTTGTATGTTTTAAGCTAAGTTTTTTATATAAATGAGTAGGGCTATCCTACAGTTTCTGTAAGTTTTTCTTGTTTTTTTCTTCATTCCACGTTACATTAAGATTCCCTCCCATTCTCCCCACACTTCCCTTCTCCTGTTCAGCACTACAGAGGCAGACTCTTCTGTCTGCCTCTCTTGCTGGCTGCACATGTGGCCAGCGTGCACTACAACTGTAGCATTGTAACTGTAGAACTAGACAGTAGTGTGATGAATTCTCCAACAGATACTTTGTCAATTCCTACCAACATTCCTTGTTTGGTAGGACATTTCCCTTTCGGTCACAGAAAATTGAGTGTTAACAGATATGTTTTGTGGGATCTAATAAGGCGAGGTGGCAAACCCTGGTTGGATCAGTCCCAGGACTGTCTGCTGCACTGCACAATACCAATATTATTACAACATTCATTCAACTGTGGTCTTTCAAGGTCCAGTCTAATTTGAGCAGCCTTTTGCAGAGATCAGGCCTTCTCATAAATAAGATCATAGCTTTGGTTTTCAATCTACCAATCTAACTCACTTCGTTCTAAATCATTACAGCTGTGACTCAAATTTTACATGTTGCACTGTTATATTTCACTGTGTTTGTATATAGTCTCTGTGATCCAAACCTCAACAGTGGCACATCAAATAGATTTTCTATCTACAAAAGTACTCCAGTGATGCTGGAGGAAATCTTACTCCTATGCTGATTTCCTCCACTATAAATCCATCTTTTCATTTTACAACACTCTCCTCTTGTTAGGAACCCCTCCAGCCGGCACAACACAACCCGGAGTCTACTCTGCCAATCAGGTGTTCACTGGAGCCCCTGATGGTGGGGACAGACTGGGCTGCAGACTGACAGAGGGTCGTGAAGTGTGTACCGGCTGGGGAGAATCCAGGCAAGCAGAGTGAGGTCCACGCAGAGGTCAAGGGCCGGCAGCAGGTTGCAATTCCAGTTAACAAGCCGGGGTCAAGGGTCACAGGCAAACAGGAGAAACGGTAAACAGGCCAAAGGTCAGGGTCACGGGATACACAAGCGAAGTCCAAATCCAAGCCAAGGGTCATACACGAGAGATCAGCAGAATATCAATACACAGGAGCAGGAACAAGCAGGTCAGCAGACTGGGAGGCAGAAGCTATAACCGGCAATGAGGTAGCTCTTCTAGTCCACGATTTTTCCACTGTACTAGGAAGTGTACCTGCCCCTGCACTTTTTTAGAGTCAAGAATCTTCTGGACCACAAATTTTTGTGGTGTGTTCCTATTTCCCACAGAAAGCCCTGTAGGCTGGGATTGATTCGGGTATAATACTGGTTTAAGTAACGAACAATGAAACATGTTCGGGATCTTTAGTGAGCCAGGAATCTTCAACCTAAAAGATACCGGATTGATCTGTTTGGTAATCATGAACGGACCAATAAATTTCGACCCCAGTTTTTTACAAGGCTGTCTGAGCCTAACATTTCGAGTTGACAGACACACTTTCTGGCCCACTTTGAATGAGCAGGTGGTACGGTGGCGATCCGAATTTTTTTTTAGTCGACAATGAGGACTTTTTCAAGGAGGACTGAACTTTCCTCCAAATTACTTTCAGAACAGCAGCTGTCGAACGAATCTCCGGGATACCAGCAGATTTGAGAGAATACAGAGAATTAGACCTGGGATGGAAACCAAAGTTACAGTAGAACGGGGAAGTTTGAGTAGATGAGTGAGATGAGTTATTGTAGGCAAACTCTGCCCAGGGCAGCAAAGAGGACCAATTGTCATGGAATTCTGAGGTATAACATCGGAGGAACTGTTCAAGTGACTGGTTAACCCTTTCAGTTAGCCCGTTAGACTAAGGGTGGTATGCAGATAACAGACTGATCCTGATTCCGAGAAGGGTGCAGAAGGATTTCCAGAATTGCACTATGAATTGTGAACCACGATCAGAAACAATATCGGAAGGAAGTCCATGGAGCCGGAAAATATGTTGTATGAAGAGAATGGCCAGATCTCGAGCGGTAGGAAGCCTGGTTAATGGAATGAAATGTGCCATTTTGCTGAAACGGTCTACCACAACCCAAATAGTATTGTGTCCTGCAAAAGGTGGCAAATCAACAATAAAGTCCATGGACAAATGTGTCCAAGGTTTTGCAGGAATGGTCAATGGAACCAATTGACCTACCGGGCGAGTCCTGGGAACTTTGTTTCTGGCACAAACCTCACATGAGAGGACATGACTTTTGACGTCAGGGGACAAGGATGGCCACCAGACCATACGGGAAAGGATTTCCAGCGTCTTGTGGATTCCAGGGTGTCCAGCAGACCTACTATTATGCGCCTCTGCAAGAACCGCCTTCCTTAGATGGACTGGAACAAAGAGACGTTGCTCCAGAGTAGTATCAGGGGCTAATCTCTGGAATCTCTGAAGTGTGATACTCAGATCCTGGGATAACCAAGCATGGATTATGGAAGGAGGAATAATAGGCTCTGGGTTTGAAACTGGAACGTGGTGTGCCAAGAAACTTCTGGACAGAGCATCTGCCCGGACATTTTTGGAACCCGGTCGATAGGTGATCAGGAAATTAAACCGGGTAAAGAATAACGACCAACGGGCCTGTCTGGGATTTAGACGTTTAGCCGATTGAATATATTGCAAGTTCTTGTGGTCGGTAATGACAGAGATCTGATGTGAAGCACCCTCCAGCCAATGTTGCCACTCCTCGAAGGCCGATTTGATTGCCAATAGTTCTCTATTCCCGACATCATAGTTGGCTTCTGCTGAGGAGAACTGACGGGAGAAATAGGCACATGGGTGTAGACGATTAGTATGAGGATCCTTCTGTGATAGTATGGCACCAGCACCGACGTCAGAGGCGTCGACCTCAAGAACAAATGCCTTAGCTGGATCCGGGTGTCTAAGGACCTTAGCGGAGACAAAGACTTTTTTCAGACTTTCGAATGAGGCTCCTGCTTGGGACGACCAATTAGTTGGATCCATTCCTTTACGGGTTAGGCGACAATGGGAGCCACGATGTCCGCAAAGCCATGAATGAATCTTCTATAGTAGTTGGAGAAGCCCAGAAACCTCTGCACCGGCTTAAGGTTGTTTGGTTGCACCCAATCCAAAATAGCCTGAACCTTAGTTGGATCCATGGAGAATCCCTCAGAAGAGATTATGTAACCTAAAAAGGATACCTTCTGCACCTCGAACTCACACTTTTCCAGCTTGGCATAAAGGTCGTTATCTCGCAATCTTCGTAGAACTTGTTTGACGTGATTCTGATGTACGGACAAAGATCTGGAATAGATGAGGATATCATCTAAATAGACGACCACGAAACAACCAAGGAAGTCCTGAAGAACCTCATTGATCAAGTCCTGAAACACTGCAGGTGCATTGCTAAGACCAAACGGCATGACCAGATACTCGTAATGGCCAGAGTGCGTATTGAATGCCGTCTTCCACGAAGGTCGATTTTTGAGAAGACAGTAGCACCTCTCAACTGATCAAATAATACTGAGATTAGCGGAAGGAGATAGGTGTTCTTGATTGTGATAAGATTCAATCCCTGGTAATCAATACAGGGTCTTAGTCCTCCGTGTTGTTTGGATACAAAGAAGCATCCTGCTCCTACAGGAGATTTAGATGGCCTGATGAAGCCTTTCTCCAGGTTTTCTTCAATATATTCCTGCATGGCTTTGGTTTCTGGACCAGAGAGAGAGTACAGGCGCCCCTTAGGTAGCTTGGAACCAGAAATAAGCTCGATGGCACAGTCGAAGTCACGGTGTGGTGGTAAAGTGTCAGCAGCCTTCTTGGAGAACACATCCCAGAACTCATGATATTGTGAGGGAAGCTGTTCCGGAATAGACTGAATCACCCGCAGAGGCAGTGACAAGCAGGACTGTGTACAATAAGAGCTCCACTGGACAATTTCTCCTTTTACCCAGTCCATGACAGGGTTATGACGGGAAAGCCATGGGTGGCCCAGGATCAAGGGAACCGACAAACAATCGATCAGGAAGAAGGTTATTGACTCTGAATGGAGAGCTCCGATATTCAACTATTGTGGCGGGGTCTCCCAAGAAATCTTGCCACCAGGTAACGGACTTCCACCTAAGCCACAGACAGTAATAGCAGACTTGAGTGTTACCATCGGAATTTCAGCAGCGCGGGCGAACCCGTTGTCAAGGAAGTTGCCTGCAGCTCCACTATCAATGAAGGCCGACAGGTCCACACAACGAGCACTGAATGTGAGCTGTGCAGGGATCAATACAGCATTTTTCAGGGAGACAATCTGCAGACCTAGGTGAACTTTCCCCTCGTTCCCTAGGCATGCTCTTTTCCCGGCTTATTTGGGCAGGAACGGGAGAAGTGGCCTTTTGTGCCACAATAGAGACATAGGCCTTGTGATCGTCTCCTGTCTCTTTCCTCAGGGGAGAGACGATACGCTCCTAATTGCATAGGCTCCTCACCATCCGTAGAAACAGGAATGAAGGCGGATGGAGGTGAAGATGCCTCCTTTTTGGTTTTCCGCTCTTTAAATATCCTGTCGATTTTAATGGAGAGGTGCATCAGATCCTCCAGAGAGGTAGGAGACGGGTATTGCACCAAAGAGTCTTCAATCTGTTCCGACAGGCCGAGACGGAACTGACTACGTAAGGCGGGGTCATTCCATCCACTATCAGGTGACCATCTACGGAATTTAGCGCAGTATTCCTCTGCCAACCGCCGGCCTTGTTTCAAGACCCGTAGATGAGCTTCCGCGGAGGCCATTCGATCCGGGTCATCATATAGTAGACCTAATGCCTCAAAGAAAGCGTCTACAGACTGCATGGCAGGACTGGTCTGTGGCAAAGAAAAGGCCCAGGACTGGGTGTCACCTTGTAGGAGGGAAATGATAATCCCGACTCTTTGTTGCTCTGAACCGGAGGAGCGGGATCTCAACCGGAAATAGAGCTTGCAGCTCTCCCTGAAATTCCGAAACAGGGATCTATTTCCAGAGAACCGATCCGGCAAATTCATCTTAGGTTCACAGGTGGAACTCGGAGTGGGTTGTGAAGTTTTTGCGGCTTCTTCTTGAACGGACAAACGCTCAGCCAAACCCTGGATCATTTGATACAAGGACTCAACATGGCCTGCTAGGGCTTGTGCCGGAGACGGTGTGGATCCGCTTGCATCCATTCCAACCTCGTCTCCGTGTGTGGGCCGGTTATAATGTTAGGAACCCCTCCAGCCGGCACAACACAACCCGGAGTCTACTCTGCCAATCAGGTGTTCACTGGAGCCCCTGATGGTGGGGACAGACTGGGCTGCAGACTGACAGAGGGTCGTGAAGTGTGTACCGGCTGGGGAGAAGCCAGGCAAGCAGAGTGAGGTCCACGCAGAGGTCAAGGGCCAGCAGCAGGTTGCAATTCCAGTTAACAAGCCGGGGTCAAGGGTCACAGGCAAACAGGAAAAATGGTAAACAGGCCAAAGGTCAGGGTCACAGGATACACAAGCGAAGTCCAAATCCAAGCCAAGGGTCATACACGAGAGATCAGCAGAATATCAATACACAGGAGCAGGAACAAGCAGGTCAGCAGACTGGAAGGCAGAAACTATAACCGGCAATGAGGTAGCAGACCTCATTGCCTTAAATAGTAAGCACAGCCAATCAGAGCCTGGCTCTGATAGTACCCAGCCCCCTGCACCTAAATTCATTAGCCCGCAAGCTAGTAACATTTGATGAGCGCATGCGCCCGGCTTCTCATTGCGCTGAAGCGTCCAACCGTTTCTACCGGCAACGGCCGGGTCATGGGCGAAAGTAACGTCCCGGTCGCCATAGCGACGGCCGGGACGCAGGTAAGAGAGTCGCGGCGGCTGGGCACCGCTGCGGCTAGTAACACCTCTCACTTGTCAAGCAAACATACTTCACTTCTCTAATTTCCACTCAGTCATATAACCCCTATTGCATCTTTGCCACTTTTAACTCACTTCTGTGCCCACCTGCACCTCCTCCCACACAGTCCAGGATTTTGCCACCTACTTCAAAGGCAAAATACACTTACACTACCAAATCCACCCTTAGTTCATTGTCACCAGTAACCAAAGACTAACTCTGAATTCATCTAATTTTACCCTACAAACTGCCCCCTTTTCCCTCCAATCTTCTCCACTCCTTCTCTAACACTGCATGTCAACATGTAGCTCACCTCTTCAACCTGTCACACTCCCCTGACACGTTTCTATCCTCCTTTAAACGTGTGCTCATCTCACCAATCCTAAAAAAACATCTTGAACCAGCCTCTCTCTTCAACTACCATCCTATTTCTTTCCTCTCCTTAGCATTCAAACTACTTGAGAGACTTGTGCACAATCACCTATCTCACTATCTCTCCCTTAACTCCATTATGAACTGCAATTGAACTTCCACCTCCAACATTCCTCTGAGATTGTACTTACAAAAATGATCAATGATCTACTTACCACAAAGTCTAAGGGCTAGATTTACTAAGCTGCGGGTTTGAAAAAGTGGGGATGTTGCCTATAGCAACCAATCAGATTCTAGCTTTCATTTATTTAGTACCTTCTACAAAATGATAGCTAGAATCTGATTGGTTGCTATAGGCAATATCCCCACTTTTTCAAACCCGCCGCTTAGTAAATCTAGCCCTAGAGGTCACTCAGGGCCGGTGCTAGGGTCCTCGGCGCCCTAGGCACAATTTCAAAATCCGCTTCCCCCGGCACAAAATGTAAACCCCCCCCCTACCGGCACAATTTCAAAATCCGCCGCCCGTCTTTTCTTACCTTAAACTTGGCTCCATAGAGCTGCTCCTCTCTGCCGGGTCCCGTCCCCCACTGACACTGTCGGACCGTGATGATGATGTCACACCCGACAGTCAGTGAGTGGAGGGGAGGAGATGGAGGGACGGTGCGCCCCATCAGCTGTTGGAGGGGAGGGCGGCAGTGGTGATCCATAGCCCCTCCCCCCTCCCAGTGGATCTATCTGAAGCTGTGCGGTGGCCGTGGAAGGTATGCTCAGCGGTCGCCGCACAGTATTATAGTACAATAGTAAATGCATTTTACTTCTGTGGCGCCCTAGGCAACTGCCTAACGTTGCCTAAAGGGAGCGCCGGGCCTGGGGTCACTTCTCCATACTCCTTCTCATGGACCTCTCGCTGCTTTCCACAATGTTGATCACCCTCTTCTCCTGCATACCCTGCACCCATTTGCCTTTGTAACAAGTTATTTCCTGGCTCACATCCTACCCATTGAACCAGTCCTATAGTGTCTCTACCTCTGGCACATCCTCCCCTCCCCTCTACTCTCTCTATCTGTTGGGGTGCATCAGGGCTCTGTTCTCGCTTTTCTCACTGTACACCTCTTCTCTTGGGGAACCAATGTGCTCATTTGGCCTCCATTAACACTACTTACAATTAAAACATAAGATCTCTCATGAGCAGTGCCCTCCCTATCATTTGTTTTCATGTCTGAATTTAGTTTGTCTACCTTGTATGTCTGTTTTATGCATATGCTATTTTACACACTATTCAGCACTTTGGCACCTTACAAATCAACAATAATAATATTAATAATAATATATTTATTAATATATGAAGGAATCAGTGCTTCTTATGGAAAAATGAGGACTCAAATGGGTTAGAATGCTTTTAAACGTCAGACTTGCAATTTCACCACAGCATTTTACTGTAAGAGTTAAACTTTTTCCAGAAATTTGAAGGAGCCTATGATATGTAGCGGGAGGGGTTTTGTTGCTCATACAGAGAATAGATCACTGACAGTTTTTCTCTTCTTGTCAGGATTTTCCAGAGGACAGACCTGTGCAGAGAGAGACTAAGTTTTATCCAATTACATGCTTTAATTTACACTTTTGACTGTTCTTGAAACCTTTAATTTGTTCCAGTGTATTGTCTTTTCCCCTATTCATTCCTTTCTGTGGTATCCTGTCAATTTTTCCTTGCCCTCAAACTTTCTAAATTCCCATTCCCTTCTCTGCCCCCTGCCCGTTTGGCTACTCCACTTATTTTGTGCCCTGTCACCAGCCCTTAATCAACCATGCCCCGTCCACGGCACAATGCCATTGCGCCGGCCAGGCTGCGGAAGTCTCCCCCTGCACGCATCCCCCCCCTCCCTTCACTCTCTACTGCCCCTAGACGTGGGCGCGCAAATAGGAGGTTTATGGCGCTGGGCGGGGGATCTCAGATCCCTCGTGCGATGTGCCATTCCAGACCTCCATCCCAGGGCAGTGGCAGGGGCCGTTCGGCCTCTGCCACTGCCTGACATGGCGACCACCCCCTTGCTTCCCCGCATACCTTGGCACCAGTAGTCAATGCGCTGGAGGTGAAATTGACCCCACATGGTCTGTGAATAAGGCCAAGACACACGCGCTGATCCACTCAGAACGCAATTTGGACATGTCCCCTGTTTTGACACAAACATCCATGATATTTCTAGCTCGTGCTGATACCACACTAGCCATTACACAAAGTACTTCAACCCCATCTGTCTCTCATCAGACTTCATTCTTTTCCCAGAATGTTAATTCCCCTACGGTCCCTACACTGGCCCCTCCTGAGCATTCTTTTCCCCCCTTTCCCCCACAGTCACAATTATTTCAGGGGTTTCAGAATTCTCCACAGCAGCAGTGGTTTAAGCAGTCTTTTCCTTTCTCTCCTGCCCCTTACCCCTTTTCCCCTGCCCCTTTTATGCCCCAGGGTTATGCCCAAATGCAGCCTATGTGCCAATCTCAGAGTTTTCAGTATGGGGGGCAGAAACCCCTTTTACTTACAATGTTCTGGGTTTCGCAGCACAATCATTGCCTGCATCCTTCCAAGCGGGGCAGGTACCCTATACAAGGGGCCCGGGATTTCAGTCGCACACGGTTCCACAATTTCCCTTTAATTTAGGGGCTGGCCAAACCCTGTCACAGCCTCCTTTTCCCAATATGGTTAGCGATGCTTCCTTTACTATGGCTGCATTAACCTCAGCAAGGAATGAGCAGAGGGGGATGGACAGGTATCAGTTCGAGGATTCATCTTTTTTCAATGACCAACCTAATGCAGGTAGTGGTAGGCCAGTGGTTATGGGTTTGATGGAAAACGATCGTGCTAACGTTATCTTGTTTCCAGATGCACAGGTCGGTGGGAATGATGCGGTTTCCAGCAGGCAGGATTTCGGTGGCTAATAATGCTAACCCACAGTCAGACCTCCCAGCTTCCTCAGGTTTGAGTGCAGCGGGTTTGCCAGGACCTTCCTCATTACAGCCTGACCCGGCCCCTGTTCTTACAGACCCGGCATGGTCTACAGCTTTTTTAAAGGGCTTGAACAAGCTGAACCAGTTGCTTGATTCCGCTAATACCCCGCCTGCTAAAAGAAGGAGACCTAGATCAGTAAATCCCCTTATGGTCCTATCAGACTCTGAAGAAGGCTCTGAGGAAGAGGGGGAAATTTATTCGGATCCTGACCAATTACTCCAATTGGAACAGGAAGACAATCCCAAAAACCAATTTGTTAACTCACAGTCTGTGTGTATCTCTC